>NC_039366.1:116833024-117152066 GCF_003573695.1 Papaver somniferum | reverse complement strand
TGAAAAATATAGTTAACAATCATTTCACATTCATGATCTTTGTGATCGGTCGTATAACAATAACTGCACAAATTAAAAGGTTGCTTCTCATAGAATAATCGGATCCACACTTCTTCACCCACTGCATTATCCATCCATAAACCTCTTCTCAATGGGTCTCTCACATAAATCAAAACCAAAACTTTTTGAACTTTTCCTTTTGGAACAACACAGTCAGGTGGATCCAACTCTTTGATTTCCCCTATAGCAGCAGCTATACCCTTCACAATAGTGGGATTTGCAAACTATGGCTGCATGCATGCTCCTTTTTGGAGTTGCAGGATTCCAAGGTTCTAAAACCACAAAAGTTGTTTAGTGAGATCAACATTACTTTTCGGAGTTGCAGGATTCCAAGGTTCTAAAACCAACAGATCTCCTTTGATAAAACAAGGTCTAAACTTGAAGACGATTGCATATTCCTCTGGAGAATAAAACTTGATCATGAACATGTCGTTCTATTCCTTCTTTATAAAGATGTCTTTGTTTTTAACGCAAAGTTTTTTCAGTTCCTTATCAAGTTCACCAACTGTAAAACTTTTATTAACATAAAGCTTTCCTAAGAAACATAATTTCCACTGAGTTGTTCCTTGTAGTAGTACTTCTACGAAGATTTTTTGTTGTTTCAAAGCTTTAAGCCTAGATGATATGGACGTAGTTTCCATTTTTTCTTGAACTTCCTAGATGTTATGATCCATCACATAGAGTAAGCTACTGAAGCCTATAACTAAGAGACTGGTGAAGATAACAAGAAAAAATATCAAGATATAGAAGTTTCTGCCTTTCTTCTGTTGAGTGAATGTGGAACACTTGTAAGATAACCTGCAAATCTTATTTAATTTAGGTTTAGGGTATAGGGTTAAAACGGTTATTTTGTCGGTTGTCTGTCATAACGACGTGAGAGAGAAAAAGATGGATAAAATCTGAAAAGTAATCATAAAAGATCTTATAAGCTGGAAATCTCCTCAAAGGTGAAACTTGGATCTTCTCGTTAGAATCAAGGGATAAAAAACACTATATAAGAATCATAAGACAGGGTAGGACATTCAGGCAAAACCATTCCAACCTCCTAGGCATCCATCCAAGTGCAGCGATCAAAGCCTAAAAAACAAAATAATAAATCGACATCAATTGTTAAAAAAATAACATTTAAAATTGAAAAAGCTAAGAGTATAAAGGGAAAACTATGATCATAAGAAAGGGAGGAAGATTAATCTGGATGAAGGAGACGTTGAGTTAACTCTGATTCCCTTGCATTGGAGATGCACTTAAGTTTCATCCGTCGAGAGTGAGTTTGGACCACTTTTTCACTAAAGAGTCGTGTCTGTCCGTCTATATAGTACTTTAAGCTAAGTTAGTTAATTAGTTGAGTAGCATCATATTATTATATAAAATGTTATCAACACGAATTTCTCTCGACAACCGATGGTAGAGATGCTATCACTCAACAATTAAAATACAGGTAGGTAGTTGTTGTTTCTTTTGCTACTTTTCTTAAATGGAAAATATAAAAAAACTCGAATTCGCAGGTCTTGATATATCATGAAAAAATTATATTTCTTGGGTATTTGATGTCGAGCTTCATCTTGAATCTAAAAGCCTTGGGAATACAATTCAAGAAGGAAACAATGTGTCCAAACAGGATCGTGCTACGACTCTAATTTTCCTTCGCCGTCATCTCCACGATGATTTGAAAAAAGAATATTTGACAGTTAAAGACCCACTTATTTTGTGGAATTATCTGAAAAACAATTTGACCATCTGAAGTTGGTTATTCTTCCAAAAGCTCAGAATGATTGGTTGAACTTGCGGCTGTAAGATTTTCGATCAGTAAAAGCTTACAACTCTGCTCTGTTTAAAATTACCTCACAACTAAAATTGTGTGGTGAAACCATCACGAAAACATTTACAACTTTTCATGCATTGAATGTGCTCCTGCAGCAGCAGTATCGAAAGCCTAAATTTACGAAATATTCTGAGTTAATTTCTTGTTTGTTAATTGCAGAGTAGAACAATGACTTTTTGTTGAGAAACCATGAAACTCATCCCGTTGGATCCGCAGTGGTGCCCGAAACAACGCATCTACGTCTTTTGGATGGGAAAATGATCATGGTAACAAAGGCAAACGTGGATATGATAAAGGAAACCAAAATGGGGGCCACAAGAATGAATGGGGGAAGGGTACCCATCATCAGTCGTACCAACGGCCATTGAAAACTGTGGAACCAAAGGAACCGAAACAAAATAAAGAAAAAGGTTCGCTAAAACAACCCTCTCGAAAGGAATTTTGCTATCGATGTGGCTTAACAAGTCATTAGAAGCTACATGTCGTACGCCGGAACATTTTGTTAAACTCTATCATGCGTTCCTGAAGCGACCTGCCGAGACATACAAACGACTTTGATAGATGCCACTGCTAGTACCATTAATACCCACTTGGATGTATCTGATTATCTCGCCGACCCTGAAGGTGACGAGCCTAGTCAGTTTTCTTTTGATGATCTGTAGAATTAAATGTTTCCCTCATATGCCTTGTAGTATATTTTCTTGTGTTTTGTGTGTGCTTTTGCTTTTGTTGTTTTTGGGTATGTGTTTTTGTTGATGTATACCAAAAAATTTGGTGTAAATTGTAAGTGGATATTTTGTTAATACTTTTGTTAATTTTCTCTCGTCTATTTGTGTTGAAGAATATGGAATATAGAAGTAATCTATCCAAAAAGACGATGGGGACATTTTTTTGGTTAAAAGTGGAACGACAAACATAATTTTTCGAACCATAAATATTTTATAACCTTAAAAAGTTTTAAGGTAATGTCAATACCATTTCGGGAACGAGTAGTCTGATAGACGGCTCCGGAAGAGCGTGTATCATTCTACCAGGTGGTACACAATTAATTATTGAAGACGCCTCATATTCTACTAGATCCCATAGGAATTTTTTGAGTTTTAAAGATATTTGGATAATAGTTACCACCTTGAAACAACAAACGGGCATACTATGGAGTACCTATGTATTACTTCATTTGTCTCATGTCACAAGCATGTCGTAAAGAAGCTTAAGGATATGTCTTCTGGGTTGTATCTTACTAGAATTCGAATAATTGAAATCGAATGTCATGTTGTCATTAACTAGAAGTGTAATGACCCTGAATTATTTAAGCTTTTGGATGACCGACTTGGACACCCAGGTTCTACCATGGTAAGTAGAATAATACAAAAAGCTCATGGACTTTTATTAGAATCTTATGTTAAGCAAGGATATGAATTGTTTTGCTTGTTCCCTGGGAAAACTGGTTGTAAAACCATTTTTAACAAAAATTTATTGTTGAGTCACCAACACTCCTACGAAGGATACATGGTGACATTTGTGGGCCTGTCCACCCACACTGAGGGCCATTTCACTACTTTACGGTATTGACATACGTATTTGCCAGATGGTTTCATATCTACTTATTATCAACACATAATGTTGCGTTTTCCAGACTATTTGCCCAGATTATTCGGTTGCGTGCTCATTTTCTGAACTTTCCTATTAAGTCCATTCATGTTGATGGCCTTGTGAATTTACATCTAAGGATTTTGATGCTTATTGCCTTTCAGTTGGTATTGATGTCGAGCATCATGTAACACATGTGCACAATCAAAATGGATTAGCTGAGTAATTTATAAAGCATCTTCGGTTAATTGCTCAACCAATGCTTACGAGGACTAAATTACCAATTTCCGCTTCGGGACATGTTATTTTTCATGCAACGGCTTTATCCCGTCTTTGACCAACTGCTAGCCATCATTCCCATTTACAACTTGTTTTGGGGCACCAACCAGATATCTCGCATTTTACGTGTTTTTGGTTGTGATGTTTATGTGTCTATTGCACCACCACAACGCACTAAATTCGGTCCACAACGTCGTCTTGGTATTTATAATGGTTTTGTATGTAGAACTTTTAGCAGGTGATACCTTTACAGCTAGATTTGAAGACTATAATTTTGATGAGACACTTTTGCCACCGTTAGGGGGAGAAGGTAAGCCGTCAGAATAACGACGTGAAATATCTTAGTACACACCAAGTTTGTATCGTCTTGACCCTTGCACAAGTCAATTTGAAATTGAGGTGCAAAAGATTTTACATCTGCAAAATATTGAAAATAAAATGCCTGGTGCATTTACTGATACTGGTAGGATTACAAAATCTTATGTGCCTGCGGGAAATTCCCCAGCTCAGATTGTATAAACATGACAAATTGGGAGCTCAGCGAAAAACGGGTCATTAAAGCCACGCCTAAAGTGCGGACGACCAATTGGTTCAAAAGGTTTTATCCCTTGAAAGAGGAAGAGCCAATATGTTTCATTCAAAAGTAGCGTTCCTGAAGAGACTATCAATGAACGATCCGCTTTCTCTGATGAACCTCCTGAAGAGGATAAATTCTCGGCTGAGATACAAGTACCTGTGAATGAGGAAATTTCCATAAATTCTGCATGCGACGGAGAAGTGTGGGATCGCAACACAGTTATTGTCGATGATATATTTTCATTCTCAATAGCTACTAAGACCGCCACATATAATGATGGTATTGAACCACACTCAATAGAGAAATGTCGACAAAGAGACGATTGGCCTAAATGGAAAATGGCAATCCAAGATGAATTGGAATATCTCACTAACCGCAATGTTTTCGGAGCCCCAATACAACGGCAGAAAATGTGAATCCTGTAGATTACAAATGGGTGTTTGTGAGAAAGCATAATGAGAGAAATGAATTCGTTCGCTATAAAGCGCGCGACTAGTGGCAAAGGGCTTCTTGCAGAAACCTCGGATTGACTATGAAGAGACATACGCCTGCGTTATGGATGCAATTACATATCAATATTTAATAAGTCTGGTAGTCTCTGAAAGGTTCGACATGCATCTGATGGACATGGTCATTGCGTATCTATATGGCAAGCTAGATACAAATATTTATATGAAACTTCCGAAAGGATTCAAGTTACCTGTAGGGAAACCACGTCATATGTATTCACTAAAATTGAATAGAGCTCTATATGGATTGAAACTATTCGGGCGAATGTGGTATAATCGCCTAAGTGAATACCTAATAAAAGAGGAATATGTAAACAATCCTATTTGCCTGTGTGTGTTTATTAAAAAGACTGCAATAATAGTTGTATATGTAGATGGCATCAATTTGATTGGAACTCCTGATGAACTTTCTAAAGCAACTGAATGCTCAAATAAGGAGTTCGAGATGAAAGATCTCGGTAAAAAAAAGTATTGTCTTGGCTTACAACTTGAGCATTATTACACAAAGAAAATACTGAAACGTTTTAAGATGGAAAAAGCATGTCTGATTAACACCCCAATGGTTGTTAGATATCTTGATCCGAAAAGAAATCCATTTCATCCTAAAGACGAGGATGAATCACTATTTGGTCCAGAAGTACCATACTAAAGCGCAATTGGGGCTTTGTTATATTTAGCTCAATATATTAGGACCGACATTTTTTTCGCAGTAAATTTGCTATCCAGGTATAGTCCTACGCCAACAAAACGACATTGGATAGGGGTAAAACAAATTTCCCTTGACCTTCCCGGTACTACTAACATGGGTTTATTTTACTCGAAGGATTCTTTAGCCCGCTTACAGATAACAAGGTATACGGCTACTGGATATCTACCAGACCCGCACAAAAGGATTTCTCAGACATGATACGTTTCTACGATCGGTGGTATTGCAATTTCATGGCGTTCTTGTAAGCAGAGCATGCCAGCTACTTCCTCAAATCATTCTAAAATAATTTCCCTCCACGAAACAAGTAGAAAATGTGTGTAGTTGCGGTCATTAATCGAGCACATCAGAAGCTCTTGCAGTCTAACCTCCATTACTAGTTCATCAACGACGATATATGAAGACAATTCAGCATGTATAGCACAAATGAAAGAAGGAAACATCAAGGGTGATAGAACGAAGCATATTTCTCTGGAGTTATTTTATTCTCACCACCTCCAGAAAAACAACGAGATTAATATTCAGAAGATACAATCCTGTGAAAATTATGCTGATCTATTCACCAAGTCTCTGCCGACAAGAGTCTTCCGGAAGCTGGTATATGGAATCGGAATGCGCCACATGTACAAGCAGACAAATTAACGGAAGCTCTCTTCAGGGGGAGTTTTGCTATGGACTATAACGCGTTGTACTCTTTTTCCTTCGCCAAGGTTTTGTCCCACTAATTTTTCGCTGACAAGGTTTTAACGAGGCAGCATATGCGTGTCCTAATGGGTTTCACCGTTCTAAGATTTTATTGTACTCTTCTTCCTTCGTTCGGATTTTGTCCCAATAAATTCTACCGACAAGGCTTTAACGAGACAATATTCCTAGAATGGTGGTCAAAGGGGGAGTGTTGCGTATCCACGTCACTTAAAAAGGGTGGCCCACCATTTCACAGCCTAAAAAAAGTCGAGAAAACTCCAGTTAAATTCTCCACCTCCATTCACTTGACAAAATAAAATTCACCTAATATTTCTTAGTCCTTAAAAATTTGAGTGTGTTGTACTGACTCACACCTATAAATAGCCACTTTGCTTTCTCCATTTTGATGTAACAAAACTGGAAGGTGACAAACTCTTTTCCACTTTCATTTTTCTTATTTATAAAAGTTAGTGGTCCGTTCGTTTATGTTTATATAATAGTATGTATTATTATTCTTTTTATTTCAAAATAATAGATTTATTTGCATACGTCATTCATACAAATTGTTTGAAGAATAATATAGTACTTATTTATTTGAAACCTATTATTTTGAAACCAAATGAGCAACACTTTAAGCTAAGTTAGTTAATTAGTCATATAGAATATAAAAACAGGAGTGTCTTTATGAAAAAATTGCGGACAAAATAAAGAAAAAGATTTGGTTACGGAAATTTAACGGAATACCAACCCACCTAACATGGAATATGCAATTATTAGTTGCCATTATTATCGAGACTATTTCCAGTTTTATTCATTTCTTTAATTCTTATTTTGTCAAGTGTGTTCGCTGGAAAAATGTTATCCCGGAATCAATTCGTGTATACTAGATCTTAGGTATTGCTGTTCCACTAGCTCTCTCTATTTTTAGAATCTGACACTGTATTATTGACTTTCGGCCGTCAAAGCTCCACAAAATCATTGTCGTTTCAAACTAAAATGCAATCAGCCGGCCAAAACCACGGAAAATTCTGATCTGAACCACCACGGAGCACAAATCTTCTCTCCAATCTCGAACAGCAGACATGTCTAGTTCATCACCCTCATCAACAAAAACACTTAGTATTGGAATCATAGGATTCGGAACATTTGCACAGTTTCTAGCAAAAAGAATGGTCAATCAAGGACATACTTTATCAGCAACATCTCGATCTGATTACTCAAATCTTTCCTCTCAACTGGGTATCAAATTTTTCAGGTACCCTTTTATGCAATTATCTTAACATACATACATATGCGAGAAAATGATGATTCTTTTTTTGTGCAGAGAGATAGATAAATTCATGGATGAAGACCATGATGTGATACTAATATGCACATCAATCGTATCTCTGTCTGAAGTTTTGAAATCGGTTCCGGTTCATCGGTTGAAAAAACCAACACTATTTTCAGAAGTTCTTTCGGTTAAAGAACACCCAAAAGAAGTATTGTTAGAGTTGCTACCGGAGGATTTTGATGTGCTGTGTACACACCCAATGTTTGGACCTGTTAGTGGGAAAAATGGATGGAAGGATTTCCCATTTGTTTACGATAAAGTTCGGATTAGAAATGAAGATGTCTGTTCTCGCTTCCTTGAGATTTTCCAAAATGAAGTAAACCCCATAATCATTACAATACTTGTTGTCAAAGAGAGTATAAGAAAGCTGCAAATTGCAATATATCTGTCACTGACAAATGAAATTGCTGCAATTGTAGCTAATGCCATGGGGACAAATGTCATGTTCATTGCTGATTAGATTCTAGGCTATTTGATGGAACAATTTTCTAAAATTATTACAGGGTTGCAGAATGGTGGAAATGTCTTGTGAAGAACATGATAAATTGGCTGCTAGAAGTCAATTTCTTACTCATACTGTGGCGAGGTAAAAATCTATTTTTATCTTTACCAAAAACAAATGAACTTCACAGTAAATGTAGATGTGTGAAATCTTACACTAACTTTCTCCAAGGAAACAGGGTATTGTCAGAGATGGAGATTGAGTCCACATCCATGGATACAAAAGGGTTTCAGAACCTAGTTCAGTTGGTAAGGGGTTAAAGTTATCATGATCTCCTATCTGCTTGATTTACACTGTTAAATGACAGCTATTTACTTTCTCAAGGTGTTCTAAACTGCAGAAAGAGACCCTTGTGACGGACAGTTTCGACTTATATTCAGGATTATTTGTGCACAATAGATTTGCTAAACAAGAAGTAACATATCTACCATCTTTCTTGTTGTTTTCCTAAAATTATGATTAACCATCCTTTTTTGCACATAAATTCTATTGCATGATTACTGAAAGAATAATATCATTTGGGATCATACAGCTGAAGAACTTGGAGCTTGCATTGGAGACGGTCAAACAGAAACTGCTTACAACAATGGATGACACCTTGTAGTGAATCACTATAACCATTCATCTCATTTGTCTTAAATTCCTGTTTGTTGTCCTCATTTCCTTGTAGCATAACCAAAAAAATTTTCTGTACTTTTATGTTATTGTAACTGGCCATGTAACACGACCGATTCATTGTCCTGCATTTTATGGGATTACATTGGATCCTGATACTGCATCTTAATAAGCTTAATACATCAAAAGGAAAAAGGCGTTCTGATGTAGCCATTAAGAATGTGTACTATTTTTACTCTTAAATGAGACAAAGATTTGGGGCATTTACATAGTGTTGTATTCAATATTCTAGATACAGATAAAAAAATATCATGAACATCTGTTTTGAAGATCCTCTCATTTTCTTGATGTGCATAAAAACTTTTGTGTCTTGTTGAGTGGATATCTTTCCACAAAGATCAGAATCTAATTTGTGAATTCAAATGGAATATGAGAAATCTATACAAACAAACAAAATATGTAATGGCTATGAAGAAGAGATACGGGGATGGATTTTTGACACTTGTTTTGCTATATTTCTCAACTTATCTGTAGGAGTATTGGTACAAAATTGACGACAAATAATAGATATTGATACAAAGTCGTCAGAGCGTTATTCTATGTAGGATTATCACCTGATTGGTTTTGGGTTTCCTCTGTCATACTAGATTCTTGGATTGCATTGCCGCTCAATAAGGATGCTTCAGAAGTACCTGATATTTCAGAAGAAGGTAATTCACCCTTCCTTTTCTGCAATCCTGTCGACCTTGCAAGATCAATCCATTGCTGCAACATTATACAAAAACAAATTAAATTGGAGGCAACAAGAGAAAGAAGAAACATGATTGCGATTCAAAATGAACACATCTTCATAAATATTTTAAAAAATCGAGGTAAAAGGACCAGAACAGTTTTAAAAGAGAATTCACCATAAGAGATCATTCTTACCTGGGTTCCCCAGTAAGCGTTAAGTGTGCGGACAACAAAAGAGAGAACATTAACGAGAATAGGTTGAGAAGTTTGCAGATATTCTCCAACCCGGTGCTCCACTAAGCCAGCAATAATCTGAATATTTATGCAGTTCATATTAAAGGATGCTGAACAGTACTATGACAGGATATCAAGACTTGCGAAATCCTAAGTGGGGAATGTATCAAGTTTTGGTATCACGAAAAGAAAAAGCAACATTCTTTTCCAGTAGAAGAAAAGAGGATTGAAATTTTATTATTAGAAGAAAGCACCCCCACCTGATACCGTATATTTGCTGAAGTTCCGAGAAACGATCCATAAACAACAGCTGACTTAAGTAGTGGAGTCCTTCTGCTGTTTTCCTCAACAGAAAGTGCAGGATTAAGCAATCTGCGTATTGCGTTCAAAATATTGGAAGAAGCAACAGCACCAATACTGGAAATAAACCCGACTCCAGCAAGTTTAAGACCCCCAACAATTACAGACGCAACCCTATTATTCAACTGCCAGTCCCTGCCAGCAATATTCTTTTGAAATGCATTATCTGGAATGGATCCAAGAATACCCTGTAATGCATCCATGCTCTCCGGCACAGCCATATCACTAGCATCGGGAAGAAAGGTTAGAGTTGGGGCAGGGAGCCACACGGTGAAGAAATCAACAACGGCTCCCCTGATTGTATCTGTAATTACATAATCAATTTCTTCAAAGAAATTTTCTTTTCTCCTTTCATATTGTGCTATGAGTGTCGTTGTTATTGAGATACATTCTTCTATAGCTAGCCTATTTAGGAATTTGGGATCTGCCAACAATCTTTCCCTGAAACCCTGCACGAAGAGTAAAAGAAAGGCATGTATAATCACTGCCTTTTTACTGTGATGTACTATTTTGAATAGAAAGAAACGAGAGACTTCCGGAAACAATGTTTACCTGAAAGCGGTGAGTGAGTTCAGAAATGACAGGATATTGCTCCAGATCAAAGAAGTTCTGTAATACTTCTGGTGCTATGAGACCACGATCAAGTCCGGTCTGTATGTCCTGGTTAACATATCAAAGATAACAATCACGAATTTTGCTTGGACTGATGAAATCTTATGAGTGTGTACTAAACATAATCATGAAATGTATAAAAGATGTGCCCTGGTAGTAAAAAAAATCTAGAACCAGAAACATGATTTTTCCTTCGGCAATCAGTGCAGCACAGAACAGAAGTATACTAGCAAGTCAAGGAAAACATGACGATAAATCAATAAATGAAAAATAGTACCGTGAATCAATATTCGAAAAATGGGAAGCCAAATATGAAGAAAAGAAGTAGGAAAAATAAGAGAGTTTTAAGACTGAATTTTTTTAAGAGAACTGGATTATGAGAGACAACAAGGTAGAGCATCATGGTCTGACAAATAAACCCATCATCACCTCCACACTCTTTCATGGGATGGATGCTGAATTAAAACTGAAATTAGTGTAGATTAAGAGTTTGAGGTAGTAGAGCTTAAAAATCAAAAGAACATAGGAATGTGAGTAATCAACAAAGGAGGCAAACAGTGAGGCTTCAGTATAACCAACCACTTCTTCTACAAAGCCCTAAATGTTAGAGGGGAAAGTATGAATAATTGACATACGGGAGAGAGGTCTAGAGACCTAACAAGGTGTGAGCAACACTCAACCATGCCTAACAAGGTCTAGAGAAAGTACGAATGATTGATATACGGGAGAGAGGTCTAGCTACAATAGATACTAGATCCCGTGAACTCCGGGAGCTTCTAATCCCGCACAAGTGTTACCCAAGTCAATTTAACTAATTATAAGGTTGCGACCCAAGCATGTTGCAGCCAACATCAAATAGACAAGTAATTGAAAAATAACCCTTGCATAATACAATATCAATTGTCTTTAACTTTCTAACTATCCCAATAAGCATCAGAAATGGCAGAAACAGTTCAAGAAAAGGTGGAAATTTTAGAGGAATTACTAACCTGAGGTAAAGCATCTCGCCTCCTGCCAGCTGCATTCATCACTCGAGCAATTTCAGCACGATCGAAGCAATTCCTACTACAAGGTCTTGCTGCAGAGTACCACAAGAAATCAGCAACAGGAACTTCTCCCTCTCTTCGTAGTTGTTGCCTCTCCGGATCAAGTAATATGACCGTCTGATTTTTCTTTTGCATTTTCTTTGAAATTCTAGCAGGCAGCCCTGTCCCTCTTGATCCATACATGACATGGCTTGCACCTGTTATCACTACAAGCAGTCCCGTGGAACCTCCATCTGCAGCTGCTTGAAGGATGACTTGAGACATTGTATAGTCCTCGATAACTCTTGCTTGTACGGACAAATACGAGCTTGGTCCAAAAGGAACCGTTGGATTTGGTGAAGCTAGATCAGCTGGTGACCTGCGGGATATGGATGAAAAACCTGCAATGAAACCTGACCCAGCTGGAGGAGCATATAACTTACGGTCTTCCTTAGAAAGGGCACTTATGCCATCCGCTTGAACAGTTCTCAGTACCTGTCAAATTGAGAATCAGTATATGCCCACGACTAATTCATAGATTCGTGTTCTCGCCACACACTCTGGTTAAGCAGCTGCATCAACTGACAAATGTGTTACCAGTAGTTACAGACACCCTAAACCATGTATGTCAAATCTCTAGTTTCCAGACAAAAACTTATCACCAGTACGAACAATATAACGTTCAAGAGCATGATGATGATCATCTTTGGCATTCTGTGTTATAGAGATGTATCTTATGTTTCCAATAAATCCATTTCTTAAGTAATGTATCAGTTAACGCAAAATCTCACCATTCTCTACCTCAACCAAAATATGTCCAGGTAAAGTGCTTAAGCAGAATGTACGAATACATATTAAAAGATGCACGCTAGTCGATGTCAGAGATGCAGGTAAGAAATACCTCAAGTGGTGTACCGCAAGCAACAAGGCGAACTCCATTATCACGACAATAACTTAAAAGAGGTTCATATTCCTGCCAGCGTTCTGGTGGCCAGTGTGATGCGTAAGACTTCAAAGCTTCACCATCAATGCTGCCATTAATTTTTTACATTTAGAATAAAAAGTAACAAAACACTGCAACTAAGAACATTCACACTCTCTAACTTATAAAAGGCACCATCAATTACTAATAAAAAGAACAGAATAACATAAAAATGGTTCTCCCCATTCACATTCTTTCTTTCTTACTATCAATTCAAGATATTTTACGAGGTCTAGACAAAACTAAGCATTGTTTCATTTAATCAAGCCGAAATATGGAACTAACTAGCATTAAATCTGCCCAAAACCAATTCGTCAAAATCTGATCATATATCAACTTGTGATAAGATATTCTATCTAGATAAATTATGAAAATTTCATTCATATTAGTAATTGTAAAAGAGATTAAGTAATGAAATCAAACCTTTTATCCATATACTGGTTAAGCTGTTGTTGCAAATTAAGAGGAAAAGCTTCAAGAGCAAGCGAAATAGGTCTTTCATTCTCTAAACACTTACTCCTTAAATTCTTAACAATCTCTAATTCAAGCTCCTTATCATCACGAACAGGTACTTGTTCAGCTTCACCTAAATAAACAATTCTCGCATTCATCAATTTCTCCCAAACTCTACTCTTATCTTTTCCAATAGCTAACGGCTCTCCAATTGCTGTAGCATCATAAACCCTAGATATTATCACTTCTAATTCTTCCTTCGCCTTCTCTTTCTCCACAACTGGAGCTGCAGGAGGAGGAGAAGTCCCAGCTGTGATTACTCCATTCTCTTCCACTCCTCCTCCTTTCTCTTCAGCTGCTTTAACCACAATTGATTTTAAGAAATATGATCCAATCGCCAAAGCTGGTGTAACCAATACATTTCGTCTTCCTGTTTTATCTGGAATTTTTTCAACATTCTTTTCATCAGAATTTTTACAAGAACGGATTCTTAGATTGGTTTTTGGATGTTTAGAACGAGGAGAAATTGTTCTGAAATTTGGTCTCTCGGCATTGAATTGTTTGATTTTCCGATGGTGTTGAGTGTAAGATAAGACTGTTTTTGAGTCTAAAGATTTCATTTCTGAGAACTCAAGAAAACAGTTCTCTCTTTGAACTCACTACTCACTCCATGGAGAGAAAAGAAAGAATGAGGAAACGGGTCTGTTTGTTTAAGTACGAGTTTTGGGTTAGTTTGACTGCGACTGTTGAAATGAGTGCTGGAGATTTGTGGAGAGCTGGGAATTTGAGGATGGATGTAATGGTGAATATGTTGTTGTAGATCTCATCCACAAATGACAGCATATTCGTACGTGGAAGATTTGGAGTTTTGAAGAAATAGAAGACGCTTACTTATGTATTTATGGGATCCTAATCCATTGAGAAACCACGTGGTTGGAAGTAATTTATGAACATGTTGCTATCGGTATCGGATGCATCTCAAGGCCGACGTCCTATGGAGATGGACCTATGGAATTTGTGAACATGTTGCTATCGGATGTATCTCAAGGCCGACGTCCTATGGAGGATTAAGAAAAAAATTCACAAAATTGGTTAAAAAGACCAAAATCAACAATTCCTGGGTGAAAAAGATATTTAGATTTTGATACTGTTTAAATAGACAAAAATGTAAAAATAGCAGGGATGTAAACGGTTTCATCCTACCCATTTTCAAATATTTTTTTTTATTTTTAATTTACATCAGGATGCATCTAATAGTGTATTTTGTGGTGGTGTATGATAACAGAGTATTGCAGTGAAGGTTAAGGTTTGAATCACAAGATTCCCTCTCACCGTCACACGTGCAGGACAGCTGTGTATGTGTTGTTGCTTCTCACACATGTGATAGTTTGACTTTCTCTTCCTGTATTAATACTGTCTAAATTGTTCATTTAATGTGTAATGAATCATGTCTTTCTGAGAGAGTTTTCTGTAATAGATACACTGTTATTATGGTATCAAGAGCAGGTTAGGTTAGGGTTCACCTTCAACCATCTTCAACCTACATTTTTTTCGATCCATAGTCTTCACTAAGAAGATCATCATCAAGTGTATCATCGTTCTGAATCTGAGAGGTACTGATTCAATTTTTCTTATCTAAATCTTGTTATCAAGAAATCCATTTCTTGATTCAATTTTCTCAGATCTACTTTCTTTACAATTTTTGTTGCAACAATCAACCTTCTTGATCTTTTTCTTTCATATTGTAATCAATTCAAGCTTTACATTACAATCACCAATGGAAAATCCAACTGCAACAGCTTGTTTTTCTAAAATTCCATTAAATCAACTCACTGGATTTGTTCATCTCAACCTCAAAGAAGATAGCTACATCACATGGAAGAATCTGATGAATCATGTTATTCAAAATATAAATTACGTCGCTATTTGGATGGATCTTTTCCATGTCCACCTCAATATACTTCAGCAAGATATCAAACAAATGGAATTGAGAATCCATCATATCTGGATTGGATCGATGAAGACTCTACAATCATTATGTGGATTCACTCAACGATCTCAGACTCTGTCATTGCATACTTTTCAACATCAACTACATCTCATCATCTTTGGTCTAGTATTGAAGAACGATTTGTTGTTGTTACTCTGAAAGCATTACATTCAGATTATATTCCATTTGCTACTGCAATGCGTCATAGAAATCCACTAGTAACTTGTGTAGAACTACACAATAACTTGTTAAGTGAAGAAACAATCATTAGTGAAAGGCACAAAACTACATTTGAAACCTCAGATGCAAAGGCCTTTGTTGCTCATAGAGGTACTTTTAGAGGTGGATATAATCACTATAGGGGAAATTCTTTAAGAGGAAGAGGATATAACAGTGGAAGATACCCCAATCCCAACATATTCAGCAGATATACTTCTGGTAGAGGTTATTCTTCACCACCTGAACAAGAATCATGCCAATTATGCAAACCAGATGGTCATCTTGCACGTAAATGTACACAAAGGTTAAATTTCTCCTATCAAGGAAGACCTCCACCATCTAATCTCAGTGCAATGCTAGCAGCAGCTGATATCTTTGACACAGAAGAATGGATTGCAGATAGTGGTGCTAATAATCATATTGCAACATCTTCTACTCAATTACAAGAGGTAACACCTTATGATGGTGTTGAGGCTATTCAAACTGCAAATGGTGAAGGTATGTCCATTTCTTACATTGGAAACTCTAATAAACATGCTAATGATCATTCATTTGTTCTGAACAATGTCTTAGTCGTCCCACAATCATCCCATAATTTACTTTCCATTCACAAATTCACATCTGACAACAATTGTTCATTAACACTTGACTCTCATGGATTTTATGTGAAGGACCTCAATTCTGGGAAAACTCTCTTCCAAGGACCACATAAAAATGGTATGTATCTTATATCCTTCAGCAAATCACCTCATGCTCATCATGCTTCCATCAACACAGATCATGCCTTGCTTCACAGAAGATTTGGTCACCCAACATTTCAAACTCTCCAAAGACTTTGTCATACACTGAATTTGTCAAATGTCACAAATAAACCATTTTCATGTACTGAGTGCAAAATTTGTAGATCTCATAAGCTTTCTTTTCAGTTATCAAATAATGTAGCTACTAAACCACTTCAGTTGTTACACATGGATTTATGGGGTCCATGTCATACTTCATCTACTTGTGGTGCTCTGTACTATGCCAATGTTATTGATGATTTTACAAAATATTGTTGGATTCTTCTCATATCTTCAAAATCTGATTTTAAACATTCATTTATTGTTTTAGTCAACAGAATTGAAAATATGTTTTCTCAGACAGTCATCACCATTAGAACTGACAATGGAGGAGAATTTCTCAATAATTTTCTTGCCCAATTTTGTTCCTCTAAAGGCGTCACTCATGAACTGACATGCCCTCATACACCAGAAATAAATGGTGTAGTTGAGGTCAAGCATAAGCATCTCATTGAAGTCACTAGGATTCTTTTATATCAGTCAAAACTTCCTACATCCTTCTGGGTTGAGGCTTTGCAGACAGCCAATTATCTCATTAACAGACTTCCAACCAAGTCCATTGCTTTTCAGACACCTTTTGAAATGATTTTTCATAGAGCTCCAGATTATAATTTTTTAAAAGTTTTTGGTTGTGCTTGCTTCCCTTGGCTCAAACCTTACACAACCAACAAACTTCAACATAGAAGTAAACATTGGATCTTCATAGGTTATAGTTTGTCTCAAAAAGGTTATAGATGCTATGATCCAATTTCAGATACTATCTACATCTCTAGGCATGTATCATTCAATGAATCCAGTTTTCCTTATACAGAAATTCTAAATCAATCTTTTTCTCCATTTGTTGCCACTGCTTCTGCCAGTCCTCTATTATCTACAACATCTACTATTCCCTCATCCGTTACAACTTCTTCCATTCCATCATCTGTTTCTGCTTCAAAAGTAATAATGAATGATCATAGTATAACTACTAGAGGTAAGAATAGCATATATACACCTAAATCCTATTTTGCTACTAACCATCCATTACACGTTGCTTATCTGTCACAAGTGCCTACTTGTACTACTGAAGCTAAGAAAGAAGAAGTGTGGAAAATAGCTTCAGTCAATGAGCACACAGCCTTACAGAACGCTGGGACTTGGTCTCTAATCCCACCAGAAGAAGGCCAAAATGTAGTGGGCTGCAAATGAGTGTTTAGGATAAAATATAATCCAGATGGTAGCATTGACAGACACAAAGCAAGACTTGTTGTTAAGGGCTATCATCAAAAACAAGGGATGGATTTTGATGAGACTTTTAGCCCTGTGGCTAAACCAACTACAATCAGGATCATTCTTTCTTTTGCAGTGCAGTATAACTGGACTACACATCAACTTGATGTAAGCAGTGCTTTCCTTCATGGTGAGCTTAATGAAACTGTATACATGTCTCAGCCTCCTGGATTTGTGGATAAAGACAAGCCTCATCATGTATGCCTTCTATACAAAGCTATTTACCAGGGCATGGTATGCTAAACTGAGCTCTGCTCTTATTTCTCTCAATTTCAAGAACTCTACAGCAGATTCTTCATTGTTTGTTCATCAAGATGGATCTCAAATCACTGTGGCTCTAGTCTATGTGGATGATATCATATTAACAGGTTCTTCTGATACATTTTCAAGTTTGTTATCACTGAACTTCAACAACAATTTCCCATTAAAGATTTAGGACCACTGCATTATTTTTTGGGTCTTGAAATTGTCAGAAATGAGGATTCTTTGTTTCTGTCACAAACCAAATATGCGGTTGACTTGTTACTCAAATATCATATGGAGGGAGCACAGCCTTGCAATACACCTATTTCTACATCCACTAAACTTTCAAAGGATGATGGTGTACTCCTTGAGAATCCTACAGAATACAGATATCTTGTAGGTGCTCTGCAGTATCTCACCTGGACAAGACCAGAACTTTCATTTGCAGTTAACTTGCTCTGCCAACATATGCAACATCCCATAAGCACTCACATGGCTGTAGGAAAAAGGATTCTTAGATATGTTAAAGGCACATTTGGATTTGGTTTACACTTTACTAAAGGCAGTAACTTTCTACTGGGTTTCTCAGATGCATATTGGGATGGTTGTGTGGATGATAGAAGATCCACTGGTGGTTATTGCATTTTTCTTGGATCTAATGTCATCTCATGGTCTTCTAAAAAGCAAACTACAGTTGCAAGATCCAGCACAAAGGCTGAATACAGAACCTTGGCTCACAGTGCAGCTGAGGTTCTTTGGATTTGTTATCTCTTACATGATCTTCATGTCTCTTTGCCTGGTATTCCAAAATTAGGGTGTGACAACATCAATTTTATTGCTTTGGATTCAAATCCCGTCATGCATTCAAAGATGAAGCATGTCCACTTGGATTATCACTTCATAAGGGAATTGGTTCAGTCCAAAGCATTGGATGTGTTCTATGTTAATACAATTTACCAGCTTGCCGACATTTTTACAAAGGGTTTACCAGCACCAAGATTTACTATGCTCAGAGACAAGCTTCATGTGCTTGCATCACCCATCAGCTTGAGGGGGGATAATAGTGTATCTTGTAGTGGTGTATGATAACAGAGTATTGTAGTGAAGGTTAAGGTTTGAATCACAAGATTCCCTCTCACTGTCACACGTGCAGGAAAACTGTGTATGTGTTGTTGCTTCTCACACATGTGATAATTTGACTTTCTCTTTCTGTATTAATACTGTCTAAATTGTTCATTTAATGTGTAATGAATCATGTCTCTCTGAGAGAGTTTTCTGTAATAGATACACTGTTATTAGCATCAAGTTTCATCCTTGCTATTTTTTAAGTTTAAGTCAGGATGAATTCAGTTTCATCCTTGCTATTTTTTTGGTGTCCATTTCACCCATACTAATTTTTACTCGTCCATTTGAACCATGTTTCAGAAATATTTGGACAAATGACCCATTTTTCGAAAAAAAATTGATAAGAAAGAATATACATTAAGAACTTAACTAGATACGTATAAGAGGAGTATTTCATAAGATCTCCAAACTCGTGAACGGAGACTCGATCCGCTGATTTCCTACTTGAGAGTCAGTTTCCTGGCCAACTGGGCTAATCCCTGATGGTTATGAAGCATAAAATAGTTGAAAATAATCGGAGAAAAATGCACAATTTACATGTATGCTAGAAATACTTAGAACTTACATGGGCCCGCATGTGGTATTGTAATTGTGCCCATGCCTGAATGTAAATACCGTAACTACTGAAAATCTTAATAGTTACCCTAACCATCAGTGATGGAGGTGGGGGTGGCTGAGTGGTGCTTCAGCCCACCCCAAAACATATAAAACCTCATCCGGGTTGTATTAATTGTCAAGAAAAAATAAAATTTCCCAGGTAGAATTTTACATTAGTCCATTGTTGGGGGAGACTTACAAAATCTGAGCCGCTGTCTGCAATACGAAACCTGCACAAGCAATGAAACAAAAATGCGGAAAATACACAACTACGACGATATAGAAAACAATCACACGACACCAAGCAATTACGTGGAAAAACCCCTCCAAGATGAAGGGTAAAAAACCACGGGCAAATCTTCCGCTATAACAAAAATGGGTTACACACAATTCTCCCAATTTGGGGATAACAACAACTTCAAGGTACATATAGCACTTGGATACCTATTTGCCTAATTACACTCACCCCTAAGGATGGATCAACAATTCATTTATCAATTGATAAGATTCACAAACAAAAGCAAGTGATTGAGATACTTACTACTAGGGTTTGAAGAAACCCTAGATATTCCCCCTTTGAAGAGATGTGGAAATTGATAGCTCAATCTTCACCACAACAACCAAACGGACCCTTGACAAGAACCCTTTCTTCTTCTCTTCAAGATAACCTTCAATCTCACCAAAGAAAAAATCAATGGCGGCTTCACTCTTTCTATCTTACTGTCACTGCCTCTCTTACTCTCGTTCAGGTCGTGAAAAAGGATTGCCTCTCCTGGATGTTTCGAGTGAAACATATAACCTAACAAGGACACTTTTTAGTCGCTCCCCCTTGATTTGTTAAGGGCTAACCTGATGGACCCATAAGGAGGGAACATGCCCAACAATCTCCCCCTCACTACTTATGGCGAGGTACCTGTCACCACCAAACCAACCCTGCTGTAGAAATACACATGCTTGTACTTTGGTAGCGACTTTGTCATCATATCTGAACTGTTATCATCTGTATGGATCTTCTCAATATACAAGACCTTCTCATCGAGAACTTCTTGTATCCACTGGTACCTAATATTGATGTGCTCTCTGTAGTTACAATGTACTCTGCCTCTATAGTAGACAATGCCACACATTTTTGTAACTTGGATTGCCAAGACACAGCTTCCCATGCATAGGTAAATAAGTAACCCGATGTCCACTTGAGACTGTCTTGAGCACCTGTAAAATCTGAATCTGTGTAACCACCATATCACAAACACATATTAGAAGTACCCCTTAGATACCGTAGTATCCATTTCACTGCTTCCCAATGCTCCGTACCAGGATTGGATAGAAATTTTCTTACCACTCCAACTGCATAAGCTATATCCGGCCTTGTACACACCATTGCATACATCAAACTACCAATTGCGGATGCATAAGGAATATCCTCCATCTTCTGTTTCTCAACATCATTCACAGGACATTGATCACGAGTTAACTTAAAATGGTTTGCAAGTGGACAACTTACCGGCTCAGCCTTGTCCATGTCGAATCTTTGCAACACCTTCTCAATGTAGCTTTCTTGTGATAACCACAGCTTCCTTGCTTTCCTATGACGAGTGATTTCCATGCCAAGAATACGCTTTGCTGCACCCAAGTCTTTCATATCAAATGACTTGCTCAAATACGACTTCAACCTGTCAATATTCTTCTTATCTTTGCCAACAATAAGCATGTCATCAACATATAGCAAAAGAATAAGAAAATCACCGTCAGCAAATTTTTGAATGAATACACAATGATCTGAAGTTGTTCTCTTGTACCCATGTTCCTTCATGAACGATTCAAACTTCTTGTACCATCTTCTAGGAGCTTGCTTCAAACCATATAGATTCTTCTTTAGCTTGCACACCATATGTTCTTTGCCTTTGAATTCAAAACCCTCGGATTGTGTCATATACACATATTCCTCCAACTCACCATGAATAAATACCGTCTTGACATCTAGTTGTTCTATCTCAAGATCCAAACTAGCGGTTATTGCCAAGACAACCTGAATAGAAAGAAATCTCACCACAGGTGAGAACATCTCGTCAAAGTCGACACCCTTTATTTGCTCATAACCCTTCATAACTAAGCGTGCTTTGTACCTTGGTTGTGACTTGTGAGTTACCATCTTCAGTCTTGATTCTATACACCCACTTGTTCTTCAGTATTTTCTGGTTCTCTGGCTTGTCAACCAAATCAAAAGTGTCATTCTCATCTAAAGAGCCAACCTCTTCTTTCATGGATTCCAACCGCTTCTGACTTTCTAGAACTTTAAGAGCTTCTTCATAAGACTCTGGTTCACCTGCATCTGTGAGCATCACATACTCATGTGGTGTATACTTAGTTGAAGGTAATCTGGTCCTGCTGGATCTTCTCAGCTCAGCTTCTGGTTGTTGTTTCACTTCTTGCTCAACATCACCCCACTGGAACATCTTCATGAGCTTCATCTTCATGATTATGTTCTTCTTCTTCATCATCATGACCATCAACATCATCATCATCATGTTGTTCAATATAAGGAACAACTGGATTTGGATCCAAGGTCATGTCATCTTGAAGCTTTGGCATTTCAATCTTCTCAAAGTCATCAATTGTCTGGTCTTCAAGGAATACTGCATCCCTACTTTTGATAACCTTCTTCTCAACTGGATCCCAAAATCTGTAACCAAACTTCTCTGTTCCAAGCCTAGGAACACACACTGCTTCGCTTTGTCATCAAGCTTTGATCTCTGATCTTTTGGGATATGAACAAATGCCCTACAACCAAACACTCTCAAGTGATCATAAGTAGGCTCTTTGTCTCTCCATACCTTCTCTGCTACTTCTCCATCTAGCGGTCTTGAAGGAGATCGATTGATCAAGTACACATCAGTATTCATTGCTTCACCCCAGAAATGCTTCTGCAACTTGGAATGAGATAACATGCACCTAATTCTCTCAAGAATAGTGCGGTTCATCCTCTCTGCAACACCATTATGTTATGGAGTCTTCGGTACTAATTGTTCATGACGTATACCCATGCTCTTGCAATACACTTCAAGTGGTCCAATGTACTCTCCTCCGTTGTCAGAACGAAGGCACTTTAAGGTTCTACCTGTTTCTATTTCCACCATGCTGTGAAACATCTTGAACACATGAACAACATCATCTTTGGTCTTGATTATATATGACCAAACCTTCCTTGAAGCATCATCTATAAAAGTAACAAAATAAACAACACCACCAAGTGTTTTGACCCTTAAAGGTCCACATACATCAGAATGAACAAGATCAATAATACCAGAATTGCGCTTGGGTAAAGCTTTATGAAAGGAAACTCTAGTTTGTTTACCAACTAAACAATGAGTGCACTTACCTAATTGCATACCTTTGGAATTTGGGAAAACTTGTCTTTTGGTGAGGATTTGAATTCCCTTCTCACTAAGATGACCAAGTCTTCTATGCCATAGCTCGGAGGTTGAATCTTTGTTAACGACATTCAACTCACATTTAAACACATTCACTTGTGTTTTGTACAATGTTCCACACTTCTTGCCTCTTGCAATAACCATGGAGCCCTTGCTTAGCTTCCATTTTCCATCACCCAAGTGATTGTTGTACCCTTCATCATCTAATACTCCTGGTGACATTAGATTCAAACGAAGATCTGGTGCATGTCGCACATTTCTGAGAACCAATGTGCAGCCAACACTGGTCTCAACCTTCACATCACCCATTCCTACAATCTTCGCAACACCACTATTTCCCATTCTGACTGACCCAAAGTCACCAGCCTTGTAGGAGGTAAATATATCTTCATGAGGAGTAGCATGATAAGATGCACCTGAATCAACTATCCACTCTGAATCAGAACCTGCTGTAGGATCAGAATCTCACAATGATAATGTTAGCGAAATTATTAATGACACAACACTTAAGTGTCGCAGAACAATTCTATAAATGATAAAATAAATGACGACAACTAAGATCACGAGAAAGATATGATAGTCTTGCGAAAATTAGAGAGTTTGCGAAATTAATATTTGTAAGGTTGCGAGAATGTCGCAGACCATATCCGAAAATAAAGGACAGATTAGCTGTCACCCACTATGTATTTCCTTATAAATAGTCATTCGAGTTGTAAAGAAGAGAGAGATCTTTTTTGAGTAAGAAACAAGTAAATAGGAGAGAGAAAGTTTAGAGCAGAGATTATTCTTGAGTTCTTTATCTTTTCTTGTAAGAACATCCAAAGATTAATCAATAAAATTAAGAATATAAACCTAAAATGAGTTGATTAATAATGAAATCACATGAAGAGTGTAGTGTAGGATTTCCTGCAACTACATAATGGCGCTAGAAACAGGGAATTGAAGATCGAAAGTTGAAAATTGTTGATTGAGAATATTCAAGTCAAGAAAGTGGTTAAATAAATCAGTGAATCAGTTAGAAGAAAGATGAATAGAATTAGTGAAAATGGAAAAAGATTGGAATGTAATATGATAACAAAAACGATGATTGATGAATTCCATGAAAACATCAAAGGAAGAATACATAAACGAAATTTTGAAGGAAGGAAAGTTATGGCGGTAGAAAAAACATCACCCTTGAAATATTGGGAAAAGCAAAAAATTGCATTCATGGCGGAAGAAATACCAAAAGAAAATTTGAACCACACATCTCCATTGGTCATCACGGTGCCTATTACACGAAAAGAGAAGTAGACAACAATAAAATCCACAGGAAAATGGATGTTGAACAGAACTTTAATCGATACAGGAAGTTCAGTTGATATAATATTTTATCACGCATTTCGGGGAATGGGATTTAAAGATGAAGAAATGTCCAGTTCAACATATTTTGTTCACGGCTTTGGAAAATCCACAACAAAACCTAAAGGAGGGATAGTGGTACGAATTCCACTTGGAGAAATCGAAGCACATGTAACATTGTGCGTGGTGGATATGGAATCGCCATATAATATGTTATTAGGAAGATCATGGATACATGCGATAAAAGTTGTGGCATCAACGTTGCATCAATGTATTAAATTCCCCACTCCAAATGGAATAGGTGAAATCAGAGGAGATGTTGACAATGTGAAATTATGTCATCAAATTGAAGTAAAACATTATGAAGGACAAGCAAAAAAGAAACAATTTCGCAGAAAATTGTCAAAGGAAGCAAAGAAGGAAGAAGAATTTAGAGTATATATGATAAGGGCAAAAGAAGGCAAAGGAATAGCCAGCGAAATTTCGGAAGAAGGAGAAGGATCCATAAAAACAATAAAAGAACCAACACCAATGGGAGAACCTAAACCCAGTTACACTGCCGCAGAACCAATAAAAGAAATAAACGTTGGGACTATAGAGGAGCCTCTAATGTTGAGAATTGGAACCAAAATGGATGTAGAAGAAGAAGAAAGAACTGTTAACTTGTTGCGAGAATATAAAGATATTTTCGCAGGAAGCATGGATGAGATACCAGGAATAAATCCATCAATTGCATGCCACAAATTGGAGATTAACAAAAATATGAGACCATTTAAACAGAGAATAAGAAAAATTACAACAACTTACCATTCCCAAATAGAAGAAGAACTACATAAAATGCTTGAGGCAGGAATTATAAGAGAAGCTAATACCCAGAATGGATAGCGAATATGGTCATTGTCCCAAAGAAAAACAACGGAATCAGGATTTGCATAGATTTCACTGATTTAAACAAAGCTTGCCCCAAAGATAGTTTTCCGTTACCAGATATTCCTCAAATGGTAGAATCCGCAGCGGGAAATGATAGGGTATCATCTTTAGATGGGTACAAAGGGTATAACCAAATCCCTCTCGCTGAAGAAGATCAAGAACATACTGCTTTCTTTTCCCCTAGAGGTTTATATTGTTACACGAAAATGCCATTTGGTTTGCGAAACGCGGGAGCGACATATCAAAGAATGTTAGAGAAAGTGTTCGCAAAATGGATACACAAAACATTAGAAGTATACGTGGACGACATGTTAGTAAAGAGTAAAGAATCTAAAGACCATGTACAAGACCTGAGGGAGATCTTTGAACAAATGCGGCAATATAACATTAAATTGAATCCTGAGAAGTGTACTATTGGAGTTGCTTCGGGAAAAATTTTAGGCTACATTGTATCAAAGGAAGGAATACAGGTTGATCCAAAAAATGTGCAAGCAGTTCGTGACATGCCAACACCAGCAACAATAAAAGATGTACAGAAGTTGAGTGGGCTTCTAGCTTCGCTGAGGAGATTCATTTCGCGATCATCAGACAAATGCAAATATTTTTTCGATATACTCAAGAAAGGTGCGAAATTTAAATGGACTGATGAATGTGAAAAAGATTTTCAAGGAATCAAAGAAATCTTATGAATACAACTATTTTACAAAAAGCAGAATCAGGAGAAGAATTATTGATCTATCTTGCGACGACGTCGCATGCATTAAGTGTTGTGTTATTGCGAGTAGACGCAGGAGTGGAGAAACCCATTTATTACATTAGCAAAACTTTTAATTGCCGAGAAGAATTACTCAAAGATTGAAAAGTTAATTTAGCATTAGTTTATGCATCATTTAAAGCTCCGCATATACTTTCAAGCACAAGATAAAGGTATTAACAAAGTACCAATTGAATCAGTGATGAAGAATTCTAAAAGATCAGGAAGGTGGAGAGATGGAATGCACAAGTAGGCCACTTTGATATTAAATATGAAATTTTGTCTTCACCAAAATCACAAGTTGTTGCAGATTTTTGGCAGAATTTCCTTTAGAAGAAGATGAAGCAGTAGAAGATGGAGTAGAAGAAGATGGAGATAAAGTAACAGAACCAAATAGATGGAGTAGAAGTAGATGGATCATCAAATGGAGAAGGAAATGGAGTTGGAATTGTTTTAATTTCGCCAGAAGGAATAAAGATGGCTTTTTCATTCAGATTGGAATTTGCATCCACTAATAATGAAACAGAATATGAAGCTGTGTACATGCCTTAAATTCGCAATAGAAATGAAACTAGAAAATGCCAGGATCACTAGTGATTCGCAGCTAGTTATTCGCCAAATAAAGGGAGAGTATACTACAAATGAACCATCCTTGAAGAAATACAAGAAGCTGGTTGAAGAATTGTCAGCGAAAATCCCAAAAATAAATGGAGGCACATTTCAAGAAAGGATAACAGACTCGCAGACGCTTTTGCTTTCATCTCAAGCATGATGACAGATCCAACTGCGAGATGCATAAAAATACAAACACTTTGTCACCATCAATCAATAAAAGAAGAAGACGTGGACGTGATGATAATAGACAATGAAAAAGAAGAACAAATGAACAATATCGCAGACTGGAGAATGGAACTTCATGCATATTTGGCGAAAGGAGAAACACCAAGAAATAGATTGGAAACACACAAGTTAAAAAGCCGTGCAACGAATTATGAATTAAGAGATGGGTTGCTATACCGAAAATCCTTTAATGGAC
The DNA here is from genome assembly GCF_003573695.1 of Papaver somniferum. Taxonomy (NCBI): domain Eukaryota; kingdom Viridiplantae; phylum Streptophyta; class Magnoliopsida; order Ranunculales; family Papaveraceae; genus Papaver; species Papaver somniferum. Next base: position 117,125,217 of record NC_039366.1, on the reverse strand, counting down.
CATCACTCAGATGTTTGACACGAGAGGAAGGAGAAAAGGTGCTAAAAATGTTACATAGTGGGGATGCTGGCAATCATAGTGGAGGAAGATCTTTGGCACATAGAGCAAAAATGCAAGGTTATTACTGGCCATACATGCATGAAGATGCAAAACAAATATCAAGACGTTGCGAAGATTGTCAGCGGCATGGAAAGAAAATACATGCACCTGGAGCACCATTGTCATCTTCAACTAGTGTATGGCCTTTTGGAAAGTGGGGCTTAGATATTGTGGGGCCATTTTTACCAGGATCTGGACAAAGAAGATACTTAATAGTCGCAACAGATTATTTCACAAAATGGACAGAAGTGAAGGCAGTACACATATTCGCGACAAAGATATCTTTACATTCATATTCGAAAATATCATTTGCAGATTCGGAATTCCTGCACAGTTGGTATCTGATAATGGGAAACAATTTGAAGGACAGAATATAGAAATGCTACTTAATGCATTCAAGATAAAATGTGGAAATCTACTCCTTTGTATCCACAAGCTAATGGGCAAGTAGAAGCAACAAACAAAACAATTGCAGATATATTAAAGAAGAAATTGGAAGGACATCACAGAGCATGGTGCGAACAAGTACATAATGCAGTATGGGCTTATAATACAACTAGAAGAGAAGCTACTGGAATGTCACCTTTTTGTTTAACATACGGAGTTGAAGCGGTGTTACCAACAGAAGTTGTTATTCCGACAACAAAAAGAGAAGCTTGGGAGAAAAATCTTAGTGCGGGCTTGATTTTAAATAAACTTGATGATTAGAAGAAAGAAGAGAAAAAGCTTTACAACATATGGAGAATTATCAGCGAAGATTAGCCCGAGAATATAATAAACGTGTCAAAATACGCGAATTTCAACCAGGAGATTTAGTTCTGCGAGAAACACCAATATATCAGCGAGAAAATGGTGGAAAATTAGCGAAAAAATGGGATGGACCTTACATCATTAAGGAGATAGTTGGAACAGGAGCTTATAGATTAATGGATCCAGAAGGAAGAGATGTTGGTCATAGATTAGACAGACCATGGAACAGGTTGTACTTAAAAAATATTATCCGTAAGAAGCTTTGAGAAGTTATGGATTTGAAAGAATAATTGCAAGATTACTCATATCAAAACAAGATCATGATGTGCGAAATTTTCGCAGAGATAATACAGAACAATGACATAAAAGAAAGGGGCGAACCTTTATGGCGTACACCTAGTTCGCGAATAAAATTTCGCGGCAAATGTACCAGTTCATATTAGGGGGTACCTGTTGCATGGCTCAGGGAAAGGCTACACCGCCACCGGAACCTGAGTCATGGAGATTTGGGGTCAATAAAGCCCATCCGGGAGAGGCACCTTGGATTCTCAGCTTAAGCATATGACTTGGGTTGGGCGACTAAGGTAATAAGGACTCTCCCAAGGAGTGCAGATCTGATCAAGGCGCGCGAGGTACACGGTTGAGTCAAGAGTGCCAGGGACGTTTGAAGCGTACCTTGCCATTCTTGACAAGTCTTGGCTTATACTGCACTCGGCCTGAAGAAAACCCCACTTAGGGTGCAGTCTCGTAACCATAAGCCCTATAGGTAAAAGGGATAAGAGGCTGCGAAAACAACTGGATGGAGGAGGAGCTAACCTTGTATGGTAGAAGTACGCCTCCTTGAAGGGGCAACCAGGGGGGAGATAAGGGCGGCACCCTCCATTAGGGAGCTGATAAGTGTCTTAAGACGCAAATGTCATGAGGCTTTTTATTCGCAAGGATATTAAGGCTTGTCATATTTGTGCAACAATCCTGAAGAGGCAATAATACAAAAAAAAGGATAAGACGAGATCAATGGGTTTTCGCATGAAAGTGCGAAGACGTCCTGCGATTTCGTCGCAAGACGGCAATGTCATGGGGCTTTATTTTCGCAAGAATATTTAGGCCTGTCATATTGTCGCAACATTCCTGAAGAGGCCATAATACAAAAGAAAAAGTTAAGGCAAGATCAATGGGTTTTTGCATGAAAGTGCAAGGACGTCCTGCGATTTTGTCGCAATGACAAGAGTGGCATAATAAGACCTTTAATTAGGAAGGAAAATAAGACCATATGAAAACAAATAATTATAAGTATTCGTAACAGATTATTTTTTGCAAGAAAGATAATGAGAGGCAAGTATGGGAATCAATACACAAGAAGCATTATCTTTCTATCAACAAAATATTAAAAGGAAAAGTTGACTCCAAAGTTGGTTGAAAAATGTAACTCGCAAAAGTGATAAAAATAAGACAGTTCAAGAAACAAAGCTAGATAAGAAGCTCAAGCTTCAGTATTAATTTCAGTAGCAGGAGATGAGATAACAGAAATTCTTCGCCAATATTCTCGCAAGCCTCTCCTTCATTTCGGTTTTGATCTTCGCCATGACTAGCATCTTGATTATCGCCAGCAATTACTTCTTCAGGAGAAATTTCTTTCTCATTCTGATTAACACCAGCAGATACTTCTTTAGAAGGAACCTCTTCTTCATCTTCCAAGAAATTATCCTCTGCACCGCTTTCGTAATCATAATCACTATCAGCAGGACGAGGAACTTCATCATCATCTACTTCTAAAGGATCAATTGATGTAGGAGGAAGAGAGTTGGAATAAAATGTCATTTACAAGGACTTCAGCCCGGAGATGAACTTGGCGAAGAAGTGCTCTCTGATGATTCCTATCTTGAATATCCTTAAAATAAGCAAGATAATCAAGTCTTCTTTCGCTCGGTCGCGAGAACCAGTAAGAGTAGAGACGAGCAATGCATTTTCTTTGCGAATTTTGGCATATTTAGCCTCCAAAACAGAAATAGAAGAATGAAGATTCTTCTCAGACTCTGCGAAAGATAGAATACAAAATTTCATTAATAAAGATTCAGAAGATATGACAAAGAAAAGATAATTAAGGCAGTCAAACTATTATGACTACCTTCCTTTTGCGAAATAAGGTGTTGAATCAAGGACAGACAACTATTCTCCCAACGGTCCATTGCGTCATCAAATTTATCTCCAACTAAACCTTTAAGTCGAGACTGAAGATTTTTCTCTTTAGAAATAAGAAAGGCATTTTTCTTCGCAAGAGAAGAATAAGATTCTTCTAATTTGGAATATTGTTCTTTAAGCTGATTCGCCTTTACACTTAAAGCTATTCTACCTTGAATGAGTGTATCTCTTTCAGCGATAGATGACTCTGTTACTTCTTTAAGTTCATTTCTCAAAGAGCGAAGAGATTGCTCTTGGTCATCACATACTTTTTGAAGAATACTAAGTTGTTGCGAAGATATCGCCATCTTGTTTAAATAAGTTCTCTTCTCTTGGATAAGGTTTTATTCTCATCTGATAAAGTTTCCATCCCTAAATTAGCTTTAGTTAAAGAATAAGAAAGACGAGATACTTCATTACTTAATAAATCTTGTCTTTGAACTAATTGGGTATTTTCATTGGTAAGATTATTTATATGATCAAGAGAATATGAATAGAGGTTATCTAATTGGTTATATTGATCCATCAAGATTTCTTTATCAACACGGGCTTCTTCACAACAGATTCAAATTGATATCTCTCCATTATTCGTTTCTGGTTTAAAGCTTAACACGAAAGAGGGATTTCAAGGATAATTAAATATGGGAAGGATAAAACCATTAAAAAGGCAAATTAAAGACACAGATAAGAAAATATACCTCTCAATTCATCATTCTTCTTGCGAAGATTGTCACGATCCAAAACATTCTGAAGCTTCTGATTTTCGAGACGAAGAGCATTACATTCTTTTTCCAAAGCTGTCTGCGAAGCAGCTCTGTCAGAACCCAAATGCTTGCTCAGAATTTCGCAAACATTAGACTTGATAGGATCAGTAGAAGACTTCTTGACATCATCCAGAACTTCAGATAAACTTTGAAGGCAATATCTATCCCTTCCAGTTTCTTTCGAAAGAGGAAAGACTAGGTAGAGAACTGGTAGAGATAGAAGGTTGAGAAACATTCTCAATGGGAAGAGAAGAGGTTTCATTCACAGCAGGATCAACAAGGGGAGTTTCAATCATTAAAGGTCAGCTGAAGAAATGAAGTCTGAGGCAGATTTTTCGAATTGGAGATAAAGGTTTATCTGCGAAGATGTCGCAGATTTAGAAGATAGAAGATAAGTGGAAGGGAACAGAAGTTGGAACAGTTTTAAGGTGGCGAGATTTCTTGAGAGGTTTATTGACATCTTTATCACCCTGCGAATTACAATCCAGATAAGAAACAGAGGCAACAATATTGTTATTAGAAAAGAATAATGTTTCTTACTACCTTCTCATTCGCAGATTTTCTTTTATGCGCAACAACTTTATGCTGCGATTTGGGAATGTTAGGGTTCTGAACTGTAAATCTAGTGTTGGAGCCACTTTTGCTGAAATAACAAGAGTATGGGAATCACATAAACAACATCGAATAAGGCAATAAACAAGATCAATTTCAGCAAAAGTAATAAACAAGATCAATTTCAGAAAAACTCATAAAGAAGAAAAAAGAAAACTAACCTGCATGAATCCATGGAAGATAGTAGCAGGGAGATTGTTTCGAAGAAAATTATGAACTATGAAGATTTGCAGAAGAAATAGTATGAAGATGAAGAAGAACTTAAAAAGGTCGAAGAAGAAAGAAGAAAAGTTGCAATAATGGAATTTACGGAATAACGATGAAGTTGCAGAGAAAATAAAAGGAAAGAAGAAGAGAGTGAAAAGGAATATATATAGAGGGAATTTTTCCTCGAGAAAATAAACACGATTAATACGGAAAGATATAAGCGTTTAAAATATAACGGTTACAAAAGACGTGTCAAGAAATAAATGGAAGAAAGAATACGTGTAATGAATGCAGAATATGAGGAGGAGAACAGCTGCGATATTTCTCACATCATTCTCTACTCGGAAGAAAAGATATGAGAAGAGGCAAGATGTAGGATCAGAATCTCGCAATGATGATGTTAGCGAAATTATTAATGACACAACACTTAAGTATCGCAGAACAATTCCAGAAATGATAAAATAAATGACGACAGCTAAGATCACGAGAAAGATATGATAGTCTTGCGAAAATTAGAGAGTTTTCAAAATTAATATTTGTAAGGTTGCGAGAATGTCGCATACCATATCCGAAAATAAAGGACAGATTAGTTGTCACCCACTATGTATTTCCTTATACATAGTCATTCGAGTTGTAAAGAAGAGAGAGATCTTTTTTGAGTAAGACACAAGTAAATAGGAGAGAGAAAGTTTAGAGCAGAGATTATTCTTGAGTTCTTTATCTTTTCTTGTAAGAACATCCAAGGATTAATCAATACAATTAAGAATATAAACCTAAAATGAGTTGATTAATAATGAAATCACATGAAGAGTGTAGTGTAGGATTTCCTGCAACTACACCTGCAAAACTCACACAAATATCATTACAATATGAGAATAAAATGATATCATCATCAGTTGCAATAGCTGCAACATCATTGTCTTGTTTATCAATTCCTTTCCCTTTCTTCTGTTCTTGCTTCGGCTTCCTGCATTCATTTGAATAATGACCACTCATACGACAGTTCCAACATTCAACGTCCTTTTTGGACTTTGATTTACCCCTTGACTTGCTACGACCAACTTGTCTTCTGTCTTTTCTTCTACTCCGATTTTCTGTAACAAGAGCTTCTGAATGAGATAAGTCTGATGACCTTCTTCTAACTTCTTCATTCAGTAAACTGTTTGTTGCAACAGTCATGTTCAACTTCCTGTCTGGAGCAGAATAACTAAGACAATTCCTCAATGGCTCCCAATTGTCTGGTAAAGTATTTATCAACAAATAGGAATTTTCAGCTCCATAGATGTAAGCTGATTCATGCTACCCTTTATTTCATTTAAATGCCGCGCCATTGAACTTCCTTCCTTGTAACACAACTTTCCAAGCCTTTTGAATAAAAGAGTTTTTGCACAAGGAGACTGCTGATCATATATTTCCTCTAACTTGGTCCACAAAGAATATGCTAGTTTCTTACTAGCCACATGATGAAAAATACCATCATCAATCCACTGACGAATAAAACCAACTACTTTACGGTTAGTAACACGCCATACTTCTTCATCTGTCTCCTCAGGCTTCACTCCCTTACTCTCTATTGGACCATAGAGATCTTTACAGTATGACCAGTCTTCCATCTTCGCCTTCCATATCACAAAGTCCCACCGGTCAAATTGACCATTGTATTACTAGTGCTAGCTTCCGTCATTGCACAGGATTAGCTCAACCCAAAAGCTCTGATACCACTTCTTGGGAGAGACTTACAAAATCCGAGCCGCCATGTGCAATATGAAAACTGCACAAGCAATGAAACACAATGCGGAAAATACACAACTACGACGCAGAAAATAATCACACGACACCAAGCAATTACGTGGAAGGAGACACACGAAAGCATATCATGTTTTTCTACTTCACTTCGGAAGGCGTATGCTCGCTGGGATTAATTGGATTTTATTGAAGGGTCTTTTAGCTTACATGCTAAATAAATTAGTAATATAAATTTCTCCCATAAACTGGTCTCTACTCTTCATCTTTCCATTGAGTTGTTGATAGCCAATTAGCCATATGTCACGCATGTTCATGTTTGTCGACTTATTTATGTAGCCATCTACTGTGTTGAACTCAACTCTCATAGGTTAACTTAAGATCAAACTTATCAATTGGGAAGTCTAATGGGTATATGTCTTTAAGTTTTTGAGGTAATTATGATTAATGAGTCGACGTCAAGTGCAACTAGGAATAACAGAAACATTTTTCTTCAACCTTAATTTGATTCAACGCGTGGTACTTCAAGGGAAAGATAGTGTAGTGTCTTGATAATGTTAGGTATTTTATCACATTTGTATTTGTCTTATTGCGGCGAACGAAATTGAGTGTCCATGGAAAAAGAAAAAAAAACTACCTGGACCTAATTTTCCGTCGTTGCTAACCATAATATGATGGTCACGAGTCTAAGTACAAGGAATAAAAATAATTTTATGCTAGTACGAAAATAGAGGTTTATGTGGTGTTGTATTAAAGCTTACGTCCGGGGGAGATTGACTGGTTTTTACAATTATTTGGGATTTTATAAGTGGTGGATTTAACTCTCAAGAACAAGGTGAATTAGGTGAGTAACAGACATAAAGGTCTTTCTACCTTGTTTTCTTGAGTACTTTCTTACCCTTATTATAGGAAACAAGCTCTCATTCGTAGTCTAAGGTATTTGATGAGTCTAGTCTGCTACAACACAACACAATGATAATGAAACAAGTATCCATTTGTTTAATCAAAAGATAAGCAATTTTATCTTTGGAAGTATTCCTTCTGTTTCAAAAAGATAGGCTTGTATCATGTACAAATTACACATGAAGCAAGCCTGTCTTTTTAAAACTGATATATTATTAATATAATTAATCTTCTGGAATTTTGTGGGTTCTTGTGCTTAAATCTCCCAATAATATTCAACAATAAACCCTTATGTTAGTGTAATACTGTTTAGTGGTAGGGTTCGCTGAATGAAATATAAGTAATTGTTTGAACTTAACAAATATCGAGGTCTGATGAGTACACTTGACTGATTTGTGCAAAAAAATTCAGGGATGAGTGACCTCTTGGGAAGCTATTGTTGAATTACCGCAGCGATGCCCGTAAAAAACCCCATAATGTCGGATGACCACAATGGATAAGTGGGCACAGTATCGGATTATTACAATCGGTATCAGATCCCGCGATGGGTCACCTGTCGAGGGTGAGAGAGTACACTGGACATGTTTGGCCATATACTGGTTTCATGAGGGGCAGGGAACGTCAAAGATCTGGGACTGCTCCAATTTAAGGTGGTGGTAACGTTCACTGAATGGAATATAAGTAATGGTGTGACCTTTACAAACACTGAGGCCTAATGGGTACAATTGACTGAGTTGTGAGAATAAATTTCTCAGTTAAGCATGCATGCTCAGTCGAGAATAGTCACGAGATGGGTGACCTCTCGGGAAGCTGATGTCGGATAACAGTAAATAATGCAAACAAAAATCCTACATTGTTGGATAGTCGCAGTTGGAAAGTGGGAACAATATCGGCGATACGTAATTCAATAATTTACCAAATCCAAAAATCCTTGATAAAGATCAATCACGATCACTATTACCGAAATAACCAATCTTAATTCTACAAGTTAAGTGTGTAAAACAAGCAACTTGTCTATCTCACAAGCTTTACGTTTATTGAAGATAAACTACTTGTTTTCCCCAGATGATTAAATCAAGCAGATAATCACGCCGAGATCAGAAAAACAAAATAACATCAAGAGAATCGGTTTCGCCAACCCTACAAGACTACCGAACTCATTTGACAACGGTTCGTGAACCGGGTTCGCCAGCTGCTTGCCTAGTATACCAACTATAAAATTCAGTTCCCCACGGTCCGTGAACTGTATCCAACTGAAGTTGCAATTTGCGAACTGGTTCGCCAACCCTCTTGTATTTCTGAAACTCAAATATCTATGGTTTGCGAACTGGTTCGCCAACCTACCCTAAGTAGAAATATCATAAGTTCATATTTCTCTCTTATGATTTTTGAAAGATTCCCAAGTGATAAAATCATTTGCATGGGCAATTTTCAATTAATTCACAAATTAATTCATAAAACCAATATTTTTAAGGACCGTTGAACATCTTTTCTTAGAATCATACTTCGATATTTTTCAACAAGACAAGCTTGACTCGAAACTTCTTTTTTGTAAATATACTAGAAGTCATACGATATAGTCTCAAAAGATATAATGATAACATAGTGAATAAAATAGAATGGTTCAGTCTTCACATACCTAATACGTAAGTTCTCCAAATGTCTTCGTCGATCTTCAGTCTTCAAGGGTGATCTCTGATACTCAACTACAAATTCTAACCTAGTCCAGGACTTGACTTAGTAGACTAGAAATCAAGATATAGTCTTGATCAACTAAAATTGACAACAAGCTTGAGATAACAAAATTTATGGGTTCAACCAAGCAATGTTCTAACAGCTTCTGGTATCCGAACAAGCCTTGCTTCTGACTACTGATCTCGATATCTAAACAGGATAAGGAGCACGATTGAAGCTGGATTGCTCAGAGGGTTTATTTGGTCTCACCTATATTCCAGTCTAAAGTCTGATAGTAGGCTAGATCGCAGGTTTTCTCGTTATAATTTTTTATGGTGTCTTGTGTTATTTATTTTCCGTGCTATATTATTTCATCTGTATAATTGAAGCCTCTGGTAGGTTCCCAAATTCCCATAGTTAAGGTATTCCCTATTATGAGACTACTCAGATCAATTAGTTGATTATCTTTCGTCGGCCAACCTTCGCATGTCAGGATCCCAAGTCTCTAATTGTCATGGTTCTGCAGCAACAAAAAGAGTGATTGCGAGGAAAATCCTTTCTATCAAACTTATTCATTTCACTTTATTCTTTAACTGCTCTGGGAGAGAGGGATCACAAGTAGTACTTTAATCAACCTAGCTACATAGTGTTTAGCTCGACAGTAAAGATCCTACAAGACTTGCTCTTGTTGAATTCGTATTTTGGAATATATATTACAAGATCTTATCTTGTTGGTATTGGATCTTGAAGGTTCGGGTACAGACTAGGTTGACCTTGATATAAACACAAGCTCAAGGGTCGTATTATTAGGGATATTGACGTATTGATTGTACAAGTATTATTCACATAAGTTCACAAAGAAAAAAGTTTATGGCGTAATAGGCACCCTCTCATTTTATACAATACTAAAAAGTAATATAGTGGTATCAAGGATCTTTCCCACGATAAGTAGTGAATTGAGATGTTATTCGGATTACTAAAACAGTCACACAAAGAGAAGAAGAAGGAAGAAAGAAAAAATAATAAAAAATAAAGGGGATTGGTTTAACTTATCAAAACGACAATAAGAAAAAAGATGACTAGGGACCTTCATCGTTGCTGATAATCATCCAACTAGCATATTCATATATCTCTTGTTAAACACATATTACCAACAACCGTAAGATAGCGTCTAGAGCGGTGCTATCCCTTAAAATTTTAATATCACCGACATGGAAGCGCTCAACAAATGGTTTCTATCATCCTGAACCACCAAAAACTAGCACAATCAAGGTATAACTCAGTTTAATGTTTTACGTTTTATGAATTTAGGTTTTACTAACATCAAATATTTTGTCACAAAGTCTTGCTTACTAGAGAATTGATTGATAATGTGGATCTTCAATTCTCGATTAATGTTAGGTTAATTATCATATTAATTTAGTGTGCACTCTAAATGATTTGACAATCCAACATATTTTTTCTAATTAGTAGAAACAGATGACAACATGTGAAGAACTCAAAATATAATTACATACCAGTTTGAATAATGTGTAAATATTGATATCATCCTTAATCAACAAAGGAATTAGTTATTCATGGACACAAATAAAGAAAAAAAAAAAGTAATAGTAGGTTAACATGGTCCCCACTTTGAGGAGAAAATCTTATTCTCTTGTTCATATTCTCTTGTGCTAGTTTCTTTTTTTGTCTCTTTGTGATGTAAAACATGTATATATTCTTATAAGTGTCTCTTGAATATTTCTCAAGTATAAAAGTTCATTTGTCTCAAATCTCGTATCACAAACTTGCCAAAAATCAAAAAATAAGGCAAAACCAATCTCTTTATTTTCTTCTCACGCATCCCCATAGAAGACCCAACGACCAATAACAACCAAATTCATGTTGATTTCAATGTTTTAATCATAGTTAACTTCTTTATTCTTGTACCGAAATTGAGTGATTCTTGGCTCGTTGGAATAGTCTTTTTTTCCTCTACAGGGTGGAGGTAGCTATTTGTGGTATACTTTCTCCAAGTGAACTGAGAATATTTTTTTTCTTCCTTTCTCCACTTTGGTCGTGTATTCGCTCCACTTGGTCTTAGGAGCTTCCACACTTATAGTCCTTCACTTCTTAAGCGCTTTGAAATCAATTCTTGTTGATTTTGAATAATTTTTTCCGACATGAGACATAAAGTATAAAACAAGAGTAAGACAAGGTAAAATGCAACAAATTTAACGAAATAGGTATAAACTCGGTACTACAAATATGTACAATACTTATCAGTTGATAATACAGATGACATCATTCTGAATCTCAATTGAATCTTTGAGGTGGTTGTTTATATGGTCCATGATGATGTTATGCATCTCGACTAGTTTCGCCTTTTAAACTCGCTCTAGTATCCCTTAAAGATTCTTGTGGTTTTTTTTTATAGATATTTGTGCGAGCATTTAGAGTTTCACCAACACTATCAATGAGCGATATCTTGAGATGCAATCATCAACAATATTGGATATTTGTTGGAATTTTTCTCACTAGGTTTCTAAGTAATTTTCTAATTAGTTTTACACCATTCCCTTCATTGGAAACATGGAATCAAGTCTTATTTTGATCTGAAATGTCACTTGGTACGGTACAAGCGGAAGCAATGGAAACGAATAAAACATAATGAGAATCCAACCAAACGCAATGATAAAACAACTTCAATACATGAGCAACTATTAAATAAGGTTTACAACCCAAATACTTACCAATTCATGGACATTTTTTTGGTTGGGATAATTGAAAGCCTTGTAATCCAATTACAAGGTAAACTAATAATAATATTAATTATTAGGAACGGATTCCTTGAGCGGAAATTTGTTGTTTGGTTTAGATTTTTCAACAGTTCGGAAATGGGAACACACGATCTGAAATTACCATTTCATCAACCTTAACTTTCTTGCATTTCAATAGATTCTAAACAATGTAAACGAGTTCTAATTTGTTTTTTTCCCCTTAGGGAGTATTAGAAGATACAGAGAATAATATATTTAAGGAGGTTGTTGAGATTTACATCATAAGAGTGAAAAACGATTAGATTTGTAAGGGTACAAAAGTCATTTGGCAGAAATAATCCTTGATTTGGAGAATTAGTTTATATTCCACTCTTCAAACAAGGGAGTCCAAAATGAAAATTGTGAGATAATCCAATTACCCTTGAACCCAATTCTGAGTTGGATAATACTATTTGGGTCGCTATAGCCAGATTCCCATGTAATCCAATAACTTAGGGCAATTCCTATTGCAATGTACAAAACCAAATTTCTGTTGAGCCAGTGGGATGGTCAAACATGGTTTCACACTATGGAAAAGAAGTTGGCGGTTGACCGGCAAGCGCCATGAAGAAGTGCTCCCGCTGGCGTTTGAAGGAAAATCGATGACGCTTGTAGAACAACCGCTGGCGTGCATAGGAGAACCGTTGCCGTTTGAACCAAGACCGCCAACGACTACTTTTAAACGGTTACCGGGGCGTCTAGTTTTTACCTCCATAAATACATCTCGAGTTTGATCTCACAAATTCACAACAATCTTTCATCGGATCATTCTTTTCTTAATTGCAATTGCTTTCGGTTTTCAATCATGAATCTTGATGTTGGTTCTTTTATGGAAGATATGGAGATGGATGAAATGTTGTATGAAGAAGAGGAAGAAATGTATATGGAGTTTTTGTGCCAAATGGATGAAGATGCAATTCAAGATAGTACGAAATTTTATGTTGCAATTACAAATCGGGATCATACCAAAGTCGTCATATCTGGGCCGACACGTTTTTTTTCATCTTCAAGAAATGAACATAATTATGTTGACTTGTATCATTCTGCATAACATGGTCATTGAAGAAACCAGACGTGACCCAAACTGGACTTGTTTTCCAGATGAAGATTTGAGACCGAATCTTGTGGTGAAGCATGGGCGTCTGGCAAAAGAATATAGACTTGCCACTAACAGACTCCAAAGTCAGGGAATCTATGGACAACTAAGACAAGATCTAACTAAGCACCTTTGGGGTTTAAAAGGAGCAAGAGACGATGCGCGGGGGAGAGGCAGCGGCAGATATATGTTATTTTCAATTTAGTGTTGTTTATTTCAATTAATGTGTTATTTAATTTAAAGTTGTTTGTTTTTAACTAAACGATTATACTTAAAATTAAAATTAAAACAATTATATTAAAAGTAATTTTTACTAAACAATTACACTTAAATTAAACTTAACTACTAAACAAGAATTAAAATCAGTTATCAAGACTGTATCCATCTTTGTTTTCTTATGAGGCATCATCTTCGCCTTCTTCCACATTCTCATACTGAGAAAGCGGGGGTCTAACAACACCACCCAATATTTCGATTAGCAATCTGTATGTACTAACTCCGAAATACTTTGCCAGAGAATCAACTAGACAGTCAGACTCAATCTAAAATAATAGCGAGTCTTTGATTTTTACTCAAGCTAAAAATAATAGCGAGTCTTTATCAAATACAAGGAATAACTTGGACGGTACCAAAGATCAATGTCCAAGGATCAATTAATATCAATCAACAACCAAAGGTTGGATTTCCAATTGATGATCACGAAAGCACAACCTGTATTATTTTAATTATATAAAATATAATGAGGAAAAGAAATAACACAGACACCAGAAATTTTGCTAACGAGGAAACCGCAAATGCAGAAAAACCCCGTGACTTAGTCCAGATTGAATACACACTGTATTAAGCCGCTACAGACACTAGCCTACTCCAAGCTAACTTCGGACTGGACTATAGTTGAACCCCAATCAGTCTCCCGCCGATCCAAGGTACAGTTGTACTCCCACGCTTCTGATACCAGCAGGATACTACGCACTTGACTCCCTTAGATGATCTCACCCACAACCAAGAGTTGCTGCAACCCAAAATCACAGACTTGATAATAAACAGATCTGTCTCACACAAAAAAATCTATCAATTGGATAAATCTGTTTCCCACAGATAAACCTTAGGTTTTGTTCCGTCTTAAGATATAAAATCAAGGTGAACAGGAACCAATTGATAATTCGGTCTTATATTCCCGAAGAACAGCCTAGATTAATCAATCACCTCTCTACAATCCTTCCTGACTACACAGGCGGTTTGTCGAGGAATCACAAATAGTGAGACGAAGATGTTTGTGACTTCTTTATCTTGCCTATCGGAGAACTCTCACGATCTCAAGCCAATCAATCGATTGTACTCGTACGATAGAAGATGCAAGATCAGATCACACAACTACGATAAAAGTAGTATCGGTCTAGATTCACAATCCCAATGAAGTGTTTAAGTCGGTAACCTGGTTTTAGAGAAGAAAACCAAAGGTTAAAGGAGAATCGACTCTAGCGAGCGCACTAGTATCACACAGACGTGTGGGGATTAGTTTTGCACAATGCTAGATGTCTCCTTTATATAGCCTTCAAATCAGGGTTTTGCCTTAGGTACAAAGCAATCCTTATTCACTGTTAGATGAAAACCTGATTCAGATTCAAGCTAATATTTCTCAACCATTAGATCGAAAACTTAGCTTGTCACACACACTTGGGTAGACGTTTACTGGGTTTGTGAAAACCATGCCCAAACGTGTACGTGTATGTTGGTTCAACATAGTAACCCAAAATGTTAACCATATGAGCATTTCATATTAACCTTGTTCTTCTTCACCATAACTAGTTCAATTGACTCAAATGAACTAGTTAAAGAGTTGTTCAATTGCTATGAGATCTTATGTAACTACACAAGACACAATTGAAACAAAGATTATCGATTCGATTGAATCGTCTCATGAACATCATATCCACGGTTTGCATAAAGCATTCCTTAGTAATTTAATATTTCATGTTCAGAGCACATCTTTAGATCATAACCTCTTAAGTTCACAAACAAGTTCGCGGACTTAAGTTAATCGGTTGAGTTTTCCAAACTCAGCAGAAATTCTCGGAAAGAGAACTTCTGCCAGTTCGCAGACTGAGTTCTCGGACTTAGCATACAAACGAGTTTTGGAAAATCCAGCAGAAATTCTCGGTCGAGAACTTCCGACAGTTCGCGGACTGAGTCTGGGGACTGGGTTCGCGGACTTGGCAAGCCAATTCCACAATCCTCCCGATTTCTCTTGATCAACAAAGTTCGAAAACTTTGGTTCAAGGAATACAAGGTTATGTAATCTAAACTCTCATTTCAATCATTGAGACATTCTCAGAGGACGCTATGTATCCGTTATTCACATACCGATTCACGTCAGAGCAATTCTCAAAGTGATTGAAACTTTTCATGACTTTCGTCACTAGGTAAAGATAAACTTGATCAAAGCGAAACGCTTTACCAACCTACGATTTCGAGATAAAAGATAAGCAATGAATGCTCAACTCAAAATGTTAAATGTGTATGATCTAGTCTATATAGCGAACGACTTTTGTCTCATAAGAAGTAGGAGATAGAATAGATATACTTTTGAGTGATAGATAAGTTCAAGTCTCCACATACCTTTTTGTTGATGAAGTTCCACGGTTCCTTGTATAGATCTTCGTCGTTGTATGATGAATCGCCACGAAGTCCTTGAGCTCAACTACACTTTTCTATCCTAGTCCGAGACTTAGCTATGTAGGCTAGAAATCAAGACTCATAGTTTTGATCACTAACATTGACAAACATGCTTGAGATAGCAACGCATGCGAGGTCGACCAAGCTATGCTCTAACGATCTCCCCATTTATCAATTTTAATGACAAAACTATTAATACATATGGAATACAAAAAAGATAAACTTTAGTGACTTCTATTCCATAGTCTAATCTTCAGCGTTCCCTGAAATATTCGTCCTTCCAAGTACTCCAATGATCCCAAAGGTTGTAAGTTTAGCATCACCGTTGTTGAAGATCCGTAGCTATAACAATGAGACAAATCGAGATTCTCGATCATTATTATACAGTGTCACAGTATTATTATGTAGTATCAAAGTCCAATTGTATCACAACTTTAACAATAGTACTACGGTGATATGTATCACTCCCCCTTAGTCAATACTCCATCTCGATCATGGAAACCAATCCCCCTTACACAATGATCCGAAAACCATATGTATTTGTAGTGTGAACTACATTATTTCTCCCCGTTTTTGTCAATAAAATTGGCAAAGGTACAAGAACGGTATCATAATGAAATTTCCACAAGAGACATTTCATAGACTAAAAGAAAAATACATACCAACTTAATTTAGATGCAATCATAAAGCCGAAGCTAAATGCATTCATCAAGGAGTTTTAAGATACAAGATAACCCCTATAAAATTCCACAGCCGCACGCCCCGCAAGATATTACCATTAAGCACAAGTTCAAAAGAACTCTCCCCCATTTGATGTCATTCCCGAAAAAACAACAAGAGCGACCTTAATTTCGAAAGAAAATAAGGATTTTTTAATTGGACACCAAAAACCATATGAATGATTTTCTATATCCAAAGCTCAACCAAATTAATCACAAGTAAACCCATGATTAATTCAATTGAAAACGCAACTAAATCAAACCACAAAAATTATTAATTTAATTGAAAGTGCTCAACATAAGTAAACTTACGGATCTACGACTAAGGTAATCATACGGAGATGACTAACTTAATCGTTCACATACTCAACATAAGGAAAACCTTACGGAAAATACGACTACATTAACCAATAAAACATGATTAGTATAGCCGTTCATATACTCAACACAAGAATTTGTGGAATATATGAAAACTCAACTAGATTAATTACAAGAGAACCTATAATTAATCTAATTGGAATACAAACAACCAAACTAATCATCGAAGTAATCAATTCAATTATTCTGGGCTCAACATAAGAGAACTTATGGAACCCCGACTAAGTTCATCATAGAATATGACAACCTTAACCGTAAATGTACTCGACATAAGAAAGAAAACTTATGGAGTACAAACTAAATAACCAAACTGGTTGATTAATTTAGTTCCTAATGCTCGACATATAGCATCTTATGGAACAACCAACAAGCCAATAAGAATAATCGACTTAGTTGTATCGTGCTCAACATAAGACACTCAATGGATCCTTCACGGTAAAACATAAAAAGATGGATCAATGAAGATCAATACCGTGGATAACATATAAGGATCTATTCTATTTTCCATCATAATGACATAATACACTTCATCCTTGTCAAACAAAAGATATCATCCTATTTTCCATCAAATACATGATTGCATAGGCATAACTTTTGTCATTGTCAAAATTCCATTCGTCCCTTCATCAATACGAATACTAATTCATGAACGACTTTACTTTTGACCGCAATATGGGACCTTCAAGTTCACGGACGTAAACAATACATATCCCATAAACAAATTGTAATATTACAAAATCATAAAGATCAATACTGCAATAACATCATCCTCCAAATATTTTTAGAATTTAAAACCAATAAACCTAAAAAATAAACATAAGAAGATGAAAACAAAAATAGTTATGTGTAGTCACAATCATCGCTATTCAAAGCACTAGTTATTCTTCCAACTAATCCAAAAAGAAGACATACTAGGCATTTAAACTCAAAAACAGACTCTTAGACCAAAACCCAGACACTAAGGATCAAAAGGACTGTTCTGGAAATGCATGAGTCTTGTGATCATCGAGCTTATCAGAGACAGCAACCTCATCAACCCTTGAGGAAACATCCTTTTTGAGAGGTTCTTTCACGCGGTTCTTCATCATAGCAAGATTACAGTTAACCTTTTTCAACTCAGATCTTACAACATCAAGACAATTAATAGTTCCAACAAGTTGCTGAGAATCAATGATCACCTTAGGTTGAATCTTCTCCCTAATATCTGAGTAAGAAACAGGAGATTGAGGAAAAGATCCTTCACATTCAACAAGGGTTACCTTCTCTTTATCAAACTCAAAGTATATACCATTATCAACAAAGTCTTCAGGCAAGTCCCATGAAGAAGAGGCCATTGATGAGAAGCCTAGAGTGAAAGTTTTAACACAATAGGAAGGGTATATAAACGTATTTGATGGAATTAGGGTTTAACGGTAGGTATAAGAGACTAAATCCAAAACCGTATATGTACCCTTATGAGAACCCAACACAAAACATGAAGCTTTTGAGAGCCAAGACAAAAATAACAAAAGAAATACAAAAAGATGATAAAATAATCATGTAAAAGTATGTGAATGATTATCCATCTAAGAACGATAAGAAAATAGCTAGATAATCACAGTTACTTTGCACAGAGTATACCTATTCAATTCTCACACAGCTAGGATTTTTGGTGAGTGAGATATCAACCTTGTGGTTAATTTGCACAAGTATGAGCATCTAGATCATTAAATGACCATTTCTTTTGTTTAGTCTTCCTTCTTTGATTATCCCTCAGTTTAGAAGAATACGGCATAGCTTGTTCTGCATATCCTTCTGAAGGCTTTTTCTGAGGACTAAATCTAGGACCTCTTGAAATTGGTTCAAGTGGATCAGAATAGATGGGAATCCATTTTATAGATTTAGATTTACCAAAAGCATAAACATGGGGAATACATTCATTAAAAACATAAGAGTTTAAATGGTTAGGATGTACCTGTGATCTGTGACGACTTCTAGGAAGAGATCCATGTTTATAAAACTTTTGGTTTTCTGTGGGTATTTGGTTCACTGCGGTAGTCGATTGACTATTTGTTCCATTGACAGTTGATAGAAGCAAATTACGGAGTTTAGAAATTTGTTTCTTTCTTTCAAAATAATGGATATCATAGTGATTTCCTTTTCCACAGAAGGTACAGGTTCGTGGAGGAGAAGAAACAACAGACACTTGTTTAAACTTCATATCTACAGGAGAAGATTGTAAGTTATGAAAACTTTTCTTGACACAATCTTCATCTGGAGAAACTTTCATTCTGTACAGTAACTCATGAGAATTAGTTTGTGCAGAAGAATATTTCTTTAAAACAGAGTTTTCCTTTTCCAAGGATTTGTACTGTCCATGGGCTAAAACAAGCGATGCTTGAAGTTTCTCCTTCTCAACACGAAGTCTGTCTAGATCGGATGAATGCGTCTTGATCAAACAATTTTCTCTAATCGAGCCTTCTTTAACCAGCTTTTCAAGATCACCAATCTTTTCACGCTGTATATTGTTTTCTTGAAGAAGTTTCTCAATTTCCTCGGAGAGTGTCCCTATAATGTTATAGAGTACCTTACCTGTTCACGATCAGTAGACTTTGCAAATTCATCAATGAGCTGTACATGATCCTTGAGATCAACAAACTCTATAGAATTTTTTGAAATTCTGGTGAGCTTCATTTCAGCTTTAGCTATTATGTCCAATGTCTCATTGGAGGAATAATGATCAACACAAGATGACACATTCTTCTTACCTCGGGATTCGGAAGAATCATCTAAGGAGTGACCCTTTGAGGTATTTCCGAGACACTTGACAAAGTTGACAGCTTTAGGAGGCATTTTGGTATACGTATGAGATTCTGTCCAAAGACTCAGATTGCCACAAACACAGACTTGTTAGGACTTAAACATGTTTGCCCGCTCTGATACCAATTGAAAAAGCGGGGGTCTAACAACACCACCCAATATTTCGATTAACAATCTGTATGGACTAACTCCGATATACTTTGCTAGAGAATCAACTAGACAGTCAGACTCAATCTAGATAAAAGTATATCAAGGAGTTAATATCTCTCTCTTGATTTGACTTTTACTCAAGCTAAAAAAAAATAGCGAGTCTTTATCAAATACAAGGAATAACTTGGACTGCACCAAAGACCAATGTCCAAGGATCAATCGATATCAATCAACAACCAAAGGTTGGATTTCTAATTGATGATCACGAACGCACAACCTGTATTATTTCAATTATATAAAATATAATGCGGAAAGGAAATAACACAGACACCAGAAATTTTGTTAACGAGGAAACCACAAATGCAGAAAAACCCCGGGACCTAGTCCAGATTGAATACACACTGTATTAAGCTGCTACAGACACTAGCCTACTCCAATCTAACTTCGGACTGGACTATAGTTGAACCCCAATCAGTCTCCCACTGATACAAGGTACAGTTGTACTCCTACGCCTCTGATCCCAGCATGATACTACACACTTGATTCCCTTAGCTGATCTCACCCAAAACCAAGAGTTGTTGCAACCCAAAATCACAGACTTGATAATTAACAGATCTGTCTCACACAGAAAAGTCTATCAAAGGATAAATCTGTCTCCAACAGATAAACCCTAGGTTTTGTTCTGTCTTAAGATATAAAATCAAGGTGAACGGGAACCAATTGATAATCCGGTCTTATATTCCCTAAGAACATCCTAGATTAATCAATCACCTCTCTACAATCCTTCCTGACTACACAGGCGGTTTATCAAGGAATCACAAACAGTGAGACGAAGATGTTTGTGACTTCTTTATCTTGCCTATCGGAGAACTCTCACGATCTCAAGCCAATCAATCGATTGTACTCGTACGATAGAAGATGCAAGATCAGATCACACAACTACGATAAAAGTAGTATCGGTCTGGCTTCATAATCCCAACGAAGTCTTTAAGTCGTTAACCTGGTTTTAGAGAAGAAAACCAAAGGTTAAAGGAGAATCGACTCTAGCGAGCGCACTAGTATCACACAGACGTGTGAGGATTACTTTGCACAATGCTAGATGTCCCCTTTATATAGCCTTCAAATCAGGGTTTTGCTTTAGGTACAAAGCAATCCTTATGCACCGTTAGATGAAAACCTGATTTAGATTCAAGCTAATATTTCTCAACCGTTAGATCGAAAACTTAGCTTGTCACACACACTTGGGTAGACGTTTACTGGGTTTGTGAAAACCATGCCCAAACGTGTACGTGTATGTTGGTTCAACATAGTAACCCAAAAGGTTAACCATATGAGCATTTCATATTAACCTTGTTCTTCTTCACCATAACTAGTTCAATTGACTCAAATGAACTAGTTAAAGAGTTGTTCAATTGCTATGAGATCTTATGTAACTACACAAGACATAATTGAAACAAAGATGATTCGATTCGATTGAATCGGCTCATGAACATTATAGCCACGGTTTGCATAAAGCATTCCTTAGTAATTTAATATTTCATGTTCAGAGCACATCTTTAGATCATAACCTCTTAAGTTCACAAACAAGTTCGCAGACTTAAGTTAATCGGTTGAGTTTTCCAAACTCAGCAGAAATTCTCGGAAAGAGAACTTCTGCCAGTTCGCGGACTGGGCACACAAACGAGTTTTGGAAAATCCAGCAGAAATTCTCGATCGAGAACTTCCGACAGTTCGCGGACTTGGAAAGCCAATTTCACAATCCTCCCGATTTCTCTTGATCAACAAAGTTTGAAAACTTCGGTTCAAGGAATACATGGTTATGTAATCTAAACTCTCATTTCAATCATTGAGACATTCTCAGAGGACGCTATGTAGCCGTTATTCACAGACCGATTCACGTCAGAGCAATTCTCAGAGTGATTGAAACTTTTCATGACTTTCGTCACTAGGTAAAGATAAACTTGATCAAAGCGAAACGCTTTACTAACACACGATTTCAAGATAAAAGATAAGCAATGAATGCTCAGCTCGAAATGTCAAATGTGTATGATCTAGTCTATATAGCATACGACTTTTGTCTCATAAGAAGTAGGAGATAGAATAGATAGACTTTTGAGTGATAGATAAGTTCAAGTCTCCACATACCTTTTTGTTGATGAAGTTCCACGGTTCCTTGTATAGATCTTCGTCGTTGTATGATGAATCACCATGAAGTCCTTGAGCTCAACTACATTTTTCTATCCTAGTCCGAGGCTTAGCTATGTAGGTTAGAAATCAAGACTCATAGTTTTGATCACTAACATTGACAAACATGCTTGAGATAGCAACGCATGCGAGGTCGACCGAGCTATGCTCTAACACATACTGGCCAGTTTGTTGAGGGACTTGTTGTTGTTCGGTCGTATCTGTTTCCTTAGTCCATACAGCAAGTTGTAGTGCATTCATTGTTGAAGTGTTCAAGAAGAGTAGCTTGTTTACTTTACAATCCATGTAGTATTGTTCTCGCGAAAGATGAATTTTTCGTTGTTGCTTTATAGCAATGCCAAGTTCAGGTCACTGGCTCTATCTGCTTTTATCTCGAATTCTTTGTGCTCGGCATAGTTCAACTCGTTTGAACCTCCTTCTAATGCTCGTTGGGCTGCGTCTCTCGCTGCTTTTCCATCTTTATGACCCCTTCCTCTTCTTCTCTTGACGTTGGTGTTAACATCAAGATTAGAGTTGTGTTGTTCCTGACTACTTGGAGACCCGGTATATGGAGATGCAGTTTCTTCAGGTGAGGAAGCATGCCCACCGTCCTGAAAATCCCGCGAGATTGGACCATGTGGTGATCTTGCAGGCACTTCATTACCTTCCAGCAAGTATGGATTAAACTTGTTAAGCACTCTCAAAATGGTGAAACAAGTTTCATGTTGGAAACTCGTTTTGTGGGATCTTTTCCACTATTCCCGACATCTTCGTTCCACTTCCGGTTCGCCTTCACCACTTTTTTGTTGTGCCACATTTGAATGATCAAAGCTACATATTTACTAACGGACGCTGAAATTGTGTGAAAACAATGAGACAACCCTTCGAAATCACGTCTATTGATGTTACGGGTTTCTTCACAAAAATTTTGTAAAATCTTTTCATAAAAAGTTTTTTTTTCTTGATAAATATCGTTGATTTCATCTAATTTATATAATACATAATTCCTACAAATTGACTCGTCTTCATCTATCGTATACTTAACACCACGAAACTTGTGTTTCTTGGTTGTGTATCTTGTTGTGATCGTTGTTGTGATCGGTGCGATGAGCATGCCATATTTTTTTAGGAATGAAATTTATAGAGATGAGATTTTCTCTGGTAGAATGAGTTGATATGAATAGTTGTGTTTGAAATAAAGAAAAATTAGTATTGAGATGTTATGAAATTGTGAAATTTTGAGGTAGAGATGAAGAAGGTGTGAGTTTTAAGTTTGGAGATGAACTGAATTTATAGGAAAACAAAAAGGAATAACATCCGTTGGATGTCGAGATTGGAAAGCAGCCGTTGGCGGTTATGGGAAAAACGCGGTAGGGTTCACCAGAGATGCTGGCGTGTGATGGAAAAACGCGCGAGTTTGAGACACACGCCAGCGAGTGTGCCTCAACCGCCCGATGTTCCATCAAGAGCGCGCCTATTCTTCCGTCTCACTCAACAAAGAAACAAATTTGTTGGTTTACCCATCCGTTTTTCATGTTTGTTGAGTCCATAATGGGATCAAAATGAACAAACTTCATGTTTTTTGAGTCCATAGAAATTGCTCTTAGTCTTCAAAACCGTGAACCAAACACGATATAAAGTTAATTAGCAAGCCGCTCTGCAATATAAGAAAAATTGATACTTTAGTTTTACTCAACCTTAGCATTATCTCAAGCCTAAAGTATTTACTAAATATAACTACACTATAAATATCTAATACCTAACAAGAATATCTAACGAGGGGGACTCCATGGACAATCTTATTTGTATACTATCTTACAAAATTTACACCACTTTTTAAATAGAGCCTAAATGCTAATGAATTTGAAGATAATATTTTGACGATACGTTTCTCTTATTAAACTCGGGATTCTTACCAAAAAAAATAAGCACAATTCGAAATACCAAACCTCACCATCTAACGATCTTAATTTTCATTGTTAATTTTCAAAATAGTAGATGATGGTGTTGTATATTTCGTATTGTACTCATTTTTGGTAGGATTATCGAGTTTATAAGAAGAACATATCACCAAAATATATTAACTTTAAATTCATTATCATTTGGGCTCTATGAATAAATTAGTGCAATACTGCAGTTCCTGTAAGATGGTGTACACAGAAGGATGTCCATGGGTCCTCCCCTAGTAACTAATATCTCCCCTTCCATTGAACTCACTGCCTATAGGAAAATATGCCAATCATATAAGATTAGGAAACTAATGCTGACCGCGGTATCGTGTGCTAGGGAACGTCCCGCATTAAGATTGGTCAAAATTTACCTCAACAAGGAGATCCATGCAGATGGTTCCGTTCATTGATTCTAACATATTTGTGAAGAGGGAGGATCCTCTCACCCATTTGTTTTTACATTATCTCACATTTTGGGAGTCACGTTGTTTTAAAAAACCTAAAGGATAGCCGATTTGAAGCTAATATTTTTGGATATGTTACTCTTAGATAGGTCTACATACTTACTAAAAATAAGTACATTCTGAGATGTATAACAACACCACTCATCTACTACTTTGAAAATCAATGAATTTTTGACCGTTGAAATTAAGATTGCTAGATCTTGAGATTTTATATTTCGGAATGTACTCATTTTTTATAAGTATGCAAGGCTTTGCAAGAGAAAATCCCAAAATGTTAACCTCAAATTCTTTACTGTTTAGGTTATATATATAGAGGGAGGATCCCCTCACACTTTTATTCTCACAATATCTCACATATTGGACACCATTTTTATGAATAAAAATCAAATATTTACGAATTCGAAGTTAATATTTTGGGGATATGTTCCTCTTACAAACTCTATGTTCTCACCAAAAATGAGTATATTCGAAATGTATAGCATCGCCATCTACTACTTTGAAAATGAGCCGCTGAAAATCAACGGATTTTTAACCATTGAAATTAAGATTGCAATGAAGGTGCTATACATTTCAGAATGCGCTCATTTTTTGTAGGTATGTAAAGATTTGTAAGAAGAACATAACCCAAAATATTAGCTTCAAACTCGTAACCATATGGTTTTTATTCACAAAAATAACGTCCAATGTGTTAGACAGTGTAAGAATTAAAGTGTAAATGGTTCCTTCTTCATATATATAATATATATATAATTAATGTTCAAAGGGTGAAATAGTGTGTGTAAAAGTGAGAGTGGATCCTCCCTCACTGTTCATAGTATGAGACAATGTGAGTTTGATCTATCTTGGATATAGAGTATCTGATTGAAACCAAGTGGACTCACACGGATGGATATACGAGTCTTCATAGGGAAAAGAAGGCCAAATTTGAAATTTAGACGCATACGCTATCTGAAATTTGGCCTATCCTATCTCGGACCATGTTAGAAATTATTGTTGTTGTTGGGACAGAATCATTTGTCAGTCAGTTGCTTCATTAACTAAAATACAAGTATGAATTATAAGGTGTTTGACCTCGATATTTAAAATACCTTAGATCAGATCAGCGAGGTTAACCCGTATATAGCAATGCTGAAAAATATGATCCGAAATATCATCCGGAATGACAAATCATAGCTTCATATTAGGAGATTTTTCCATTATACACCCATTTGATAACCTGTTTACAAAATACATCGGTTTTTTTTGGATATTTCTAAAATACACCCACCATCCATGAAATGGTTAGCACACAGTTAATAAAGATCTAACCACACATCTATCTATTGGAACGGACGGTACAGATTTATCTAACTTACAGAATTACGGATGTACCCATGAATCAGAAACAAAATGCTAAGAAGAAGATGAGGTTTCATCTTTTTCGATTTCTTCTCTGTCTCTCTTCTGCTGGTCTCGTCTCATCTCTATTTTTTTTTCGATTTCTCTCTTCTTTTCGATTTCATTTTTACCATTTTTCCCACTGCCACCAGCGTTGTCAAACCTTCACATATCCACATCTCTGTACTAGTAACTAGATATCAGAATGTATTTGGAATTCTAACCACTTGTTGACCTTCATGAATTCTGGTAAGCCAAGGTACCAATTGATGGCATGATATTAAGTTGGATGAAGTTTACAACCAAATAATTATCCTAATATCATTGGGCTTTGTTGATTTTGATTTGTGTCGAATGGATCAAATCTCACCTAGGGATAACACAAACCTACTGAGAGATCCATGAATCTAAATGCAAGTCTGACTCTCAGACTTATTACTCGTGATCTGATGTTCATCTTAACTTTCATTGTAATTGCATCTTTTATTTCATTCATTGCTCGTAGTTTCAGACCATGGACTGATGTCATGAAAAAATTCGAGTAGTCTTCGTAATTTTCCAAAAGGGGTTTTTCAGACTTTTTCATTTGCTGACAGTTGTACGACAGCTATACACATAACTGCTGTAAGCCGTTTTATTCAAAAAACAGACGGAATTATCATATCGGATGTATTTTAGAAATATTGTAAAAAACGGGTAGAAAACACATTATTAAATGGGTGTATATCAGAAAAAGCCCCTTGATGTTATCACTTTTTTATAAGAAAAAAAAAAGGTTCAGATTGGTTCATGGATTTTGTAGTTTGTTGCGGTTCTAAATTCCATAATATGCAATAACTCCCATTACTAACTGAAACTAAACATTCAAAATACATTTTTTTCTTCAGTAGGGTACGTACCACGTCACCTACGTGAACATCCTAATTTCCATTGAATGGATAATCGTTCAGCTGAGTGTGGTGGGCTTACTAGGAGTGACCAACAATAATCAACGGTGCAAAATTCACAAAATGACCACTGATCGGACAATGACGTGTTTTCTAACATTTTTCTTCCGATAACTACACTTTTACTTTGCACTAAACAGAGCCATGTGAACATTACTAACTCATCACTAAACTAGTAAAATTTTTGGCCCATCCACTACTTATTGCGTTCCTAAAACGGGCTTTTGAGCGTGACTTATAACCTACCGTGTCATCTTCCTACACATTACTATTGCATGACCTAATATAGTTGAAATCCTCCTAAATGAAACTTCTTCTCACACTCTACAGAAATTAAGGTTAGCAAGTACTCTGAGTTTTCAATGTTGCAGAGCATGGAGATAGAAATCACAGATCAAAACCTCGAAAAAACCCCTTCATCCAATTCACCCATCGATGACAGTTCAAGCGGTACTAGTATTACAGATGACTATTTCACTTGCGAAATCTGTATAGAACCAGTTCTTCTAAGCCAGAAATTCAAGAACATGGAGATGGATGGGTGCCTCCACCCATATTGTACTGATTGTATCGTCAAATACATCGAAGTAAAGGTTTCTCACGACAACATTTCAGAGATGAAATGTCCAGACAACAATTGCAGTGTCTTCTTAAGCATTTTCTCTTGTCGTCCGATTCTCCCCGAATCCGTGTTCGAGAAATGGTGTCGTGTTCTTTGCGAATCATCTGTACTAACGGAATCATCAAAAGGTGGGTTTGCTTATGGGAGATCTTATTGTCCTTTTCGTGAATGTAGTGAATTAGTTTTAAACGAGTGTGTTAAGACAACTGCATCATCAAGTACTTCAGCTAGTTCTAACATTACCAAATCAACATGTCCAAATTGCAAGAAGATATTT
This sequence comes from Papaver somniferum, assembly GCF_003573695.1. NCBI lineage: Eukaryota > Viridiplantae > Streptophyta > Magnoliopsida > Ranunculales > Papaveraceae > Papaver > Papaver somniferum. The sequence goes on along the minus strand of NC_039366.1, from coordinate 117,097,851 downwards.
TGTTTTCATTGTATGGTTCCATGGAAGGAAAATCATAGATGTAGTAGAAGAGGTGATTTGGTAAATGACGTTGATAGAAACGATCTTCTGTTCCTGGAAGCTGCTAGAAGAGAGAAATGGACTCGATGTCCCAATTGCAGCCGGTATGTAGAACGTAAACGAGGTTGCTCCGCCATGACGTGCAGGTACATACATCAACATGCTTTCCTCCTCTTCCCATTATTTCTTAAAGATTTTATTCATAATGTTTTTCCGCTAATTATAATTTCTGAATTGCAGATGCAGAGCCACATTTTGTTACCGGTGTGGGTGCAAGAACTGTGTATGCAAACTAAAAGCAGGCTGTTGTTGCAGAATGGTTATGAACATTTTATTGTGCTATGCGTTTTTGGGTTTTGTTTGTATGGTTTTTTACATGGTTCTCTTGGGAATTAAGACTCATAAGAATGGCTGATGATGAGATTCTTGAGGTGATTATATTAAATCCATAATGGCCGCTCAGCAGCATCGATTGATCCATTCATCTACTAATACTAATGTTTGATTGAAAGATTTTAACAAATTATGTTTTTTTTTCTTCTTATAATCCGCAATATGTTAGTATTTCCTTTGATTTCTGCCAAGGTCATAAAATGCCTGTGTTTTATGTAATTTCTTTGCGTCTGGGTATTGATTTCTCTACTATCTATCGACAGACTTAAAGTCCTAGACAAATAAAGCTCATACGTTGAATGGTGAGAAAACCCCCACTTCTTATTGGCCGAAATAAGTCTTTTTTGAATTTTATAAAACGAGCGAATTGATGAGGACACTTGGCAACTTATGATTGAGTCAAAAATAGAGGAAAAAAAAAAAAACCAGATTCAATTTGGAAGTGAGTGCTCATGGGCCGTGAAAATTTTTCATTCAAAAACCTGACTATGGTAGGAAATGACCATTGAAACCTGACGTTTATTTTTAGGCTTGAATTCTTTTAACAGATTATTAGAAAACTAGAATAAACAAATTTTAACCTTCCTGTCCAGAACAAGTTCAGGGCATTCTTTTGATTCGAATACTCACTCAAATCAGAGTCTGGAGATGACCATTATACTCTTTGAATTTAAACCCATCCACATAATGGCAATGACCATTCCATGTCCATTAAACGCAGCACAACCACAATAAAAAAAAAAATAATAATAATATTATTATTATTAATGGACCCTAGCTCAGCTGGTTAACCCCGTTCTTCAAAGGTGATGCGTTCCAGGAGGTCCCAGGTTCGAGTCTTCGATGGCGTAACATTACAGGAATTAACATGGAAGGTGTTGTTAGCTTGCCCCCCTTGTGCCACAATCTCGCCCCCCAATCCGCCGCCGCCGGTAGGCTAGCACAGCAACCTGTTCAATTAATGTATTAGTATGTCGTTGGAGCCTAGCTTGTTAGGCTTCCAACTAGTTTCATGTAATCATCGTTCTCCCATTAATAGAAAAAATTTATAATAATAATAATAATAAGAAGAAGAAGGTAATGAATCAAATTTTGATGAGCTCTTGACTTAACACAATGACAATAGAAAACAAAGCCTTTTTACACCCGATCAAGTGCCTAAATCTAGGAACAACTTAATTCTGAGTTGATTAACAAAATTCGGAATTCAAAAACAATTGTAGCAAAGAAGGAAAGGAAATAAAAATCCTACTTTAGGCATATTACGGAACCAGGGAGATTCATAATGTTATTGGAACTCTGTTTTGGTAAGATATACCAAAATTTTAAATTTAATTTTGAAATAACTATGAGAGTCTGAGTTTTAATAGGAATCAAGTAAACGTAGTCTACGAACAAAACTAAAGGTTGTCCTTGCTCACAGAAGATGTCAAGACTGATTAATCTACGAACGAATAGCATGGGTTAGGCATCTGAATTGTTGGAGAGAAAAGACTTACAGTAGAAAAATAAAGGTGAGATGTTCCATCACTAGCAATTTAAATTAAAAGCTTCATGTATTGAGCCAAATTTTTTCTAATATTTGTTTCTGGTGGGATACAACCATATTCATTGAGCTGTAAGAAAGAAAGGCTTGAAAATATCATCCGTATGGTACTACTCTGCTTGCCAAGAAAGCAATAACAGACATTGAGTAAAAAACAACGTTAGCTGGTGCTCCTGTTGCGACAAGCGAGTGGAGTTCGCAAACCAGGTAAAATCTTTGCCAAGAAAATTCAGAATGATCGAGGCTCACGTTGAAGGGTGATGAAATCATTGCTTCCTATTTGTCGAAATAAGTTTTTTGTGGTTTTGTAAAGTGAGAGTTTTGGTGAAGGCATTTGGTGATTGATTTAACAATTACAAATTCAAAAAGAAAACTAAATTTATCGTGTTGGGAACTTTATGGGGTCCAAATTCAATTCAGAAGTCGAGTACCTACCATATTATGCATTTTTTCCAAATTAATATATACAGATAAAACATACATATATAGTTTACGTGTCAATTCAGTATGAAGCGCTTCTTCACATATGTTTTCTACGAAACTAAAAGGAAAAAATAAATAAAATCTACATGTTTCCTATCTTTTCTCCACCTATATAATGTATTCATCCCGCAGCATCAAATCAAAAATGCATCCCCACGGGGCGAGGAGAAGCCCTGTGCACACCAAATCGCATTTCCACGGGGCGGGGTGAAGCCCTGCGACACACCAAGTTAAAAGAAAAAAATGTCTGGTGTATAGCACGGGCACAAATCTAGTCTATTTTGTTGCGGGTCAGCAACTAATAATGCACGACCTCAAAGCTGTAATGCAAAAAGGATGATTCTAAGCTACGGCTCAATCTCGAGGTAAAGTCTTAGCTGCATCGCTCGTTCCTATAGTCAGTTAGCCCCAACCCAAACTTTGAGTTCTGATTTTTGAACCGACAACAAGTTTTAGCATTCGGCTATTGGCGGAAAGGGAAGACGCGATTTTTTAAAGAGAAAATTATCCAATTTCAATCAATTTTGTTCATCCAAATACATTTATTTAAATAGAGCATAAGTAAAAACATGCTGACCGCAAGCAGATTTTAGGAAATTTTGAAATTCAAAAGACAATAACTGGATGAGAAAGACGACCCTAGCCTCATTCACAGCTTACTCCTAATTTTTTACATCATAGGCAAATCCCAATTTACCTTCTTTGAGTTCTTTGGATTAAAGCTAGCCACCCCTCGCTTCACAACCACTTCTCCATTAGCCTCAGTTTTCGAGACGTGGTAAACCTCGTCCTTTTTTAAGTTCACCCCTTGAGCACCGCTATCCTTCATTTGCACTAACTTTTTCGCTGCTGGTGCCTGTGTATTACCAGTCTTCTCTGTAGTGGCTTTGGTAACAACCACTGTCTCAGCAGGCTTTGGTAACAGTTGAGAGGACCTTGAAACCCCTAATGCAATCTCTGTAAATTTGGTGAACCAGATATTAGACTCTAATGTTTATCAGTAGCTTACCAAAAAGAAAAATGAAACTAGATTGAAAAATGATGGAAAAGAGCATGCACAATAATACGAGGAAAAATATTTGACTACTTACGTGACATAGACAACATTATGAAACCAGTGAATGCAAAGCTGAAGATCAGACTGATCCTAGCCATGGTAATGAGACCAATATAGACTTTTTGAGAGTATAAATTGTGTATTATCCAACAAGATTTTGGTTGATGATAAGAATTCTGTGCAACAGCAATGTCCTATTTGTAGTAGTATACGCTGCAGAATACACGACAAGGAATACATGCCAACTTGGAACACCTAGATAACAATTAGCAATCACTAGCTGTCTTCTGAGTGATACCATTTCAACACTGTCCCATTTGGCGGAGCGCAATACAAGCTCGCCGAACTAATTTCAGCAATTTTTTGATCCAACCGCTCACATGCAACCTTTTAAACTATCCGACTATATATTGGACTAATTCTTTATACTCTGAGAGAAGCTACAGAGAAAGAGATAGTCTATGTGACAGTTAAGGTTTAGGAAGAGCTCTTAGCATTGCAACGGTCCAGCGGACAGATCTCAGGTAAAATAATCAGTTGAAAATTAATGAGATGACGTTTTTTGTTAACAAAAAATAAGACTTCCACAGCATATGAAAAGAAAGAGGCACAATATAATAGAGCAATGCAAACACATTATGGTTGCTAAGGAAATTGTTTATATTTTATAAACGGGACATACAGAATATAGTCAGAGCAGTTCCTATGGAATGAACAGACTCCAAGTTTGTTAATTTTGCTCCCACTATGGAATGAACAAACATGAAAAATGGATGTTCAAATTTTGTTGCTTTGAACATCGAGATGGACCACACAGCGCGTCTGAGGTAAGGACGGGCGAGCTTTCTAGGAACGTTGGCATGTGAAGAAAAACGCCAGCGCTTGTACATCCAACGCGCGGCTTGACTTCAAGCGCCAGCGTGCATAGTAAAAACGCCAGTGTCTGACCCAAAGGCGCCAACGGCTCAATCTGAACGGCTGAAAAATCTTGTGATCCAACGGCTACATGTTTTGAATTCTATAAATACCCCTCATTTCAACTCTAAATTCACACATTCTACATATTCTTCACTCTCAAATCATCTCCAAAAATGCCTCCCAGAATTCGTGGTCTTAGATTTACTCAACAAGAGGATTTAACTATTTGTAGCCTTTGTTTTTCACACACAAGATGTTGTCATGAGTAATGTAGCCGATTTGACGTTGACTTTTTGGGAGAAAGTTTACAGAATGTTCACCGCTGAAACGGGGAACATCTATGGGCGTGAGTCTCACGGATTGTCGCATCGTTTTAGTATAATTAGTATCAATGCATCGGAGTTCATGGCTTTACTAATAGAGAATCACAAAAATAAGCTCAACGGTGAAGCCGAACATGAAGTGGAACCCAGAACTCTAGAGATGTGGTCAGTAACTCACGGCGGTCGTCCTTTCGACTTCCATGCTTGTTCCAAGATTCTTAGGGTGCTCAACAGATACAATCCCCTACTCAAGGAATTCCACCACCCGCCGAGAATTGACGCCTATGTAGTGGTCGTTTTAATCTAATATATTTCTTTTATTTCCATGTATGATGTGGTGGTTGTTCAATGCAGTACGTTTTTATTTATGATGTTAATATTGATGGTGCGATTTTTAATCCAGGAAAAATTTAAATTATTGACGTGCAAATGTGAAGATAATCGTAATAACATAATACCATAGTGAATCGATTTGTCCTACAACTTCAATCATCCCACTCCACCAAAAAACACCTGGGACATTCCCATAAATGCCTTCCATATGTGTCTTCTTCAGAAGAAGTCCGCAAATGCATAGAAGTATTGCAACCGGGCTTTGAGCATCCACTGATTCTCTGTGAACAATGTTTGTATTCGTGATCTCCATATCCACAATGCTTGCAGTGTAATAACTCCTTCTTCAATTTGACTTTAAGTTTAAAGTTTTTGCAGAGTGTTGCAATCTTTTATGTAGTTGCAGGAAATCCCACACTACACCCCTCATATGATTTCATTATTAATCAACTCATTTTAGGTTTATACTCTTAATTTTATTAATCAATCTTTGGATATTCTTACAAGAAAAGATAAAGAAATCAAAAATGATCTCTGGCCTAGACTTTCTCTCTCCTATTCACTTGTTTCTTACTCAAAAAAGATCTCTCCCCTCTCTTTACAACTTGAACAACTATTTATAGGGAAATACATAGTGGGTGACAGCTAATCTATCCTTTATTTTCAGGTATGATTTGCGACATTCTCGCAACCTTACAAATATTAATTTTGCAAGCTCTCTAATTTTCGCAGGACTATCACATCTTTCTCGTGATCTTAGGTGACGTCATTTATTATATTCTTCCTGAAATTGTTCTGCGACGCTATTGTATTGTGTTGTTGATAATTTCGCTGAAATATTGTCGTTGCGAGATTCTGATCCTACATCTTGCCTCTTCTCATATCTTTTCTGCGAAGTAGAGAATGATGTGAGAAATGTCGCAGCTGTTCTCCTCTTCATATTCTGCATTTATCACACGTATTCTTTCTTCCATTTATTTCTCGACACATCTTTTGTAACCGTTGCTTTTTAACCGCTTATATCTTTCCGTATTAATCGTGTTTATTTTCTCGAGGAGAAATTCCCTCTATATATAGTCCTTCTCACTCTCTTTTTCTTTCTTTTTATTTTCTCTACAACTTCATCGTTCTTCTGCAAATTCCATTATTGCAACTTTTCTTCTTTCTTCTTCAATATTTTTAAGTTCTTCTTCATCTTCATACTATTTCTTCTGCAGATCTTCATAGTTCGTAATTTTCTTCGAAACAATCTCCCTGCTATTGTCTTCCATGAATTCATCAAGGTTAGTTTTCTTTTTTCTTCTTTATGAATTTTGCTGAAATTGATCTTGTTTATTTCCTTATTTGATGTTGTTTATGTGATTCCCATACTTTTGTTATTTCAGCAAAAGCGCCTCCAACACTAGATTTACAGTTCATAACCCTAACATTCCCAAATCACAGCATAAGGTTGTTGCGCATAAAAGAAAGTCTGCGAATGAGAAGGTAGTAAGAAACACTATCCTTTTCTAATAAAAATATTGTTGCCTCTGTTTCTTATCTGGATAGTAATTCGCAGGGTGATAAAGATGTTAATAAACCTCTCAAGAAATCTCGCCACCTTAAAACTGTTCCAACTTATGTTCCCTTCCACTTACTCATCTCTTCTAAATCTTCTGCGACATCTTCGCAAGATAAACCTTTATCTCCAATTCGCGAAAAAGCTGCCTCAGACTTCATTTCTTCAGCTGACCTCTCAATGATTGAAACTCCCCTTGTTGATCCTGCTGTGAATGAAACCTCTTCTCTTCCCATTGAGAATGTTTCTCAACCTTCTATCTCTACCAGTTCTCTACCTAAGTCTCTTCCTCTTTCGAAAGAAACCGTGGAAGGGATAGATATTGCCTTCAAAGTTTTATCTAAAGTTCTGGATGATGTCAAGAAGTCTTCTATTGATCATATCAAGTCTAATGTTTGCGAAATTCTGAGCAAGCATTTGGGTTCTGACAGAGCTGCTTCGCAGACAACTTTGGAAAAAGAATGTAATGTTCTTCGTCTCGAAAATCAGAAGCTTCAGAATGTTTTACTGGATCGTGACAATCTTCGCAAGAAGAATGATGAATTGAGAGGTATGATTTTCTTATCTGTGTCTTTAATTTTCCTTTTTAATGGTTTTATCCTTCCCATATTTAATTATCCTTGAAATCCCTCTTTCGCATGTTAAGCTTTAAACCAGAAACGAATAATGGAGAGATATCAATTTGAATCTGCTGTTGAAGAATCCCGTGTTGATAAAGAAATCTTGATGGATCAATATAACCAATTAGATAACCTCTATTCATATTCTCTTGATCATATAAATAATCTTACCAATGAAAATACCCAATTAGTTCAAAGACAATATTTATTAAGTAATGAAGTATCTCGTCTTTCTTATTCTTTAACTAAAGCTAATTTAGGGATGAAAACTTTATCAGATGAGAATAAAACCTTATCCCAAGAGAAGAGAACTTATTTAAACAAGATGGCGATATCTTCGCAACAACTTAGTATTCTTCAAAAAGTATGTGATAACCAAGAGCAATCTCTTCGATCTTTAAGAAATGAACTTAAAGAAGTAACAGAGTCATCTATCGCTGAAAGAGATACACTCATTCAAGGTAGAATAGCTTTAAGTGTAAAGGCGAATCGGCTTAAAGAAAAATATTCCAAATTAGAATAATCTTATTCTTCTCTTGCGAAGAAAAATGCCTTTCTTATTTCTAAAGAGAAAAATCTCCAGTCTCGACTTAAAGGTTTAGTTGGAGATAAATTTGATGACGCAATGGACCGTTGGGAGCATAGTTGTCTGTCCTTGATTCAACACCTTATTTCGCAAAAGGAAGGTAGTCATAATGGTTTGACTTCCTTAATTATCTTTTCTTTGTCATATCTCTCTGCATTCTTTATCTTAATGAAATTTTGTATTCTATCTTTCACAGAGTCTGAGAAGAATCTTCATTCTTCCATTTCTGTTTTGGAGGCTAAATATGCTAAAATTCGCAAAGAAAATGCATTGCTCGTCTCTACCCTTACTGGTTCTCGCGACCGAGCAGAAAGAATACTTGATTATCTTGCTTATTTTAAGGATATTTAAGATAGGAATCATCAGAGAGCACTTCTTCGCCAAGTTCATCTCCGGGCTGAAGTCCTTGTAAATGACATTTTATTATCCAAATCTCTTCCTCATACATCAATTGATCCTTTAGAAGTAGATGATGATGAAGTTCCTCGTCCTGCTGATAGTGATTATGATTACGAAAGCGGTGCAGAGGATAACTTCTTGGAAGATGAAGAAGAGATTCCTTCTAAAGAAGCATCTACTGGTGTTAATCGAAATGAGAAATAAATTTCTCCTGAAGAAGTAATTGCTGGCGATAATCAAGATGCTAGTCAAGGCGAAGATCAAAACCGAAATGAAGGAGAGGCTTGCGAGAATATTGGCAAAGAATTTCTGTTATCTCCTGCTACTGAAATTAATACTGAAGCTTGAGCTTCTTATCTAGCTTTGTCTTCTTGAACTGTCTTATTTTTATCACTTTTGCGAGTTACATTTTTCAACCAACTTTGGAGTCAACTTTTCGAAGTCCTTGTAAATGACATTTTATTGTCCAAATCTCTTTCTTCTACATCAATTGATCCTTTAGAAGTAGATGATGATGAAGTTCCTCGTCCTGCTGATAGTGATTATGATTACGAAAGCGGTGCAGAGGATAACTTCTTGGAAGATGAAGAAGAGATTCCTTCTAAAGAAGCATCTGTTGGTGTTAATCAAAATGAGAAAGAAATTTCTCCTGAAGAAGTAATTGCTGTCGATAATCAAGATGCTAGTCAAGGCGAAGATCAAAACCGAAATGAAGGAGAGGCTTGCGAGAATATTGGCGAAGAATTTCTGTTATCTCCTGCTACTGAAATTAATACTGAAGCTTGAGCTTCTTATCTAGCTTTGTCTTCTTGAACTGTCTTATTTTTATCACTTTTGCGAGTTACATTTTTCAACCAACTTTGGAGTCAACTTTTCCTTTTAATATTTTGTTGATGAGAAAGATAATGCTTCTTGTGTATTGATTCCCATACTTGCCTCTCATTATCTTTCTTGCAAAAAATAATCTGTTACGAATACTTATAAATATTTTGTTTTATCATATGGTCTTATTTTGCCTTCCTAATTAAATGTCTTATTATGCCACCTCTTGTCATTGCGACAAAATCGCAGGACATCCTTGCACTTTCATGCAAAAACCCATTGATCTTGCCTTAACTTTTTCTTTTGTATTATGGCCTCTTCAGGAATGTTGCGACAATATGACCGGCCTAAATATTCTTGCGAAAATAAAGTCCCATGACATTGCCGTCTTGCGACGAAATCGCAGGACGTCTTCGCACTTTCATGCGAAAACCCATTGATCTCGTCTTATCCTTTTCTTTTGTATTATTGCCTCTTCAGGATTGACGCACAAATATGACAAGCCTTAATATCCTTGCGAATAAAAGCCTCATGACATTTGCGTCTTAAGACACTTATCAGCTCCCTAATGGAGGGTGCCTCCCTTATCTCCCCCCTGGTTGCCCCTTCAAGGAGGCGTACTTCTACCATACAAAGTTAGATCCTCCCATCCAGTCTTAACAACAACCATTTGTTTTCGCAGCCTCTTATCCCTTTTACCTATAGGGATTATGGTTACGATACTGCACCCTAAGTGGGGTTTTCTCCAGGCCGAGTGCATTATAAGCCAAGACTTATCAAGAATGTCAAGGTACGCTTCAAACGTCCCTGGCACTCTTGACTCAACCGTGTACCTCGGCGCCTTGATCAGATCTGCACTCCTTGGGAGAGTCCTTATTACCTTAGTCGCCCAACCCAAGTCATATGCTTAAACTGAGAATCCAAGGTGCCTCTCCCGGATGGGCTTTATTGACCCCAAATCTCCATGACTCAGGTTCCGGTGGCGGTGTAGCCTTTCCCTGAGCCATGCAACAGGTACCCCCTAATATGACGTACTTTAGGTCTTACATTTGCATCTTGCGAAATTTTATTCGCGAACTAGGGTGTACGCCATAAAGGTTCGTCCCTTTCTTTTATGTCATTTTTCTATGATTATCTCTGTGAATATTTCGCACATCATGATCTTGTTTTGATATGAGTAATCTTGCAATTATTCTTTCAGAATCCATAACTTCTCAAAGCTTCTTACGGATAATATCTTTTTAAGTACACCTGTTCCATGGTCTGTCTAATATATGACCAACATCTCTTCTTTCTAGATCCATTAATCTATAAGCTCCTGTTCCAACTATCTCCTTAATGATGTAAGGTCCATCCCATTTTTTCGCTAATTTTCCACCATTTTCTCGCTGATATATTGGTGTTTCTCGCAGAACTAAATCTCCTGGTTGAAATTCGCGTATTTTGACACGTTTATTATATTCTCGGGCTAATCTTCGCTGATAATTCTCCATATGTTGTAAAGCTTTTTCTCTTCTTTCTTCTAATTCATCAAGTTTATTTAAAATCAAGCCCGCACTAACATTTTTCTCCCAAGCTTCTCTTTTTGTTGTCGGAATAACAACTTCTGTTGGTAACACCGCTTCAACTCCGTATGTTAAACAAAAAGGTGACATTCCAGTAGCTTCTCTTCTAGTTGTATTATAAGCCCATACTGCATTATGTACTTGTTCGCACCATGCTCTGTGATGTCCTTCCAATTTCTTCTTTAATATATCTGCAATTGTTTTGTTTGTTGCTTCTACTTGCCCATTAGCTTGTGGATACAAAGGAGTAGACTTTCCACATTTTATCTTGAATGCATTAAGTAGCATTTCTATATTCTGTCCTTCAAATTGTTTCCCATTATCAGATACCAACTGTGCAGGAATTCCGAATCTGCAAATGATATTTTCGAATATGAATGTAAAGATATCTTTGTCGCGAATATGATGTACTTCCTTCACTTCTGTCCATTTTGTGAAATAATCTGTTGTGACTATTAAGTATCTTCTTTGTCCAGATCCTGGTAAAAATGGCCCCACAATATCTAAGCCCCACTTTCCAAAAGGCCACACACTGGTTGAATATGACAATGGTGCTCCAGGTGCATGTATTTTCTTTCCATGCCGCTGACAATCTTCGCAACGTCTTAATATTTGTTTTGCATCTTCATGCATATATGGCCAGTAATAACCTTGCATTTTTGCTCTATGTGCCAAAGATCTTCCTCCACTATGATTGCCAGCATCCCCACTATGTAACATTTTTAGCACCTTTTCTCCTTCCTCTCGTGTCAAACATCTTAGTGATGGTCCATTAAAGGATTTTCGGTATAGCAACCCATCTCTTCATTCATAATTTGTTGCACGGCTTTTTAACTTGTGTGTTTCCAATCTATTTCTTGGTGTTTCTCCTTTCGCCAAATATGCATGAAGTTCCATTCTTCATTGTCTATTATCATCACGTCCACGTCTTATTCTTCTTTATTGATTGATGGTGACAGAAGTGTTTGTATTTTTATGCATCTCGCAGTTGGATCTGTCATCACGCTTGAGATGAAAGCAAAAGCGTATGCGAGTCTGTTATCCTTTCTTGAAATGTGCCTCCATTTTATTTTTGGGATTTTCGCTGACAATTCTTCAACCAGCTTCTTGTTTCTTCAAGGATGGTTCATTTGTAGCATACTCTCCCTTTATTTGGCGAATAACTAGCTGCGAATCACTAGTGATCCTGGCATTTTCTAGTTTCATTTCTATTGCGAATTTTAAGGCATGTATCACAGCTTCATATGCTGTTTCATTATTAGTGGATGCAAATTCCAATCTGAATGAAAAAGACATTTTTATTCCTTCTGGATAAATTAAAAAAATTCCAACTCCATTTCCTTCTCCATTTGATGATCCATCTACCAATATCTCCCATCTATTTGGTTCTGTTAATAAATCTTTTGGATCTCCATGTTCTTCTTCTACATCCATCATTTCTTCTACTGCTTCATCTTCTTCTAAAGGAAATTCTGCCAAGAAATCTGCAACAACTTGTGATTTTGGTGAAGACAAAATTTCATATTTAATATCAAAGTGTCCTACTTGTGCATTCCATCTCTCCACTCTTCCTGATCTTTTAGAATTCTCCATCACTGATTCAATTGGTACTTTTGTTAATACCTTTATCTTGTGTGCTTGAAAGTATATGCGGAGCTTAAATGATGCATAAACTAATGCTAAGATTAACTTTTCAATCTTTCAGTAATTCTTCTCGGCAGTATTAAAAGTTTTACTAATGTAATAAATGGGTTTCTCCACTCCTGTGTCTACTCGCAATAACACAACACTTAATGCATGCGACGTCGTCGCAAGATAGATCAATAATTCTTCTCCTGATTCTGCTTTTTGTAAAATAGTTGTATTCATAAGATGTTCTTTGATTCCTTGAAAAGCTTTTTCACATTCATCAGTCCATTTAAATTTCACACCCTTCTTGAGTATATCGAAAAAATATTTGCATTTGTCTGATGATCGCGAAATGAATCTCTCCAGCGAAGCTAGAATCCCATTCAACTTCTGTACATCTTTTATTGTTGCTGGTGTTGGCATGTCATGAAATGCTTGCACCTTTTTTGGATCAACATGTATTCCTTCTTTTGATACAATGTAGCCTAAAAAATTTCCAGATGCAACTCCAATAGTACACTTCTCAGGATTCAAGTTAATGTTATACTGCCGCATTTGTTCAAAAATCTCCCTCAGGTCTTGTACATGGTCTTTAGCTTCTTTACTCTTTACTAACATGTCATCCACGTATACTTCTAATGTTTTGTGTATCCATTTTGCGAACACCTTCTCTACCATTCTTTGGTATGTCGCTCCCGCGTTTCGCAAACCAAATGGCATTTTCGTGTAACAATATAAACCTCTAGGGGAAAAGAAAGCAGTATGTTATTGATCTTCTTCAGCGAGAGGGATTTGGTTATACCCTTTGTACCCATCTAAAGATGATACCCTATCATTTCCCGCTGCGGATTCCACCATTTGAGGAATATCTGGTAACGGAAAACTATCTTTGGGGCAAGCTTTGTTTAAATCAGTGAAATCTATGCAAATCCTGATTCCGTTGTTTTTATTTGGGACAATGACCATATTCGCTATCCATTCTGGGTATTTAGCTTCTCTTATGATTCCCGCCTCAAGCATTTTCTGTAGTTCTTCTTCTATTTGGGAATGGTAAGTTGTTGCAATTTTTCTTATTTTCTGTTTAAATGGTCTCACATTTTTGTTCGCATGTCATTGATGGATCTATTCCCGGTATCTCATCCATGCTTCCTGCGAAAACATCTATATATTCTCGCAACAATTTAACAGTTCTTTCTTGTTCTTCCATATCCATTTTGGTTCCAATTCTCAATATTAGAGGTTCCTCTATAGTCCCAACATTTATTTCTTTTGTTGGTTCTGCGGCAGTGTAACTGGGTTTAGGTTCTCCCATTGGTGTTGGTTCTTTTATTGTTTTCATAGGTCCTTCTCATTCTTCCGAAATTTCGTTGGGTATTCCTTTGCCTTCTTTTGCCCTTATCATATATACTCTAAATTCTTCTTCTTTCTTTGCTTCCTTTGCCAACTTTCTGCGAAATTCTTTCTTTTTTGCTTGTCCTTCATAATACTTTACTTCAATTTGATGACATAATTTCGCATTGTCAACATCTCCTCTGATTTCACCTATTCCATTTGGTGTGGGGAATTTAATATATTGATGCAATGTTGATACCACAGCTTTTATCGTATGTATCCATGGTCTTCCTAATAACATATTATATGGTGATTCCATATCCACCACGCACAACGTTACATGTGTTTCGATTTCTCCAAGTGGAATTCGTACCACTATCTCTCCTTTAGGTTTTGTTGTGGATTTTCCAAAGCCGTGAAAAAAATATGTTGAACTGGACATTTCTTCATCTTTAAATCCCATTCCCCTGAATGCGTGATAAAATATTATATCCACTGAACTTCCTGTATCGATTAAAGTTCTGTTCAATATCCATTCTCTTGTGGATTTTGTCGTTGTCTCCTTCTCTTTTCGCGTAATATGTGATAACCAACGGAGATGTGTGGTTCAAATTTTCTTTTGGTATTTATGCCTCCATGAATGTAATTTTTTGCTTTTCCCAATCTTTCAAGGGTGATGTATTTTCTACCGCCATAACTTTCCTTCCTTCAAAATTTCATTTATGTATTCTTCCTTTCATGTTTTCATGGAATTCATTAATCATCGTTTTTGTTATCATATTACACTCCAATCTTTTGTCATCTTCATTAATTCTATTCATCTTTCTTCTAACTGATTCACTGATTTATTTAATCACTTTCTTGATTTGAATATTCTCAACAAAAATCTTCAACTTTCGATCTTCAAGTCCCTGTTTCTAGCGCCATTATGTAGTTGCAGGAAATCCCACGCTACACCCCTCATATGATTTCATTATTAATCAACTCATTTTAGGTTTATACTCTTAATTTTATTAATCAATCTTTGGATATTCTTACAAGAAAAGATAAAGAAATCAATAATGATCTCTGGCCTAGACGTTCTCTCTCCTATTCACTTGTTTCTTACTCAAAAAATATCTCTCCCCTCTCTTTACAACTTGAACAACTATTTATAGGGAAATACATAGTGGGTGATAGCTAATCTATCCTTTATTTTAGGGTATGATTTGCGACATTCTCGCAACCTTACAAATATTAACTTCGCAAGCTCTCTAATTTTCGCAGGACTATCACATCTTTCTCGTGATCTTAGGTGACGTCATTTATTATATTCTTCCTGAAATTGTTCTGCGACGCTATTGTATTGTGTTATTGATAATTCGCTGAAATATTGTCGTTGCGAGATTCTGATCCTACATTTTATTCTTCTTCCTTTTTAATCTTCATAGCATCATCTAACATATGTGGTTCCTCTGGACAATTGGGATCTTGACATTGCAAATACCTGAGCTTTTCCGGTTGTGATTCAATCACCATTCTGATGCGTGAACAACCTTTCTGGGGACACTTTGAATACATCCAAGGACATTGCATAAGACTGTGGTTATCCATGAAACATAATGGACAAACCTCTTTTGCTTCGACACATAATATTTGCTTCGCTTGGCCTTTAGAAAACATGGTGGATGTTGAGAAAGAAATCGGTTGGTTTGGTTTAGAATAAAACCTAGTGATGTATTTACAATAGAAAATAGGCGTTGGTAATTCAAACGGGCGGTTTTAGTAAAGTCGCGTGGTTTTACTACAAGCGCCACTTCTATGTAATTCAAATAGGCGCTTAAAGGAAAGCCGCCAGCGCTTTTACTTCAAACGCCAACGGCAAAATTTCCAATGGCTCGCTTTTCTTTCTCGACCTATAAATTTCATTCCTCCCATCTCCAAAATCATATCTTCTTCTTCTTCTTCTTCTTCTTTTTTGCTAAATCTCTCCCCCTTTGCAGAAATGTCTGTTAGAAATCGTGGTCCGAAGTTTACTCAAGAAGAGGATATAACTCTATGCAAAGCATATTTCTTTCATAGGGTAATCACTGGTGTCCTTTATCAAGACGTTCTTTTCTGGGAGAACGTTTTTCAATGTTCGTCTCACTGACGGGAAACACAGGAAACCGAGATGTTCGTCGATTGCGTGCTCATTTTCAATCTATTAGGCTTGCAGTCCAGCCATTTGTTGCTCTGGTAATGGAAATTGATCGAGAAAAGTCCGTCGGTGTAACTGAAGATGAAGTGATCCAAACAGCTCTTGATGATTGGGAGGAAGCTCACGGTAAACCTTTTCGTTACGAAGCGTGTTTCAGAATTCTAAAAGATGTTGCTCTTGTTCGATGTTGGTTACATCGTATGATGAGACCAATGAACAATGACAATTTCTGGGAAAGAGTGTTGGAACACTTTGTAGCATCGCGGAACGAAGCCATAAGAAACAGTAAGAGCCTAGAATTAAGAATTGCATTCATCACTAAGGAAGTCAAACATTATACGGAAGTATTGTGGATGGTTCATCATAGCAATTCTGGATTATCCAACGAAGAACTAGTGAGTATCTTACCTTTGTCCTCATGGACTCAACTGCATCATAAAAATATCTGAACTTTTTATTTATCGGTTTTACAGAAAACCGTCGCTCAGACCAAGTTTACCGAAGAAAGCGGAAGAGAGTTTAGGCATTTTGAATGCTATGAACTTTACAGAGAGAATGTCGCTGGATTTGATGTAGTTTGATGTTTTTGTTGTGGTTTATTAAAATGTAGTTTGATGTTATTTGCAAGTTTAAATTGTAATAAATTTCACTTAACCTGAAGTGGAAATCTATTTTAAAATATAAACATTTTCATTCATTGATATTACTGCCAATTCTTTTACAAGATATAAACTTAGACAATAATAAAAACTTCAATAAAAATCAAGTACAAGTTTTGGCATCCTGTTTATCTGCATTTGACGTATTTTCCATTCAACGCGCTCTTTGACAGTTTCACCTTTGTTTTTGAATTTTTTGTTGTTAACTTTCAAAACTGGAGCTCTTCTTTGCCTTTTAGCGGAACATTTTCTTGGAGCAACTTCTAAAACTTGCACTTCCCTTTTACAATTTTCAATCTTTTTAAAACTCCCACATATCTTAGAAACAACAGCTTCAAGTTTTGCATCGCAAAAAAGTGTGATCGCCTTTTCAGCCATTTTAGAAGAGAAAATTCAAGTGAATTTTGGTGTGAGTGAATTGTTTGAAGATGGTGGTAATTTATAGAGGTAAAAAGTGAATTTTGAATTTTAAAAAACTACTCGTTGGCGTTTGTAGCAAAAACGCCAGCGTTTTATCTTGAGACACCGCGTTGGTTCTTCCCTCGCCAGCGTTTGTCCTTCCAACGTCAGTGTTGGTTCTTCCAACGCTAGCGTTTTTACCTGGATCGCACGCTTATTTATCTAACGCCCAATGATTTACCATAATGGGAAACCTAGATTGGCCATCCACCTGGCTCAACAAAAGAATGGGTTTGTTCATTCCCAAAGGAATTGCCCTTAGTTGGATCTAGGAATTACTAGTTAATCCACTATTTCCTGACCCGGTTACTGTGTAGTCCAGTCCCATAAAAAATTACTCACTGGTCCAAAAACATGTTTTTGGACCATATTATTTACTCGCTGGTCCGAAAACCTTGTGGAGATTATAAAGTGTGTTTTCTAAATGCCTAAAACACCCTTCCAGATCTAATTAGTATCAATACATAACTGATATGTAGTATCATATCAGTATTGATACTTAACAGTATCAATACTTAACAGTATCAATACTTAACTGATATGTAGTATCAATACTTAAAAGTATCAATAATTAACAGTATCAATGCATAACTGATATGTAGTATCATATCAGTATTGATACTTAACAGTATCAATACATAACTGATATGTAGTATCAATACATAACATAACAGTACTGATATGTAGTATCAATACATAACAATATCAATACATAACATATTAATATGTAGTAACATAATAGTATTGATTGTAGTATCAATGCATAACATATCAATACATAATACATTAATATGTAGTAACATATTAATGTATCAATACATAAGATAACACATATTGGTACGTAGTCAATACATAACAATATCAATACACAACATATCAATACTACATATGTAGTATCAATACATAACATATTATGATGCCATAAAACATGCACAATGCCTTACAGCTCAAGCTTAGTTTCTTCTTATTTCCTAATATTGTTTTGAGAGTTCCATTATTAGTTATACACTTATTTCCTAAGTTAGTTAAACTCTTTTCTTTCTTAGTTTAGTTGTCAAGTCGGCTGTGTTAAGCCTATTTAAGTCGAGTCTTGTTTCAAGTTTAGACATCAATTATTATTATCCTTAAACTTTGAAGAACGTCTTCCTGCAAACTTCTTTTCTTCATCTTGTTAACTTCAATCTCTGATTTTGTATCCTTTTCATTCTCTTCGTATCTTTTGCAATCTCCACATTGCTTTTATCTTATTAGTTCTACATTAGTTGGTATTCAGACCTCTTTTCTTAGATTTTTATCTAGGATTCGATCCTTTAAACCGCTTCCGCAATTATAACCCTAGACCTTACAAAAAAAAATCCTAGATTTTCAGATTACTTTCAATGGTTGATCCTTTAGAGACAAGAGTCAATAAAATCTATTCTGATATTGAAACTATTAATGGCAGATTAGCTAAGCTAGATATGCTTCCTGCACTCTTATCTGGATTGATGGATTTCTTGCATATTCAACCAAACCAGGATGCTGAGTCTTCTACTAAACCTTTTGGTTTTGTTTACACAAAGGATATACCAGATAAAAGCTTCGTGAATTCACACAAGAACAAAGAAAAGGAAACTGCTATTCCTGAGCCAAAAAATAAAATTCTGCTTTACAACATTGCAGTGATGATGATGATGATGATGACTATGATTCTGCGAAGGAAAAAGAACATCAGAGGTGGATTGAAGAACGACTCCTTAGAATTGGTCCAAACCCTTATGGTTCTTTGCCAGAATATAAATTAAAGGCTGATATTCCAACCTTCAATGGAAGTTTCAGAATTGAAGAACTTTTGGATTGGTTTTATGAAGTTGAAGCCTTTTTTTCAGTTTATGGATGTACCTGAGAAATCGAAAGTTAAACTTGTTGCTTACAAGCTTAAAGGTGGAGCTGTTGCATGGTGGGAAAAGATTCGTGAAGATAGAATCAAATATTCTAAGCCTCTAGTACGTACTTGGACACGTATGCATAAATTGATTCGAGATAAATTTTTACCTCAAGACTACAAACAACAGCTGTTTGTCAAGCTTCAGAATTGTCATCAAGGAACTCGCCCTGTAGAAGACTATGTTGCTGAGTTTTACAATCTGATTGCTCGTAATGAAATACAAGAAACAGAAGAGCAATTGGTGGCATGTTTCATCGAAGGTTTACATAGGTTGATTCAAAACAACATGACCCAATCTGTGTTCACTATGGTAGAAGCTATTCAACAAGCTATCAAGATTGAGAAACTTCTTTTGCGTACTTCTCGACTTCCTCCACCTCGTCAGAATCGTTATAGTTCCAACTATAAACCACAACAATTTTCAGGTAACTCCTATCATGATACTTATGCTCCTTCTGTTCAAAATAATAGTTTTTATGAATAAGGTAATTCTCCATCTCAGCATTACCCTCATTTCCAGTTAATTTCTCATACTCTCAAACACCTTTACCTGCAAACTCTTCACCTATTCTGCAACATCCTGTTGAGATTTCTCCTGTTCAACAAACTCTACCCAAGTCTACACCTATTCGTTTTTCAAATCGACATCTACAACAGTTTCCTCCTCTTTCCAAACTAACCAATATTTATTCTAAATTTCGTGGAGAAAAGTGTAATAGATGTCAACCAACTGAACATACTTCTGCTGATTGTTGTAAATTTAATGGTTTTATTGGAGATGCTAAGCATAATGATGATTCTCAGGATAATGAGGATTGGGATAATGAATTAGATACAGGTGAACCTACGGAAATTCATGATGCTTATGGTGAACATTTGGTTGGTATTATTCGTCCACTTTTACTCAATCAACCTTGTCTTTCTCAAAGACACAGTATTTTTCGAGCTAAGTGTATCATTGGTGGAAAAGTCTGTGATATGATCATTGATAGTGGAAGTGTGGAAAATTATGTCGTTGCTCATGTGGTTGAAAAACTTGGTTTATCAGTTACTCCACATCCACATCTTTACTCAGTTGGTTGGGTTAATGGTTCTTCTACTCAACGGATTTCTCACCAGTGTGTCGTTGATTTCTCTTTCCCTGGATATGAAGACTCCGTGTTGTGTGATGTTATTGATATGTCTTCTTCTCATCTTTTACTTGGAAGACCCTGGCAATATGACATTCAAGCGATACACAATTGCTTTTCAATACTTATACTTTTACTCATCAAAGGAAGTTGAAGAAGTTATGTCCATCCAAATTTTCTTATGTTATTCGTGAACATTGTGATGGAAATACTAGCGCTTTGGTGGCTACTATTGCTCGTTCTTTACATACTTCACACACTTTGAGTTCTCATGAAGTGGCTAAACCAATGATTGATATTCATGTTAGAGCATTGCTCGGTCGAACTCGCATGCTTTTCTATTTCAAGCATGTTTGTCAAGTTTAGTTGTCAAAACTACATGTCTTGATTTCTAGACTACTTATAGCTAAGTCTCGGTTTAGGACAGTTTAGTTTAGTTGAGCTCCAGAATCCATGGCGATCATCTTACGAAGACGAAGAAATACTCAAGGAACCAGTGGAACTTCATCCGACTAAAAGGTATGTGGAGACTTGAACTTATCTATCACTCAAAAGTCTATATACTTTATCTCCTACTCTTGAAACAAAGTCGTATAAGTATGATAGTTTTCATACATACACATTTGCTATTTCGAGCCGAGTTTACTCGCCTATCTTTTTCTCGAAATATGTGTTGGTAAGCTTTCGCTTTAACCACTTTTCATCTTAACCCGTGACGGAAGTCATGATGACGTTTCAATCTTGAAAATAGCTTTGATGACGATAGTCGTGAATAGCGATTGTTATAACATTATAGAAGAATGTTTCAATGATTGAAATGTAGAGTTAAGATTACGTAACCAACTATGGATATAATCATATATAGTGTGTTCGCACATTATTGTATAAATCCATGTGCCAGAAACCAAGTGTGTGCATATGTGTGCATACGGTATTGGTGAAAGAGACAGGTTGGGTACCAGCGGAAGTTTTCGAACCGAAATTTTTTGCTGAGTTTGTAAGTTTGCAAACTTGTTAAACCAGTCACCTTGGGTACGCATACCCGTACGTGTACCCACGGAAGTTTTCGACTGAAAATTTCTGCTGAGTTTCTAAACTCAAATCCGGTAGCTATGGTACACGTACCCGTACGCGTACCCAAGCTGGTTATATTTCTCAAATCGGAAGTTCATGAACTTAAACAATAAATCAATAAGGAATGCAATCTTTGCAAACCGTGGCTATATTGTTCATGAATTGATTCAAGTAAATCAAACCGATTTTGTTTCAATTGTGTATACTCATAAAGACCTAAGAAATTGAACAACTATTCAACTAGTTTTTATGAGTCATTTGAACTAGTTATGTGAAGAAGATGAGTATGGTTAATATGGAAGTACTCTTATGGCTAACCATTGTTTAACTATTTGTGAACCAACTAAGTGTACACGTTTAGGTACGGTTACTCAAACCTAAATGAAATACATTTCATTTGTGTGTGACAAGCTAAGTTTTGATCTAATGGTTGAAAGATACTAGCTTAGTTAAATCAGGTATTTCATCTAACGGTGAATATTGAATGCTTTGTTACCAGGGTAACTTGGATTGCAAACCCTGATTTGAAAACTATATAAATGAGACATCTAGCAAATGGAAAAACTAATCCCCACACCTCCTGTGTGATACTAGTTGGTTTTGCTAGAGTCGATTCTCCTTTAACCTTAGGTTTCTTCTCGAGACCCTGTAGGTTAACGACTGAAAGACTTCATTGGGATTGTGAAGCCAGACGAAAATACTTCTCTTGTAGTTGAGCGATCTGATCTTGCCATTTTCTATCGTACGAGTTCAATTGGATAATTTACTTGAGATTATATCTCCGATAGGGCAAGATAAAAAGAAATCACAAACATCTTCATCTCATCGTTTGTGATTCCGCAATAT
The DNA here is from genome assembly GCF_003573695.1 of Papaver somniferum. NCBI lineage: Eukaryota > Viridiplantae > Streptophyta > Magnoliopsida > Ranunculales > Papaveraceae > Papaver > Papaver somniferum. The sequence continues at coordinate 117,075,974 of NC_039366.1, read as the reverse complement.
CTAGTTTCGCTACCATACGATTTAGATTATTGTGAGGTGATTGATAGTTCTAGGATGTTCTTCGAGAATATAAGTCTGGGTTATCAATTGGTTTCTGTTCACCTTGATTTTATCAAAATACGAAACAAAACTCTTAGGTTTATCTGTGGGAGACAGATTTATCTATCATCGTAGACTTTTCTGTGTGATACAGATTTGTTTATTAAAAGTCTTCGACTTTGGGTCGTAGCAACTCTTGGTTGTGAGTGAGATCAGCTAAGGGAATCAAGTGCGTAGTATCCTGCTGGGATCAGAGACGTAAGGAGCGCAACTGTACCTTGAATAAGTGTGATATTGATTAGGGTTCAACTACAGTCCAGACCGAAGTTAATTTGTAGTAGGCTAGTGTCTGTAGCGGCTTAATACAGTGTGGTGTTCAATCTGGACTAGGTCCCGGGGTTTTTCTGCATTTGCGGTTTCCTCGTTGACAAAATTTCTGGTGTATGTGTTATGTCTATTCCGCATTATATTTTGTTATATAATTGAAATATCACAGGTTGTGCGTTAGGATCAATCAATTAGAATATCCAACCTTTGGTTGTTGATTTAAATTGATTGATACTGGATATTGGTCTTTTGTACCATCCAAGTTTATCTTTCTAGTATTTGATAAAGACTCGCAGATTTCCATTTGCTTGAGTAAAAATCAAATCGAGAGATTGAGATATTAACTCTTTAATATACTTTTATCTAGATTGAGTCTGACTGTTTAGTTGATTCTCTAGAAAGTACATTGGAGTTAGTCCATCCAGATTGCTAATCGAAATATTGGGTGAGATTGTTAGACCCCCGCTTTTTCAATTCCAGAAAAGGTAAAACCATCTCGATTTATTCTTTATTTCCTGATGAGTTACCTATTTCTTTACCTCCTTTACGCAATATACAACATTGTATTGATTTCATTCCTGGTGCATCTCCTCCTAATCAAGCACATTATCATTTAAGCCCAAGTGAACATGAGATCTTACAAGGACAAGTTAATAATTTGTTAGCCAAAGGGTTGATACGACCAAGCAACAGTCCTTGTGGTTGTCCTGCATTTTTGGTACCCAAAAAGGATAATGGTTGGAGAATGTGTATTGATTGCAGAGGATTGAATAGAATCATTATTCCTTATAGATTCCCTATTCCTCGTATTGATGATATGATTGATTTGTTAGTTGGTTGGTTCTATTATATTTTCCAAACTTGATTTAAGAAGTGGTTATCATCAAATTCGTATTCGTGAAGGAGACGAATGGAAAACAACTTTCAAAACAAGAGAGGGGTTGTATGAGTGGCTTGTTATGCCTTTTGGATTATCAAATGCTCCAAGTACTTTGCTGTGCCTTATGAATCAGGTTCTACAACCTTTCCTTGGTCAATTTTTTATTGTTTATTTCGATGACATTTTGATTTTCAGTCGTAGTGAAAAGGAACATCTTCTTCATCTTTCTAAAGTATTTAAGGTGTTACAAGATAATACTTTGTTTGTGAGTCTTAAGAAGTGCACTTTTCTATCTTCTGAGGTTACATTTTTGGGATATGTGGTATCTGATAAAGGCATTCATGTTGATCCTTCTAAAATTAAAGCTATTCAAGATTACCTTATTCCTACTTCAATTAAAGATATTCGAAGTTTTCATGGCCTGGCTTCATTTTATAGAAGATTTATTAGAAATTTCAGTACTATTGCAGCACCCATTACTGAATGTCTCAAACAAGACAGATTTGTTTGGACTGAAGAAGCTGATAAGAGTTTTATGTTCTTAAGCAAAAGTTATGTACAGCTCTGGTTCTAGCCTTTCCTGACTTTTCTAAACCTTTAGAGATTGATTGTGATGCTTCAATCATTGGCATTGGTGCAGTGTTATCTCAAGAAGGGCATCCAGCTGCTTTTCACAGTAAGAAGAATACAGATACTCAGAAAAAGTGGTCTACATATGAACTTGAATTGCTTGCTTTAGTTCAAGCTTTGAAACAGTGGCATACTTATTTGGTCCGTAGAGACTTTGTTGTTAATACTGATAACCATGCTTTGAAGTTTTTACAAACTTCTGCCATGATTAACAGAATGCATGACCGTTGTTTATCTATAATAAACAAATATATATTTTCTGTAAGGCACAAAAGTGGGAAGACTAATCAAGTTGCTGATGCATTAAGTAGGAGAGTTCATCTACTTGCATCCATTCGTAATGAGAGCTTTTCTTTTGATTATATTAAATACATTTATGCAGAGGATGAAGATTTTAAGTCCATATGGGAAAAATGTGGTTCTACAACTAATAGTGTAGATGATTTCCTTCAGGAAGGTTTTTTATTCAAGGGTAATCGTTTATGCATACCTCAGGGATCTTTACGTCTTCATCTTATTAGAGAACTTCATGGAAGTGCTTGGTGGACACTTTGGCCGTGACAAGACTATTTCTCTTGTGGAATATCGTTATTTTTGGCCTTCTTTAAAGCGTGATGTTCAAAAGTACATTTTGAAATGCATGGTGTGCCATCAAGCTAAAGGTACTATTCAAAATACTGGGCTATATACCCCATTACCAGTTCCAGATGCACCTTGGGTAGATGTAAGTATGGATTTTATTTTGGTATTGCCTCATACTGTTAAGGGTAATGATTCAGTCATGGTGGTGGTTGATCGTTACTCCAAGATGACACATTTTATTGCCTGTAAGAAGTCTACAGATGCATCTAATGTAGCTTCATTACTATTTAAGGAGATTGTTCCTCTTCATGGAGTACCAAAATCAATTACTTTTGATCTTGATACAAAGTTTTTGAGTTACTTTTGGAAATCTTTATGGATGCGACTTGGAACTGCACTACAGTTTAGTACTACTTCTCATCCACAGACAGATGTTCAGACAGAAGTAGTTAATCGATCGTTGGGAAATTTAATTCGAGCCAAGTGCATGGACAACAGCAAACAATGGGATGTTCTCCTACCACATATGAAATTTGCTCTTAATACCTTAGTGAATCTCTCTACTGGTAAGACTCCTTTTGAGATTGTGTATTCTAAAGTTCTTAATCATGTTTTGGACCTTGTTGTTAGAGCACTGCTCGGTCGAACTCGCATGCGTTGATATCTCAAGCATGTTTGTCAATATTAGTGATTAAAACTATAAGTCTTGATTTCTAGTCTACTATTAGCTAAGTCTCGGACTAGGATAGAAAGTGTAGTTGAGCTCAAGACTCAATGTCGATCATCATATAAAGACGAAGAACTACTCAAGGAACTTGTGGAACTTCATCAACTAAAAGGTATGTGGATACTTGAACTTATCTATCACTCAAAAGTCTATCTAATCTATCTCCTATCTTGAGACAAAAATCGCATTGCTATATAGACTATGATTATACACATTTGCTATTTCGAGCCGAGTTTATTTCGCTTATCTATTTCTCGAAATATGTGTTGGTAAGATTTCGCTTTGGCTAAGTTCATATTTACTAGTGACGAAAGTCATATTAGTTTCAATTACTTGAAAATGGCTTTGACGAAAAATAGTTTGTGAATAACAACTATATAATGTCCTCTAAGAATGTTTCAATGATTGAAATGAGAGTTTAAAATATATAACCTTGGAAGGATATAAACATTGTGTAGTAACACATATGTGTAAGTCCTTATTCCTTGAACCAAAGTATGCGCACTTTGTTGCTCAGGAAAACCGGAACTAAAGTCCGCGTACCAGTACGCTCACCATTGAAAGTTCACGTCCCGTGAAAATCTGCTGGAGTTTGTGAACTGAAAACAAACTTATTCCGGGTACTTAAGTCCGCGTACCAGTCCGCTTATATAAGCTAAGGAATGCATAATTGCAAACCATGGCTATAAATTTCATGAATTGATTCGAGTGAATCAAATCATTTTTGCTTCGATTATGTCTTGTATACTTCTATAAGATCTAAGCAATTGAACAACTCTCTAACTAGTTCATTTGAGTCATTTGAAATAGTTGTTGTAAAGAAGAATATGGTTGATATGAAAGTGCTCATATGGATAACCATTTGGTTAAATACTGTTGAACCAACTAAATGTACATGTTTGGGTACGGTTACACAAACCTAAAACGTGCATTTCATTTGTGTGTAACAAGCTAAGTTTCTATCTAATGGTTGAAAGATATTAGCTTGAATCTAATTAGGTTTTCATATAACGGTGAATATTGAATGCTCATGTTACTAAGCTAACATTGATTGCAAACCCTGATTTGAAAGACTATATAAAGGAGAACTCTAGCAACTGGGAAACCTAATCCCCACACCTCATGTGTGATACTAGTTGTATTATCTAGAGTCGATTCTCCTTTAACCTTAGGTTTCTTCTCGAGACCCTGTAGGTTAACGACTTGAAGACTTCATTGGGATTGTGAAGCCAGACCCAACTATTTTCTCTGTAGTTGCGTGATCTGATCTTGCTGTTTCTATCGTATTTGAGTACAATCGTAAGATGGCTTGAGATTGATTTCTCCGATAGGCAAGATATAAAAGAAGTCACAAACACCTTTGTCTCATCGTTTGTGATCCCGCAATACCTTCTTTCGCTAGTCGATTAAGATTATTGTGAGGTGATTGATAATTCTAGGCTGTTCTTCGGGAATATAAGTCTGGGTTATCAATTGGTTCCTGTTCACCTTGATTTATCAAAAGACAGAACAAAAACTCGTAGGTATTTCTGTGGGAGACAAATTTATCTATTACCATATACTTTTCTGTGTGATACAGATTTGTTTATTAAAGTTTTCGACTTTGGGTCGTAGTAACTCTTAGTTGTGGGTGAGATCAGCTAAGGGAATCAAGTGCGTAGTATCCTGCTGGGATCAGAGACGTAAGAAGCATAACTGTACCTTGAATCAGTGTGAGATTGATTGGGGTTCAACTACAGTCCAGACCGAAGTTAGTTTGTCGTAGGCTAGTGTCTGTAGCGGCTTAATACAATGTGTGTTCAATATGGACTAGGTCCTGGGGTTTTTCTGCATTTGCGGTTTCCTCGTTAACAAAACTTCTGGTGTCTGTGTTATTTCTTTTCTGCATTATATTTTGTTAATCACAGGTTGTGTGTTGAATCGATCAATTGGGAAATCCAACCTTTGGTTGTTGATTGAAATTGATTGATCCTTGAACATTGGTCTTTGGTACCGTTCAAGTGATTTCTCTTGTATTCAATTAGACTCACAGATTTCTATTTAATTGAGTAAGTATTGAATCGATAAAGTGAGATATAACTCTTTGATATACTTTTAATAAGATTGAGTCTGACTGTATAGTTGATTCTCTTAAAAGTATATTGGATTTAGTCCATACAGATTGCTAAGCAAAATATTGGGTGTGGTTGTTAGACCCCCGTTTTTTCAATTGGTATCAGAGCAGGCAAACACTATAAACCTAATAAGTTTGTGTTTGATTGTTCCTTAAAAATTGCACTATGGGAAATTTCTTTGGAAAACTTGCTCTTGGCATCTGTAACGTACGTCAGAACTCCTTAAAGATTGTTCAAAGATTATTATGGACAAAACCTCTGGTTTCTCATGATAATCTATTTTCATCTAAGATCTTGGAAAACTTAGATGATGAGGAAAAATTTGAAGGAAGAATTAAAAAGAAGGAAGGATTGAGAAAACGTTCGTTAATTCAGAGCGTTTGGAAGCATTTTTAGATTCTTAGAAAAACTTAATTCTGTTAAGTTTAAGAATCGACCCGATAAAAGTTCCGTACATGTAAAACCTTGGAATAATGATGTATGAACTGGACACACTATCAACACAAGTAGATCCAATACGGGTTCGCGTGTTTTGGACACAAGTTCAAGGTATCGGAAGAATCTTCTTTCTAGTCATATAAAAAGGAAGATAGAAAGCTCTGACAACCCTGATTGTCATCATTACTTTGATTATATCACTGGGACTGCTCACAAATATCAACCAGAAATATTGCATGAGGATCTCTCTGCACATCATGCCTCTTGGTAACAAGCCTGGCACTACCCCATTTGTATATATCTTGAGATGTGGCAAGAAATGGTTTAATTTGTGCACAGTTGGGTTAAAATGATATCCTTCTTGGATTTTCGAATAAGCTTTCTACTGCATCCAATTTGTGTTATCGCGGGATGCACAACTTTGATGTGCGAACATCAAAGAAAATCCCACATTCCTTTTGTGGGTCGCGGTATAATAAACGGATCCAAGCCCATCAATGAGCTTATAAAGAATAAGTACGCGTACCTTCTTCTTCCTTCCATCAGTCCGCGTACGAGAACTTTCTAGGGTTCATGAATTTCCTCCATTAAAATCTCTTGGAGGAAAATAAGACAAAGGGGTGGTCAAAGTTCATTCCAAGTAAGTGAATTCCTCTTGTTTCTTTCCAATTTCTAGATCTCATGATGAATTTCAAGGTTTCAAAAAGAACTTCAAAAAATTTAGGTACCTCTAGCATGAATCTTCCTTTAGACCAAAATTATCTTAGAATTAGTGTAGATGGTGGATTTTCGACAAAGGCTAAAATCGTACAACCATAATTTTACATACTCCTGATCCATCAATCAGATGAGTATTGAGGCTCATGTCTCTCATCGAAGCATGGAAGCTCATGCCGCAAGAACCTCTGACTGAGAATACTGTCTCTCAGAGCATATGTGGATATGCAGTCTCTCAACTGAGACAACGACATATCTCATGAATACTGAGCAATTTCAGTAATCATTTCTGTATAGAATCGAAAGATTGGACGGCTCCTAGACAGCTTGCCTGCTAGTATAGAGCAACAACGTCTTCAGGATGTAACAATGTTTTCCCTGACTATATAAAAGAAATATGACGCTTCAACAAGCTCATATTACTCGACTCTCAGATAATTAATACTCCTAGACAGCATGCCTGCTAGTATAGAGCCATCAATTAATTATCTCTAATCCTTAAATTCATTAACTGAATATTCGGAAATATTTTACGTTCTTCATAATATTTCATTACTTCAATTCGTGGTTCTTCCCAGCAGAATTCCATGGGTTAGTGATAAATATTCAACGTACGAGCATCTGAGCTGCTATCGAGTAAGCCCCGACCGAAATGGTGCAAGTGTATTTAGCAATAATGCACTAACGGGCACCTGAATGCACGAACGAGCATCCAAAAATACGAAGGAACGATGAACTTATGCAAAATAGGAAGAAAAATAATAATAATAAAATATTAAGCTAAGGCGCTAGGGGACTGGGCCCACCGGACGGCCAGTCATGTCGTGGCCAGTCCCACGTGTAATTCCTTATTTTATCATATTTTATTATTTTTCCTTCATCTCATGAAAATTCCTCCATTTGAACAAATATCCTTTATTTTAAGGAAACTCCTCAGTTTCATGGTGTTTCCTCCGTATCAAGGAAATAATAAAAATTAGGAAAGGTGTCGCGGAACCAAGCTCACTAGCCGGCCGGTCATGCCCTAGTTGTGGCCAGTCCCACACCTTGTATTCCTTATTATTTTATTATTATTATTTCCTTCATCCCATGAAATTCCTTGGTTTCATGATATTTCCTTCACATCAAGGAAAAAATATAAAATTAGGGAAGACTCGAGGGACCGGGCCCTAGCCGGCTGATGTATTTTCAAATGGTTGTAGAGATAGTGGTAAAAAGGGGTCTTTTCAGACTTGTGAAGAAAACAATTTTTCTAGATTTAAATTAAACAGGCAAATAAATAAAATAGTTCAAACCTTTAGAGAAAATACCAAGACTAGGATTCCACCATTGACCAATTAAATAGTAAACTCTAAATAATATTCATGCAATTCTATCTTTAAAAATAATTCTAATATTTGACTCAAATATATTTTTGAAGTAATAATTGTAATCACAAAGTATAAAACATCAAAAGTTTTTAAAACCCAGCATGCTTCATCAAAATAATTCACAACTATTCAATAAAAACTAATATTTCAAATTCAATTCCATGCAAATAATCAAATAATAATATTGCAAATAAATAATAAAATTAGAATTATACCAATCAATATGGACCAATGGCTTCCTCCGTCGTCTCGGCTAATGGGTTTAGCTCCTCATCCCAAAAACATACTCACAAGATGTGTTCATGGCTAAATAGGTGTTTTTATTGATGAAAATAATTTAGAATTGAAGTTTGTAACGCTGTAAAAGTGTTACAGCGTCACTGTTACAAAATGGTAATGGCTGAAAATAAACGATATAAGGAAACTGTTGTATAAGAACGATACTTGTTTCCGATTTTAAGACTGTCGAAGAACGACGGACTCTGCGAGTCTGTTCTTCGTCTTCTTCTTCCTCCTCGAGCAGAAGCAGCAACAACAACAATACCTCCTGTAACTTCTTCTTCTCGTCTCTCGTGAACTCCCAACTCTCTCCTAAGGGTTTCTAAAACTTTCCAACCCTCTTTATGACTTGAACCAACTCTTATATATCCCACAGACCCCAAATACCTCGTATAAATTCAAGATTTCTTCTCCGTGCAGTTAAGAGAATATCTCTCTTCAATCCTCCATGTACGCGTCTTCTGACCTCTTCTGAGTTATCTAAACTCTCCAAACTCCAACTAAGACTTGAACAGGACCAGGTACATCCATATCCTGGCGTAAAACTCTCACAAAATCTTTGAAAATAATCAGAAAATACGTATCCCTGTTGAACTCTGTTTTACTTCTCCCGGGCAATTCAGCCCAATTGGTTGGGTCCAATCAATCTCAACGAACCTTATATGCTATAAAAGGCCCAGAACAATCGATTCCAGTGATTTAATCTCTCAAAATCACGAACTACAATTCAAACCAAAATATGGTTTGCTCTAACATGCATTCCCGCCATTTTCTATTTCAAATTATAAAGATGACCTCCCCCTTATCCAGTTCCGGTGTCCCTTTAGTACATGCCCTGAAATGGGGTGCCCCTTATCCAAATTAGGGGTGCCTTTAGCAATTCTTCTGGGATGTTTTCTACACTTTTTCAGGGTTCCTCCGGGGTATTTCCGGTACACTTCTGGGGCATTTCCGGTACACTATCAACGACAATCTCAGGGCCACATTTTTAGCCAATTTTGTCGCAAAGCCTTATTTATCCAAAAACACCTACAAAAGCATAAAAGACCATAATAAGTACAAAATCGAGCACTAATAATATATACAAATGAAATATATTAGACACATAAATGTGTCTATCAAATACCCCCAAACTTATTATTTGCTAGTCCTGAGCAAATCAAAACTACAAAATAAAATCCTAACTCACTGTCGCAGGCATCGTCGATTGCATTTAGCGTATGCAATAAGCCTTTAAACCCCTAGGTGGCCCTAGTGGCCGAGTTATAGTCTCGGGAGGGCTTACTAGAGATATACACACAAAACCTTAATACTCCAGACCCCAGCTATCTACAACGAACCTTGGAAGGCACTAAAGAATCTCCTTGGTTGGCATACTTATTGACTACAAGAGGAAGTACCCTGATGCGAAATTCCAATTGATGTACACGAGTTTGCACTCAAGCATACTAAAATTCATATATAAGTGACAGAGCTCTACTCAGATAGTTGCACTATGGACATCATATGCGGAGTCAAACTAATCACATGGAAAGATTAAGAGATGGATATAGAAAAACATTGATGGTTTTGATGTTTACTAAGTGAATGGCATTTCCCATATCTGTCTGAAGGCCTCCGCAAAAATGAACCTATCCTAATGGATTGAGATACTAGTCTGACTAATATCAACACAACTGGCATATACAAGGGTATCAGTGGTCGATAACCTAACTCTAGGTCAACATAACTGGCATATACAAGGGTACCAGTGGTCGACTTTATTGAATTTATTCCTTTTGGTCAAATGGTCTGGTCTCAATTTTTTTTTTTTTTTTTTCAATGGTATCTCAATCACTCTAATTCACCCTAGCATTGGTAACAACTTGAATCGTGAGCCCCACCAAATCACTTAGAAACATATTTAAAAAGAAAACAACAACAAAAAAGAAGTGAAAAGGACTCAACGAGATATGGTGAAACTATCATGTTATTCCTACCAACTGAGCTCTGTGCTTTTATGAATAGACTCTTTAGATGTTTCCATCTAATCAGATTGGTTCCTCAACTCCTAAAACCAAAATGCTTCCATCCACTTAGATTGGTTAGTGCTATCCTGAATAGGCATAAATTTCAAGGTTCTGGAGTTTATTTATTGCAAAAAGGTGACAAAAAGTGTTTCTTCCCCACCCCCAAACTTAAATCTAACATTGTCCTCAATGTTCTAAAGATGAAATCAAAAGCATGAACAAGGAGAAACTATTACCACTGGAGGGAAAAGAAATAAGGAAGGATATTACCGTATCACATGAACGCGGGAGCCTCCCAGTAAATGCTAAATTTATAGTCATTAGCTAGACATCAAATACATCTAAAAGAATTGTCACCTTCCAAAGTCGTATACCAATAGTCGAAACAATTGTGGGTCCATAAGACCAAATAGAACTGCCACGAATAGGAGACAAATGCTCAAGATCAGAAAAATGAGCAGATAGAGCACAACCTGATCTAAAGTTTCTCGCAAGACAACTGGATTTATCTGAGGTGCCCACTTGGGCTTCATATGAGTGTCTCGGCAAACAGATTCATCCGAAAAACGGGTCTCTAACATATGGATTTTTCCTGGACAGTATCAGGCGGATCAGGTTGTGGAGTCTGAATAGACTCAAGCGATACCTCAGATGCACTAGGCTTGAGTCCCAAGTTAGGGACTTCTACTGGGGATAATTGACAATCTCTACCCCCAAATTTAGGGTAATCACTATTCTCCGTAAGACCTTTAACTATGGCTTGAATTTCCGGATCCGGAGAGTATTTAAAATACTCTAGAGCTTCTTCTAGTTCACTACCCCCAAACTTAGAGTTTTGGGTGTCTCTAGATAAACTAGTCACAATATTCCTAATTTCTAGACCATCCGGTTCCTGAAAAAGGTCAATTGCTTTCTCTGAGTTATAATCAGGTGGTTCATCCCCTAAATTCTTTTGAGGTATACTAGCTATAGGACTTATATGTTTCATATCCTCTATGGTCATCCCTAGAGTTTCCTTATTGTGTTGAAGCACAGTTACTGGCCTAATCTCATGATCACTATCCAAATCGGAAGTTATAGGAAAAATCTCAGATGGGCCTACAAATGCATAATTGGGGTCCAACTTAGGAGGATCTTTAGGCTCTTCGAAATAAGGGCTTAAGGTAGATTCGGTAGATAGTAATGGTTCAAACCTAGATTTCCATCTATCGGTATCTAACATAGGAATAGAATCTAACAGAGCATTTACTTGTTCAATGTTGCTATCATCGTCAAAATCCATGCTAAAACGGGCTAGACAACTCTCTAATGGATCTTCCGATTCGGTGTTTGGTACAGACTTCGGAACTAAGGTTCCTATCATGTTGACCTCTTCAATGCACGTGTCATCTAGCTCAGAATGTAGCTTATTGACATTAAAAATATTCAACTCAATAGTCATATTACCAAAAGATAGATTCATAATACCATTTCGACAGTTTATGATCGCATTAGACGTGGCTAAAAACGGGCGACCTAAAATCACTGGTATTTGGTTCTCTGGGTCAGGGACAGGTTGGGTATCTAGGATAATAAAATCCACTGGATAAATAAACTTGTCAACCTCTATGAGAACATCCTCGATCACACCACGAGGAACTTTAACGGACCTATCATCTAACTGAAGTGTTATCTGGGTAGGTTTCATCTCACCAAGTCCTAGCTTGAGGTACACATGGTATGTCAGTAAGTTCACACTGGCTCCTAAGTCAAGCAACGCTTTCTCAACATGGTACTTACCTATTGTACAAGAAATGGTAGGGGACCCTCGGTCTTTATACTTAGAAGTAGTGGTATTCTGAATAATAGAACTCACATGACTAGTTATGAAGGCTTTCTTCTGGATACTGAGCTTACGCTTTCGCGTACACAAGTCCTTAAGGAACTTGTCATAAGAGGGAATCTGCCTAATTTCATCTAATAATGGAAGGTTGATATTAACCTGCTTAAAAACCTCCAATATATCATTAAAGTTGGACTCCCTCTTAGTCGGAACTAAGAGCTGGGGAAACGGGGCTCTGGGAACAAAGCCGGGCTTAACAGGACCCTCATTGGTCTCTTTAGAGACTCTATCAGTCTCTTCATTCTCTGGCTCAGCAGGGTGAACTACAGCATGTTCACTATCAGGCATGGCAACCTTGTTGTCAACTTTCTTTCCACTCCTTAGGGTTGTGACAGCATTCACATGATTGTACGATTTCTCTCCTTTGGGGTTAGGATCAGTATGACTAGGGAACCTTCCATTTTCTCTCTCACTTATAAACTTAGCTATTTGTCCTACTTGAAGTTCTAATTTGGCAAGACTCTGGGAATTATTCTTCAAATCTTTCCTAGTTTATTGTTGAAAGTTCATGTGGTTCTTTGATAGCATGTCATGGTTACTTACTAACATAATGATAGCTTCCTCTAAGGTAGAGATCTTTTTCTCAGAAGTGTTCTGAAACTGGGTTTGACCTGAAGAGTTCTTAAAAGCAAAACCTGTGGGAGGCTGAGAATTGCTAGAATGGCCTTGACTCTGGCCCTTAGACCAAGAGAAATTAGGATGGTTTCTCCAACCATGGTTGTAGGTTTCTGAGTATGGGTCAAACTTATGACGGTTCTCAAACCTAGCGTTGTTATAGACAGCATGGGCTTGTTCTTCACTAACCTGACCTTCCCAAAATGAATTATCGGGCTCTATTCCACAACTAGAGACTTGAGAGGCTCTATTAGGTTCAACAAGGGACCTATTTTTAGACTGACCCATTTCTAAAGCTTCTAACCTTATGGACAAAGCAACAAACTTAGCATCTGACGCAAAACTCGTATCTACCATATTGGTGCTGCTTATATTGACCAAGAGTCTTTTAGGGGGTTCAACACAAGACTCCCACTGTTGGTATTTTTCATCGATAGCTCCTAAGAAGGTAAAAGCATCATCAGCATTTTTACTAGTGAACTCACCAGCGCACATAGACTCAACCATGGCTTTGGTCGAATAGTCCAAACCATTATAGATAATCTCTACAAGTTTCATCTTATCAAATCCATGGTGAGGACACTGGGATAGAAGATCATTGAATCTCTCTAAAAATCTATAAAGAGACTCTCCCTCTTGTTGCACACTAGTACTAATGTTCTGCCTAACAGCTGCAGTTTTATGCTTAGGGTAGAACTTCATATAGAAGGCAACGATAAGTTCCTGCCATGTTTATATGGATTCAGACGGTAGGTTGTTCAGCCAGGTTTTGGCTTTGTCTCTCAAAGAAAAGGGAAACATCTTAAGTTTCAAGACTTCATCGGTAAGGTCCTTTATCCTAATTGTTCCACAAATTTCCTCAAAGTCCCTAATATGGAAATAAGGATTCTCATCATCTTTTCCTAAGAATATAGGGATCATCTGAAGAATACTAGGTTTTATCTCAAAATTAGCCGTAGTGGCTGGAAATTTAATGCATGAAGCTCGGTTGGTCCTAGTTGGGAACATGTAATCTTTCAAAGTTGCCATCGTTGGCACAACTGGAGTACTAGGGGTACTTTTATCACTCACAGATAAATTCTCAAAACTGAAGTTTCCAAGAACAGGGCTCTCAAAAGAAGAATCTTCGAGCTCCCTGCTTATATCAGAAGAACTACTAGGTTTTTCGCTAATCAATCGACCTAGAGTATCTCTTTTCCAAGCCCTATTAACAAAATCGGGCATACACTAAAAAAAATCAAAAAGAATAAAAACCTAACAAGGAAGGTTGTTCTAACAAACACACAGCAGGCTGACTCGACTTCACCAAAGCAAACTTAAAGATTTCTAGCAAACAAAAAGCATGATGGCTCCACTTAGATTGTTTCTCTACCAGCTTCTAATCCTTCGAAAGGGAATTCGTTACAGTTTGAGCAACCCCTCTGGATCAATCTGAGCTAATGTGAGATGAAACTGAGGCGAGGGAAGCTCAATGGAGCTTTGATACCCAAGGCCTCACCGGCGTTACAAGGCGGCTTGTTTCAACTCCCAGAAGTCATCATGAACTTTGAAGTTGCTTAAAAGGTGACCAATATCCTTCGAAAAATTTCCCTAACAAGCTCGATACCCTATAGGTCTCTTTCTAATCAGATTTTAAAGCTTGGGTTCGCGTTAGGTTTTGTTTTCCTAAGGCGGGCAAGAAGGGAACGGTGATGAAATCCGAACCCTTATCTTGTTTTGGCCAGGCCTTGCCCTTTACTAGGAATATAAAAACAGTCGGGTTCGTCCTCAATCAATTATCACCTTAAGGAATACAGTAACCCGCTTGCAGGAGATTCGCGGGTGTTTCGATTGGACTTACCTCCCGTACCAGACGGGCGAAGAACCGTTGTAGTCGACTCGGGCCACGACTCCTATGTCATGTACGAACCCGAGGGGCCGAGACGATATTGTAATCGTCGTCCTTCCCTGCAAACAGTTTGTATTTAAGGATACCCTTCCGTAGGGTATAAAAATAAAAATGTCCAAAGTTTAAAGTCCACAATCCACAAAAATAAAGTGCAAAAACAAAAAGTAAATTACAAAATATTTCCTAATACAATTCTAAAAAATAATAATAATAAAACTAAATCCTAAAAAAAAAAAAATCTTCCTTTTTTTGTCTTCTCTTTACGCTTTAAGCTTTTTTTTTCTCCAAGTCCTTAGTGTTCACTTCAAACCTGTAAATCAAAGACAAAAAGAAACATAAAAAGGAACAAAAAAATAAAAATAAATAATAAATCTAAAAAAAATGCTACCTAAAAACAAATCCGCGTCGGCGGCGCCAAAAATTTGATGTATTTTCAAATGGTTGTAGAGATAGTGGTAAAAAGGGGTCTTTTCAGACTTGTGAAGAAAACAATTTTTCTAGATTTAAATTAAACAGGCAAATAAATAAAATAGTTCAAACCTTTAGAGAAATACCAAGACTAGGATTCCACCATTGACCAATTAAATAGTAAACTCTAAATAATATTCATGCAATTCTATCTTTAAAAATAATTCTAATATTTGCCTCAAATATATTTTTGAAGTAATAATTGTAATCACAAAGTATAAAACATCAAAAGTTTTTAAAACCCAGCATGCTTCATCAAAATAATTCACAACTATTCAATAAAAACTAATATTTCAAATTCAATTCCATGCAAATAATCAAATAATAATATTGCAAATAAATAATAAAATTAGAATTATACCAATCAATATGGACCAATGGATTCCTCCGTCATCTCGGCTAATGGGGTTAGCTCCTCATCCCAAAAACATACTCACAAGATGTGTTCATGGCTAAATAGGTGTTTTTATTGATGAAAATAATTTAGAATTGAAGTTTGTAACACTGTAAAAGTGTTACAACGTCACTGTTACAAAATGGTAAGGGCTGAAAATAAACGATATAAGGAAACTACTGTATAAGAACGATACTTGTTTCCGATTTTAAGACTGTCGAAGAACGACGGACTCTGCGAGTCTGTTCTTCGTCTTCTTGTTCCTCCTCGAGCAGCAGCAGCAGCAACAATACCTCCTGTAACTTATTCTTCTCGTCTCTCGTGAACTCCCAACTCTCTCCTAAGGGTTTCTAAAACTTTCCAACCCTCTTTATGACTTGAACCAACTCTTATATATCCCACAGACCCCAAATATCTCGTATAAATTCAAGATTTCTTCTCCGTGCAGTTAAGAGAATATCTCTCTTCAATCCTCCCTGTACGCGTCTTCTGACCTCTTCTGAGTAATCTAAACTCTCCAAACTCCAACTAAGACTTGAACAGGACCAGGTACATCCATATCCTGGCGTAAAACTCTCAAAAAATCTTTGAAAATAATCAGAAAAATACGTATCCCTGTTGAACTCTGTTTTACTTCTCCCGGGCAATTCAGCCCAATTGGTTGGGTCCAATCAATCTCAACGAACCTTATATGCTATAACAGGCCCAGAACAATCGATTCCAGTGATTTAATCTCTTAAAATCACGAACTACAATTCAAACCAAAATCTGGTTTGCTGTAACATGCATTCCCGCCATTTTCTATTTCAAATTATAAAGATGACCTCCCCCTTATCCAGTTCCGGTGTCCCTTTAGTACATGCCCTGAAATGGGGTGCCCCTTATCCAAATTAGGGGTGCCTTTAGCAATTCTTATGGGATGTTTTCCGCACTTTTTCAGGGTTCCTCCGGGGTATTTCCTGTACACTTCTGGGGAATTTCCGGTACACTATTAACGACAATCCCAGGGCCACATTTTTAGCCAATTTTGCCGCAAAGCCTTATTTATCCAAAAACACCTACAAAAGCATAAAAGACCATAATAAGTACAAAATCGAGCACTAATAATATATACAAATGAGATATAGTAGACACATAAATGTGTCTATCACCGGCTGACCATGCCCTAGTCGTGGCCGGTCCCACACGCCCCTTATTTTATTGTTACTCCCTCCGTCCTACTTTACTTGCTTAAAATGGTTTTTGCACGCAGATTAACGAAAGTAAAGAGGATATTTTTTTTACAAAATTACCCCCACACTAGTAATTTAAGATGCATCTAGTTTTTTGCTCTAGTAGAGAGAGGAATATTTAAGATGTGCATGGGAAATATAATTACCTGATTCCAACATAGGGGTAAATTAGGCTAAAATAGGGGGAAATATGAAACTTAGCAACTAAATTAGGACAAAAAAATGCCCAATTTAAGCAAGTAAACTAGGACGGAGGGAGTATTAATTATCATTGTTTCCTTCATTTCATGGAAACTCCTTCACTTTAAGGAAAACTCCTTTATTTCAACAAACTCCTTGATTTCATGGTATTTCCCTAAAATCATGAAAATAATATAAAATTAGGAAAATTGTCATGGGACCGGGCTTATTGTCCGGCCGGCCATGCCTTGGACATAGCCGGTCCCACACTTCATGATTCTTTATTTTATTATTATTATTTCCTTCATCTTATGAAGTTTCCTCAGTTTGAGCAAAAACCTTGATTTGTTCATATTTTCTCAAAATGTTGCTCAAACGCGCATTAGAAAATATCAAAATTCTCAGGACTGAGACACGAACACTTTGGTGACATGAGCATATTACCTTGACCGACCAAGGTTGGCTCTTTGGCTTGCAAGAGGCCGGTCCCGCACATTTTCATCATTTGACCTAATTTGTTCACATTAGGTTCAAACTCTTCCAAAAAATTTGGAATTTCATAAAACGATCGTCAGTCGGTCCCATGACCAACCAGGGTTGGTTTCATGACCCCTTGGTCGGTCCTTCATCTCTTCATAATTAATTAGGTTTTATCACCTAAGGCTCAGACGAGCATTATTGTAATAAATGATTAAACCAACATTTAATCATATTTTTCACCAACTGGTCTTCAAGAGACTTTGGTATTTTTCTCACTAGAGCATCTGGGCGTTACATGGTCGACTCATCATCCCATGTATCCGGTCCCTCCCTCACTCCGTAGTTGATTTTTAATAAATCGGCAATTGATCAAAATTAGCGTTTCGAATCCAAAGCTCTGCGAAACATAATTCTAAGCAGATTCAAACACTAATAATTTTACGTTGATCCGTGATCAACATTTTAATTAATTTTACTCGGTTCAGTTGCCAATATTCTAAATTAATATTTTATTTGGCTATGTTACCAATAATTCATCAAACGAGCAATATTTGCTCAGACTAAGGAATATTGGTTCAACTATCAATATTCAACAATCCATCGAATGAGCAATATTTGCTCACCTTAACTATCAACATTTACTCGAGAATTATACCTCTGTCTCAACAGACAGATTTGATTCATGAGTCTTAGAACATTTAAAAATCACGTTCGACTCAGCAATACAAGGACTCATTGTCCCATGAAGTCAGCAACTGACTAACTAAATACACGTCTGCCTTGCAGACTCACAATTACGAGACATCAATCGTGTCACATGGGGGGATATTAACTAGGGTTTTGGTCTGGCGGTCTACGGCACGTGTGTTCATACACACGATGAGAATGTGAGCAAGTCGTGCAATCAGTTGGAGGAGTTAGGAAAGTAGTGGATGGAAAATCAAACAAGTCTCCGTACGATGAGCAACTTGTTTTAACACGATTTCCACTTCCCCTCTTTTTGACTCCAGCAACTGTGACACTTCATGGGATCAAGGTGTTTAAAATTCTAGCAATATAAATAAGTCTCTGAATCATGATTGAAAAACAAGACACTCTTTCTTCAAACAGACAACAAGAGCACACGAACTCATCGTCTGAACAATTACTCTCAACAGAGCAAAATTCAATCAATCAGAACTTATCTTATTTCTTGATGCATAATACACAACACACCCACAATTTCGATCACCATTGATCTCACACATTTCTCAGCTTCCCTCCTACAGATCAAGCCATCCCCTCTTGTGACCGAATTGACTCTGGAACGACCATTGTATGTGTTTAGGTCGGAGTCCTACAGATTGATCTATCGAATTCAAAGCACTCCCTTTTTGCAGTGCATCTGTGTGAGGTTACACAGTTCGCTCGGTTCCAGGAGTTTCCTCCGCACGGTCGTCTCCTCAATTCCCTAAAAACTAACAACTTTTTTTCCCCATCTACAGATTGGCGACCACAGTAGGAGATCATTCTCTCGGTTGCAATCTCAGTTCTCACAAAGATGGTCGGTCTTAGGTCTACTTCAGAAACTCCAGATTCTCACCAGAGTTTCAAATGGCAATACTCCTCATGCTCGTTCGGACGACTCTGGTAACGTTCATAATTCTTACTTCACTACTCCTTTTCTCTCTATTGATGCATTCGATGGAGAGATCCCGCCATTGGCAGAATTAGCACGGAGACAAGTAGTTTTGGCCGGAAATATCAATCGGTTGAAAGAAGCGATCGATAACCTCTTCACTTGTATGGTGGAATTGACAAGGCTTTAGGGAGCAGAAATGGTGGAACGTCCAAATTCTACTGATGCTCCTCAAATCAGCAATTTCACTACTTATGATAAGCCGGTGGACCAGGAAGTTACACACCTGATTGAAAATCTGTGTGAAATCCTACACTTCTCCAGATATCAACGTACGAGCACGTTCGTTGCACTCAACCAAATATTTCTCCCACGTTCAGCTAACTCCATCGTCTCTAGCGGTTGAGGAAGCATCCATGATGTCTGAACATTCGATCAACAATATTACCTTTGGAGAAGAAGACCGTATGACAGACGAAGGACATAATCGAGCCTTATACGTGACAGGTTTTATCAAAGACTCTGAATTCAAGAGAGCTCTCGTTGATACAGGCGCTTCTACAAATATTATTCCTATGAAGACTCTCATGGCGGCCAAGATCCCACAGAATAAAATTGTCTGCCATCCCATCTTGATGACCGGTTTTGAAGGAAGTCAGAGCCATACGTATGGATATACATATGTAGACCTGAAGGTAGGACCTATCCAATCAAAGGTCAAGTTTCATGTAATTGAGCAAGAACCTGATTATCACATGATACTCGGACGCCCCTGGATCCATGATAACAAGGTGGTTCCCTCGACGTACCATCAATGCATGAAGGCTCTGCTCAACAACCAGATTGTTCACATCGGGCTTCATCATCTCCTTATGCTCCCGTCTATGATGTTGAATTCCTTGAATCTCAAAAAAGCATCCCCGAACCTCCAAGCAAGATTTACAGTACTCCACTCCCAAGCTGCAAGTGCATTGAAGAAGTTGCTGACAAACCATCATCCTCAGGTACTAAATCGACCAAGTCATCTGCTACACCGATTAAGCGTCGTAAGGATCATGTCTCAACTCCGGGATCTAACTTCATATCCAGCCATGATGCGGAGGGGAGGATCATTTACCGCCGACGCAAAGATTAGCAATTAACAGGGGAGAACGATGAAAAGTCTCCACTCCCCGAAAAATCATGTCAGAGCGAACCATCACTCGACGAAGAGATTCAAGATGCTCCACGAAAATTGCAAGACAACACTGATTCCACCACTGATGATCTCGAAACAATCAACATCGGGACGAAGGATGATCCAAGTACAATTTTAATTAGTTCCACGTTGTCACCGGAGGAGCGGACGGAACTGATAAATATGTTGAAAAAGTATCAAGATGTCTTCGCTTGGACGTACAAAGAAATGGCTGGTCTAGACGACAAATTAGTCACTCATCATCTGCACATCACTCCTGGCTCCAAAGCTGTCAAACAACCACCTAGGAAGTTCATACACGAAGTCGAGTAGCAAATCAAAGTCGAGATTCAGAAACTACTAGCAGCAGGATTCATCAAACCTATTTCAACATCCAACATGACTGGAAAACGTTGTTCCTGTCAAGAAGAAAAATGGTCAAATCAGATGTTGTGTTGATTTCAGGAATCTGAATAAATGTTGTCCAAAGGATGATTTTCCCTTACCCAACATTGATATGCTCGTTGATGTAACCAGTGGTCACGGTATGTTCTCATTCATGGATGGTTACAGTGGATACAACCAGATCAAGATGTACGAGCATGATGCCAACAAGACCGCATTATGTACTCCCATTGGGAGTTTTCACTACACTGTGATGCCCTTTGGATTAAAGAATGCAGGTGCTGCTTATCAACGAGCTATGACTGCCATATTCCACGACATGATGTACAAGCAAGTGGAAGACTATGTTAATGATGTGGTGGTGAAGTCGAAGACTCGAGCCTCCCACCTAAGAGTTATGGGACAAGTTTTTGAAAGATGCAGAGAATACAAATTAAAGATGAATCCTATGAAGTGTGCTTTTGGTGTTTCCTCCGGAAAGTTTCTAGGATTCCTGGTCACTATAGAAGGAATCAAAGTCGATCCATACAAGACGAAAGCTATTACTACCATGCCTCCTCCACGAAATGTGAAATAACTCCAGAGTTTTATGGTCAAGGTAAATTATATTCGACGCTTCATTCCTGGATTGGCTCAACTCATTGCTTCGTTCACCCCGCTGCTGAAAAAAGGAGCAAGTTTTACATGGACAACCGTCCAACAAGAAGCATTCCAGAAAATACAGCAGATACTGTTATCACCTGTTGTCATGAAATATACGGTGCAAAGACGGTCGTTAATACTTTACACAGCTTCCAGTGATGTTGCTATCGAGGCACTTTTTGCTCAAGAAGACGAAGAAGGTATCGAACGTCCGATCTACTACTTCAGCAGTACGATGAGAGACGCTCAACTCCGATACCCAAAAGCCGAAAGAGCATGTCTAGCATTGGTGCATGCAATCCAGAAATTCAGGCACTATTTGCTATCCAACAGAGTTGTGATCGTTTCCAAATCCGACCCTATAAAGTTTTTACTATCAAAGCCAGCCTTGATAGGGAGACTAGCAAAGTGGCTACTTCAGATGTCAGAGTTTGACACAGCTTGTGTACCACCTAAAGCAATCAAAGGCCAAGCAGTTGCAGACTTGCTCGCTGCTTTTCCAGGAGAAGATGCAACAATGTTACATGAAGATGTGCCCGGCGAGTTTCCAGATGTCTTAGTTATCAAAGAAGAGACGTGGCTTTTATACTTTGACGGATCCGCCACCCCTAGCAACGACACTGGAGGAGCAGGCGTAGTGCTAGTATATCCATCTGGCGAAGTCTTCTCACACTCGTTTAAGTTGGATTTTCATTGCACCAACAATTCAGCAGAATATGAAGCTTTCTTACTAGGTTTGTCCCTGGCCAAGCAAGCAGGAGAAATACACCTTGAGATAAGGGGAGATTCAAAACTACTGGTCAATCAAATGAATGGAGCATACTCTCTCAAATAAATCACGCTCGCCCCATTCAGAACTGAAGCACAGCGGATATTAACTCATTTTGCTGATGCAACGATTGTCCATACTGGACGAACTAACAACAGGCATGCTGACTGCATGGAAACTCTTGCTTCCAAGATACAACTCGAAGGAGCAGACAAAACAATCACAGTACAGAGGCGTGCCGTGTCATCTACCTGGCTTGCTCAATTTGAAGACATTCAAGCAAACGATTGGCGAGCGTCTATTATTCATGAACTGAGCAGCTCTCTTTCAGAAGGGAAAGTCAGTCTCAAGGAATTAAAGAATTATTTCTTGCTTCATGGAGCGTTATACTATCGAAATCCTGATGGGTCTTTATCACGATGCCTCGGAAACGATGACGCGGCCGAACAACTCAAACGCATACATGAAGAAATCTGCGGACAGACGTTAGTAGTAACACTTTACAGAAAGCTTCAAAGGATGGGATACTATTGGCCTTCCATGGTGACTCAATCAAGAATTCTGCAAAGATCTTGTCCCAATTGTCAGACGCCTCTGATCGAATTTTATATAGTGGTAAATAGGTTGTGGTTCACTCGGACTTTGTTGAAATTGATTTTAGGCTTAAATAATGGAAAATACTAAAAATAAGAAAAAATATATACAAAAGTCGAAAAGATGAATAGATGATCGGGACTCAGGAT
Source organism: Papaver somniferum (assembly GCF_003573695.1). Classification (NCBI taxonomy): domain Eukaryota; kingdom Viridiplantae; phylum Streptophyta; class Magnoliopsida; order Ranunculales; family Papaveraceae; genus Papaver; species Papaver somniferum. Next base: position 117,053,369 of record NC_039366.1, on the reverse strand, counting down.
TCCACCAGACTTCAATTTCATGCAATTCAAATACCAATTCATTGCCTAAAGTAGATTTCGAAAGTAATAGTCGTAAATCTAAAGTATGGGATATCAAAACAATTAAGCAAGCATACCCCATCAATTGAAATGAAAACTATTCAATGATAATCATAATTCAATTAAATAACTGTGTAATTAGTCATAAAAAGAATTAATATAATTACCGCATTCGTGAAGTTTGGCTTCCTCCGTCGTCCCGGTGATAGGTTTTAGCTCATTAGATTGGAAACACACTCAAAAGTCGATTTCATTGCTCAAAAAGGTATTTAGAATAGGAAAGGGTATAAAGCAGTGTGTTTGTAACAGATATAACTGTTACAGAACCCACTGTTACATAGAAACACTTAACAGACTGTTGCGAACTCGAAATAATTGTTACAGAAATTGTTACAAAGTTATTGGATTTGAATGTATAGGCAACGGTTTCTGCGACTGTCTAAATATGATGTTTTGTGTTCTTCCTCTTCTTCTTCGCCTCAAAGTGCAAAACGCGTCTGCAGCTTCTTCTTCGAACCATAACTTCACCCCTAACTCTGTATAACCCTCTCTTCATCTCCATTGACTTATTTATACCCAACAGCACCGAGATAATCCTGAGTGAATGCGAATAATCTCGTAATAATTATGTCTATCTTACACGGTCTGTTGTGAGAATAATCTTCCTTCTTTAGCTCCATCACGCGTCTGCATGGTTTTGACGTACTCCAACACATTCAGTAAGCAATCAACATGATTTCAAACCCCCCCAGCCACACGCAGAATCTCCAAAAATAACTCGGAAAAATCCCGAGAATAACCCATGTATGTGCATATGCCCTGTTTTGCGGAGATTATGTGAAATCTTCTCCTTCAATCGAATTTAAAGCTCTTACCAATCTTGTTTAGTCGTAACAGGGTGGTATTAATCCAAAACAGGCAACAAACCCGACCAAATCACAATGCAGAATCCGACCAAATCATGTTGAAAAATCACGTGAATATCAAACTCCCCCTGTCTTGCTCTGAATGGATCATTCAGCCAATTTTAGTTGATTCCAAAGCCCATACCATCCCTGTCTAGCTGAATTGAGCCCATCCAACAAAAATCAGCCATTGAATCTCATGAAATCACGTCCAAAAGGTGAACCATAATTCTGCCAGTTGCCTGCAAAGCTTTCCCGCCAAAACTTGAATTTGAATTCTTGAAGATGGCCTCCCCTTATCCTCTGATTGGGTGCCAATAGTACTGCTCTGAAAAAGGGATGCCCCTTAGTAATTGAGGTGCCCCTTATCCAAGATGAGGGTGCCTTTAGTACTTTTTCTCTGGGGGTCCAAAGAGCACTTTTTTAGCAACTTTTTCCACACAAGTGTATTTCTCCAAAAACACATACACAAACATAAAAACACCATAATAAGTACAAAATTAAGCATTAACAATGGAGACACTAAGGACAATTCAGACACAAAAATGTGTCTATCAAATACCCCCAAACTTATTATTTGCTAGTCCTCGAGCAAAACTAATCTAGAAAATAAAATCCTAACTCGTTGTCGCAGGCATCGCGATTGCACTTAGCATGTGCAACAAGCCTTTGAACCCCTAGGTGGCCCTAATGGCCGAGTTATAGTATCGGGAGGGTTTACAAGAGGTGTACCCACAAAACCTTTACTTCAGACCCTAGCTATCTACGCAGAACTTTGGATGGCACTAAAGAATCTCCTTGGTTGGCATACTCTCATTAGCTACAGTAGGAAGTACCCTGATGCGAAATTCCAATTGTTGTACACGAGTTTGCACTCAAGCATACTAAAATTCATATATAAGTGACAAAGCTCTACTCAGATAGTTACTGGACATCATAACCGGAGTCAACCAATCACATGGATAGATTAAGAAGATGGATGTAGAGAAAAACGTATATGGTTTTGATGTTGACTAAGGTGAACGGTGTTTCCCATATCTGTCTGAAGGCCACTACTAGGATGAACCTATCCTAATGGACTGAGATACCGGTCTGACTAATATCAACATAGCTGGCATATACAAGGGGACCAGCGGGTGATAATCCTAAATCTAGGTCAACACAACTGGCATATACAAGGGCACCAATGGTCGAATTTATTCCGGTTGCTCTGATGGTCTGGTCTCAATTCTTTTGTCTTTCTTCTTCTTTTTTTTTTTTGGGTATCTCAATCACTCTATTTCACCCTAAGCAATGGTAACAACTTGAATCGTGTGCCCCACCAAATCACTTATAAGAAAATAAAAATCAAAACAGAAGGTGAAAAGGATTCAACGAGATATGGTGAAACTACCATGTCTTTTTCTAACACCTGAGCTCTGTGCTTTTATGAATAGACTTTATAGATGTTTCCATCTAATCAGATTGGTTCCTCAACTCCTACAACCAAGATGTTCCCATCCACTTAGATTGGTTAGTACCAACCTTAATAGGCATAAATTTCTAGGCTCTGGAGTTTATTTATTTATACTGCAGCTAAAAAGTTTCTCCCATACCCCCAATCTTAAATCTAACATTGTCCTCAATGTTCTAAAGATAAAATTAAAAGCATGAACAAGGATAAACTGTTACCACCTGGAGCAAAAGAGTTAAGGAAAGATATTACGCGTTGCATGAGCATGGGTTACCTCCCAAGAAGTGCTATGTTTAAAGTCTTCAGCCAGACTAAGAAAGGATTAGTCACCTTAAAGAATCATAAAGTAATAGCCGGAATAACTAGGATCACCAAAACCAAATAAGGCTATCACAATTAAAAGGAATCTGCAACATGCCAAGAAAATTAACAGATAAAGCACACCCTTGTCTAGTTTCCTGTATAAAACAACTACATCTAATTGTGGTTCTTCAGGTTCTATAACTGGGTTTAGATAAAATATTTTCATAGGTTGCATTTCCTCATAAGTTAGATCTGAATGTTCAGGTTCTAGAGTCTGGAAAAACTCAAATAAAAACTTAGAAGCACATAATAATAACCTAAATAATTGCGGATCCTTAAAGTCAATCAAATTTGACTTACACAGCTGACCAAAAAGAGAGTGGTGGTCTTCCTTAAACAAATGTGTCGACCCTAATCTCCTAAAGTAATTAGGTTTAGTCTTAAAACTTAATATTTGACACATTTGAATTTCATAAGTTCCCACAATTGAAGAAAAAGTTTTTGGTGGGAAAACAAAGTCAATCGAGGTATCGTAGACTGGGCTAACCACATCAACCGGAGGATGGGTTTCTAACAACTAAACTTATTTCTGGACATCATTAGGTTCAGGAAAACGTGTATGAAGATAATCTTGTAAAATGGTTGAGGCAAATATGTCAAGTCCCAAGTGAGGGACATTTCTAAGAGTTAAAGCACATGGAGAATGATAATCACCCCCAAACTTGGAGTTTTCAGGGTCTCTAGAAAGACTAGTCACAACTTCCCTAATTTCTAGGTCATCAGATTCCTGGAAATGGTCAATTGATTCTTCTAAGTCAGGTTCATCCTCACTCATCTCTACGATTTCATTTTCTTTTTCTAAGTCTAATGTTTCTAAATTGCTAGACTCTAAACCAATATTCTCGGAATAAACTCGTTCCTCAAAACTATCATCGGCTTCGTAAAAAGGAAATACTACATCGTCTAAAACGGGGGTATTTCTAGTCAAATCCTCATCCTTTTGAATAAGTGAATAATTATTAAAATTATTTGGATTTAAACCAAAAATATTACTATCATTATAAAGCTCAATTGGAGTAACAAATTCCTGATCACTATGCCTAAAAACTTCAGATTCTTCATCAACACTATCCACATCATGATCATCATTATAATAACATGAAAATGATTGAACCTCATCTAAAAAAGTAGTGTTACCAATTCTAACCTCGTCATCTTGATTATAAAAATTGTCCTCATTTTCAAGGGTACTATTGGAAACACTATATCGAGCATTCTGCGCCTCTAACAAACCCTTCTGAATCGACTCACAAGACTTCCTGATGGTATCATGTATAGAAGGTTCACTCTTGGTTACGATTATTTCGTCCATAACTAAGTCATTTGTCTCAGTTGACTCATATGTCGACTCAAGTAACTTACGTGTTGGCTCAATTATCCTACGTGTCGACTCTAGTTGAGGAGAAATATAAGAATCTTGCTCGTATGACCGGTACGCGTGTGGATAGTAATTGGGATCACCATGGTATGACCCATATCCTTCAAAAGGATGGCGTTCCCAACCACTATTCACACTATGATCATAATAGGAATAATGTCCATGTTACTCAGTCGGATATTCGTTGTATTGGCTATTATAATACCAGTTCGACATTCTCAACAAAAAATAAACCTACTGACAGGGGATTCGCGGATGTTCATAAAACCTTACCTCCCGTTCCAGACGGGGGATGAACCGCTGAAGTCGACTCGGGTCACGACTCCTATGTCATGTATGAACCCGAGGGGCCGAGACAGTATTGTAACTGTCGTCCTTCCCTGCAACAGTTTTATTTAAATCAACCCTTCCTTAGGGTTTTTGAAAAAATAAAAATAAAATAATGTCCAAAAGTCTCAAAAGTTCAAAAAGTGTCCAAAAATAAAAAAAAATACAAAAAAAATAAACCTTATTTACAGTTTCTAAAAATAAAATAGAATAAAATAATTATATACAAAATATTCTTCTTCACTCCTTTTGGATTCCTCTTTTATTTCCTTCTTGGCTTCGCTTTTCTTTTCAGCACTTTCTCTCTTTTTCTTTAGCTTAGCTCCAAATCTGAAAACAAACAAGAAATACCAAAACGCGTAAAAAAGAACAAAAATAATAAAAATAAAAATAAAACCTAAAAGCAAATCTATACACAAGTCCGCGTCGGCGTCGCCAAAAATTGATTGAATTTTATATAGTGGTAAATAGGTTGTCGCTCACTCGGACTTTGTTGAAATTTATTTTAGGCTTAAATAATGGAAAATACTAAAAATAAGAAAATATATATACAAAAGTCGACAAGATGAAGAGATGATCGGGACTCAGGATTCCACCAGACTTCAATTTCATGCAATTCAAATATCAATTCTAAACAATAATAGATCATAATATAAAGTTTCATTGACTCTAATTCATTGCCTAAAGTAGATTTCGAAAGTAATGGTTGTAAATCTAAAGTATGGGATATCATAACAATTAAACAAGCATAACCCATCAATTGAAATGACAACTATCCAATGATAACCATAATTCAATTAAATAACTGTGCAATTAGTCATAAAAAGAATTAATATAATTACCGCATTCGTGAAGTTTGGCTTCCTCCGTCATCCAGGTGATAGGTTTTAGCTCATTAGGTTGGAAACACACTCAAAAGTTGATTTCATTGCTCAAAAAGGTATTTGGAAGAGGAAAGGGTATAAAGCAGTATGTTTGTAACAGATATAACTGTTACAGAACCCACTGTTATAGAGAAACACTTATCTGACTGTTGCGAACTCGAAATAATTGTTACAAAGTTATTGGATTTGAATGTATAGGCAACGTTTTCTGCGACTGTCTAAATATGTTGTTTAGTGTTCTTCCTCTTCTTCTTCGCCTGAAAGTGCAGAACTCGTTTGCAGCTTCTTCTTCGAACCAGAACTTCACCCCTAACTCTCCATAACCCTCTCTTCATCTCCATTGACTTATTTATACCCAACATCACCGAGATAATCCTGAGTGAATGCGAATAATCCCGTAATAATTATGTCTATCTTCCACGGTCTGTTGTGAGAATAATCTTCCTTCTTTAGCTCCATCACGCGTCTGCATGGTTTTGACATACTACAACACACTCAGTAAGCAATCAACACGATTTCAAATCCCCCCGGCCACACGCAGAATCTCCAAAAATAACTCGGAAAAATCCCGAGAATAACCCATGTACGTGCATATGCCCTGTTTTGCCGAGATTATGTGAAATCTTCTCCTTCAATCGAATTTAAAGCTCTTACCAATCTTGTTTAGTCGTAACATGGTGGTATTAATCCAAAACAGGCAACAAATCCGACCGAATCACAATGCAGAATCCGACCAAATCATGTTGAAAAATCCCGTGAATATCAAACTCCCCCTATCTTGCTCTGAATGGATCATTCAGCCAATTTTAGCTGATTCCAAAGCCCATACCATCCTTGTCTAGCTGAATTGAGCCCATCCAACAAAAACCAGCCATTGAATCTCATGAGATCACGTCCAAAAGGTGAACCCTAATTCTGCCAGTTGCCTGCAAAGCTTTCCCGCCAAAACTTGAATTTGAATTCTTGAAGATGACCTCCCCTTATCCTATGATGGGGTGCCAATAGTACTGCTCTGAAAAAGGGATGCCCCTTAGTAATTGATGTGCCCCTTATCCAAGATGAGGGTGCTTTTAGTACTTTTTCTCCGGGGTCCAAAGAGCACTTTTTTAGCAACTTTTTCCACACAAGTGTATTTCTCCAAAAACACCTACAGAAACATAAAAACACCATAATAAGTACAAAATCAAGCACTAACAATGGAGACACTGAGGAAAATGCAGACACAAAAATGTGTCTATCAGCCTCCTCATCACTTGGAAGCTTTGACAGTCCATCACACTGGGGACTGGAGGGAACCTTACATTAAGTACCTTTGGGAAAATGAATTGCCGTTGGAAAAGAAAGAAACAATCAAACTCATTCAGAGAGCTAAAAGGTTTGTCTTTCTTGATGGAATCTTATACCGCAAAAGCTTTGGTGGGAACTTACTGAGATGCTTAGCGGAGCATGAAATCCCAACAATTTTAAAAGAAATGCACGATGGAGAGCATCAAGGAAAAAGGAAATTGTTTCTCCAAATTCATGAGAAATATTATTGGCCGACCATGGAAGACAACGCAGATGCGCACGTTCAGAGGTGTCATCAATGCCAAGTCCATGGTAATCTCATCCACACTCCTTGTCTCTCATTGAATTTTGTGAACACAATCCAGCATCTTTGAAGCAGCATGAATACATCATCACTGCAACTGAGTATTTCACCAAATGGGTTGAAGTTATTCCTCTTCGAAGCACCACTGGAGTCACTTTTGCAGCCTTCATCAAAGAATACATAATATGTAGATTCGGTGTTCCTAAACACATTGTCACCAATAATGGAACTCCTTTTTCCAACAAGCACGTGACATAATTGCTCGAGGAATACGGCATCAAACAAGTTTTCTCCACACCGTACTATCCCCAAGGAAACTGACAAGCAGAGAGCACCAACAAAACTTTGATCTGAAATCTCAGTCGAAAAATTCATGATAATCCTCGAACGTGGCATGAACAATTTCCTATGGCTTTATGGGCCTATCGGACCGCACCAAGGAGATCGATCGGAACTTCACTGTACTCTCTCGTCTATGGAGCCGACGCCATACTCCCAGCAGAAATCAAAATTCTTTCAGCAAGGATTGCAACAGCTAGTGGAGTACAATGGGATGAAGCCTAAGTATCCAACTCAATAATCACTAAACTGGACATGCTTGAGTCGAGGAGGGCTAAGGTAGAAAAATACGTGGAAGCATACAAACAAAGGATCTCCAGAGCTTACAACAAAATGGTAAGACCCCGAACATTCCAAGTAGGAGATTTGGTATTAAAGACAGCAAAACACATTCAACAAGATATGTCTGCTCCCAAGTTCTCTCCGAAATGGGAAGGACCATATGTAGTCATCAAGGTAGTATCCAGTGGATATTACAATATCTTAGCTATTTATGGAGGAGTGGAAGGAAATAGAATTAACGTTAAATGGATCAAAGCATATTATTCCTGATCCGTTAAAAACAATTACCTTTTCATCGTTTCAAGCATTTTTTAAAATGTAATTTACATTCCTCCAAAGAGCGTGCAGAATGCTCCTTTTGTTCATTAAACATTTCATAAATGAACAAAATTCTTTCATTCCATGATCAGTTATTCTACCTAAAGAAAAATCCTAAACCTATTCGAAAACAACAATCATAAATGCCCATCTAGAGAACACCGTCCAATAACAGATAATTCTTACTGGACATCATCTTCAACTTCGTTCGCAACTTTTCATTTCTTATCCTCAGATCTTCAATTGTTTTGTCAACCCTCACTGATTCCAAATCTAGTGCTCTCTCTTCCTCCATGATAGCAGTTGACGAGGAAATCATGTCGGCAACAACGACATCCCTATCAATCTTGAGAATCTCAATGTGATGACGAAGCCATCCTACATTGAACTTCAAGAGCTCATAATTCGAGATCATATCATTCCATCTGTAAAGCTCTTTATTCTTGACATCCCTCAAGTTCTTCTTTTCCATATCATCAATGATGGGAAACAAGCCGGCAACCGTGGTCAAGAGAGTTGGAAGGAAACCCCTCCATACTTCCGTGATGGCAATGTGTCCATATTTTTTCCAGATTTTGGTGTACAGTGGTGCAAGACGCTTGGACACGATGAAGCCGCCAACAAGTTGATTATCTGGGCAAACATTTTCCATAGGTATGTCAAAAGGAAGCCCAGCAGTCAGATACTCATGGGCAAGGACCTCGACATCAGCATCTACGAGATTGATTTAATCGTCATCAACATGATTATCATCAATTGCTTCTGTCTGCCTGTCTTTTCTTTTTCCCATCCTCAACAACATGAACATCAACCTGCAAATGAAACATTCAGAGTTAATAGATATTTGAGTAAACATTCATTCAAGTAAAGCTTTATCAAAACTCACAGATGTTCCAGCACCCGCACAGGCAGACTTGAAACGAGCAGGGATCTTGATGGTGCGTTTAGGTCTTGAGTTATGTGGGGAAGAAGAAGAACATTGATCACCCTGGTTCATCTGCAACAAATAATTTCTTTAGTCAGCCATTGATCACACGAAAGAAAGAACAAAAGGATACCTCGTACCAGGTTGGATTTCTTGGCTCCCCACTGCAATGGAGATGCATGAGGAGATGAACTACTGTCTGACATGTCGACGGAGGTATGATGATTAAAATTTCCTCTATATGATGAAACTAACTCAGAAATGGAGGAAATATTCGCATAGATGATAGACACAAAGTCTTTAAGATGACAAACTCAAAGTCCTGAAGATATATACTAGATATGGTGGACACTTATCTTCTGCGAATAGTTTTACTGAAACCCTAAGTTTCAAACAAGATTAATACTGGAAACGCGGAGGAAAATAACGTATTGGGGACTGAAAATGACCAAAGATGGACATGGTCAGAAAATCGCCACACGGCTTTGTGCACGTCACACGTCTTCTCAGTCTGTGCGGCACATCCTAGTTTTTTTTTACAGATGAAAATCACCAGGGCGAGCCGAAGGGGATCATGATGGATTTTAGCACATGAACATTGGTTAATTTCATTTAATTCAATCAGAAGGAATCAATATTAATAAAAGGGTTTCTCATTCAAAAAGAAGATCCTAATTCTGAAGTGAAGTTGTTCAAATAATCAAAGAGATGTCTACTACGAAGACTAAGAAAAAAAATTTCAAATTTTCAAACAAGATTATGAGCAAGACTAACGTCAGAGTCATCATCGTCATCCTCTGAAGACTCCTCTTCGGAATTTTTCTCAAAATCACTGTCTGAACTAGAGAATTCTTAATCGACGAGATCGTCGTGTATTGCATCCCAGTAGTCTTCTTCGTCGCGTTCAGCTTGGAGATCATCCTTAACCTGTCGCTCAATCTCCCTGTGCGGTGGATATGGCCTACTCTTGTGTTCCATCGGCTCCCATACAGGTTCCTCTTCTTCAGCATCTGAGTTTGAGGCTACACCATCAGGATGGGATCGGAGTCTCTCCTCCGCTTCTAGTGTTTTCCGCTGAATTCTACGTCTCTTCTCTCGATACTCAGCAATTATCTCCTCCCTGGATTTCCTCTTCACGAGCTCATCACGAGCAGCTTTTAGCTTGTCGAGGGGCATGCTATTTGTCGCCTTGTTAGCATGATCCGTATTGGCACGCAATTTGGCCGCAAAAGTCCTGGAATCCTCCTCAGAAGAGCTAGAAGAATAATCACTGCTAGAAGACACCATTGTCTGGAACTAGAGACACAGAATCATGGATATGCCAATGTAAATTTCACAACGAAATGGTAATTCTTAACTCTTACCTTTTTACGATTCCACTAACAATAGTGATTGTAATGCAAAAGTTAACACTTCAAAACTTGCTCGTTTCTTCGAATCTACAAAAGACGAACAAAACTCAGATTTTCATTAAATCATGAACATGCTATAGTAGTTTTCGTGCGAGGTAAATAAGGATTCGTTGCTCGGACTTGAAAAGATTTTTTAAACAAAAATATATACAAAATTTGTCACAGGATCAAGAGATACTAGGACTCAGGATTCCACCAATTCTTATACTCATGCGAATCAACTATTAATTCTAGACAATTATAGCTTATAATTATAACAAATATCGACTCTTTTCTTTGCGAAAAATAGATTTTGTAAAGTAGTAGATGTAAATCATAAGCATGATGCATCAAGAGTCTCATGGACTAAGCATACATCATCAGATAAAATCACAAATAATCAAGAAAAATCATAAATCAAACTCATAATAGTGCAAATAGTCATAAAAGAATTAAATAAAATTACTCACGCATAAAGAATGGTTTCCTCCATCATCCCAGTATTGGGGTTTAGCTACTCATAATAATCATGTTCTCAAAATACATACTTGAAGCTCAAAATATGACTAAAAGAGTGAAAAATATAAAACAGTGAAACTACGACCCTATTTAAGCGTCCAGAAAAAAACGATACCAGGGAACTGCAGTAAAACAACGACACTCTGATGCTGCTGTTGACACTGGAAAATAAGACTGTTCTTTGCAGTCTGTTCTTCGTGTTCTTCAAGGTCCTCTAATGGCAGCAGCAGCAGCAGGTGGGAATTGCTGTTAATCCTTCTTCTTCTCTCCTCTGCGTCCCAAACCTTCCCCAAACTCTTGATCAAACTCTCTACCACTTCTCAACAGCCTTTATATACACAACAGGGTCCAAATAACTCGATTAAATCCGAGTTTATCTCCCTTTTTCTTCACGTGCAGTTGAGAGAGAAATCTCTTTTCTGTTGCTTTGTACGCGTCTGTTAGCTATAAAATAGCCACCAAACTCTTCCTATGACTTGAACATGACCAAATACATAATTATCCAGCCTAAAAGTCTCCCCAAATCTCCACAAAATCTTCGACAGTGAACATCAGGACACGTCTCTCTTCCTGGACTTTGATCTCTTCTTCCGGCTTATCCAGCCCAATTGGTTGGGTCTAATTGCTTGCAACAGTCCTGTTATGTCTTCTAGAGTCCATACGTACCAAATACATCCATTGAATCTCCTCAAAACTAACTCAAATTCCACTTTCAAAACTGTTCTTCGCTGCTGCCATTTTTCCCGCCAGTTTCTTTTTTGAATTTTGAGAAGGAAACTGACCTCCCCCTAATCCAGTTATGGTGTCCCTTTAGCACATGCCCTGAAATGGGGTGCCCCTTATCCAACTTAGGAGTGCCTTTAGCAATTCTTCTGGGATTTTTTCCACACTTTTTCAGGGTTCCTCCTGGGTATTTCCGGTACACTTCTGGGGCATTTCCGGTACACTATCAACGGCAATCCAAGGGCCACATTTTTAGCCAATTTTTGCCGCAAAGCCTTATTTATCCAAAAACACCTACAAAGAGATTAAAAACCAAAATAAGTAAAACAATGGGCACTAACAATATACACAATTGAGATAAATTAGAAACATAAATGCGTCTATCAAATACCCCCAAACTTATTATTTGCTAGTCCCGAGCAAATCAAAACTACAAAATAAAATCCTAACTCACTGTCGCAGGCATCGTCGATTGCATTTAGCGTATGCAATAAGCCTTTAAACCCCTAGGTGGCCCTAGTGGCCGAGTTATAGTCTCGGGAGGGCTTACCAGAGATATACCCACAAAACCTGTACTCCAGACCTTAGCTATCTACGCAGAACCTTGGAAGGCACTAAAGAATCTCCTTGGTTGGCATACTTATTGACTACAGGAAGAAGTACCCTGATGCGAAATTCCAATTGTTGTACACGAGTTTGCACTCAAGCATACTAAAATTCATATAAAGTGACAGAGCCCTACTCAGATAGTTGCACTATGGACATCATATTCGGAGTCAAAACTAATCACATGGATAGATCAAGAAGATGGATATAGGAAAACATAGATGGTTTTGATGTTCACTAAGTGAACGGCGTTTCCCATATCTGTCTGAAGGCCTCCGCCAAAATGAACCTATCCTAATGGATTGAGATACTAGTCTGACTAATATCAACACACTGGCATATACAAGGGAACCAGTGGTCGATAACCTAACTCTAGGTCAACACAACTGGCATATACAAGGGTACCAGTGGTCGACTTTATTGAATTTATTCCTTTTGGTCAAATGGTCTGTCTAAATATTTTCTTTTTTTTTCTTTTTCAACTTTTTTTTTTCAACTTTTTCTTTTTCAACTTTTTCTTACTTTTTTTTTTTTGTAACTCAATCACTCTAATTCATCCTAGTATTGGTAACAACTTGAATCGTGGGCCCCACCTATCACTTAGAGAAACATGGTTTAAAAACAAAATAAATTAAAAATAGAAGTGAAAAGGACTCAACGAGATATGGTGAAACTATCATGTTATTTCTAACACCTGAGCTCTGTGCTTTTATGAATAGACTCTTCTAGATGTTTCCATCTATTCAAATTGGTTCCTCAACTCCTACAACCAAAATGCTTCCATCCACTTAGATTGGTTAGTGCCATCCTAAATACGCATAAATTTCTAGGCTCTGGAGTTTATTTATTCATACTGCAACTAAAAAGTTTCTCCCATACCCCCAAACTTAAATCTAACATTGTCCTCAATGTTCTAAAGATAAAATTAAAAACATGAAAAAGGAGAAACTATTACCATTTGAAGCAAAGGAGTTAAGGAAAGATATTACCTGGTTGCATGAGTTTGGGTTACCTCCCAAGAAGTGCTAAGTTTAAAGTCTTCATCCAGACTTAGGAAAGGATTAGTCAACTCGAACCGTATAATAGTAGCCAAAATAACTGCGGGTCTTCAAAACCAAAAAGAGCTGACCAAAGGAAACTGCAGTAAACCAAGAAATTGAACAATACTAGCATGCCCTTACCTAGTTTCCTGATAACTATCGCTAATTGCGGTTCAGGTTCAGGTTCTATGAAAGGGTCTAAATAGAATATTTTCATTGGTTGCGTTTCTTCATAGATGGGATCCGAATTACTAGGTCTTAAAGTCTGTAGAAACTCAAATAAAAGCTTAGAATCTCGAAGTAATAACCTAAATAACTGAGGATCCTCTAAGTCAATCAGATTTGACTTACATAATTGGCCACAATAAGAGTAGTGGTCATTCTTAGGAAAATGTGTCGATTCTATTAACCTAAAGTACTTAGGCTTAGTCTCAGAACTTAATAATCGACTTATTTTAAATATAAACGTTCCCATATTAGGAAGAAAACTATTTGGTGGTAAAACAAAGTCAATCTGGGTATCATAGCCTGGGAAAACCACATCAACCAGAGGACGGGTTTCTAACGACTGAACTTCTTCTTGGACATCATTAGGTTCCGGGAAACGTGTATGAAGATAATCTTTTAAAATGGTTGAGGCACATATGTTAAGTCCCAAGTGAGGGACCTTTCTAAGAGTTAAAGCACACGGAGAATGATAATCACCCCCAAACTTAGAGAGTTTTCAGTGTCTCTAGTTAGACTAGTCACAATCTCCCTAATTTCTAGGTCATCAGATTCCTGAAAATGGGCAATTGATTCTTCTAAGTCAGGTTCATCCTCACTAATTTCTACGAGTTCATCTAAGACTATAGTTTCTAAATCGTACGACTCTAAAACAGTATTCTCAGGATAAAACCGTTCCTCAAAACCATCATCGATTACAGTTTCTAAATCGTTCGACTCGAAAACAGGAGTCTCAAGATAAACCGGTTCCTCTAAACCACTATCGGCTTCGTAATCAATAGGAAAAACTACATCGTCTAAAACGGTGGAATCCCTAATCAAATCCTCGTCCTTTTGAATAGGTGAATAATCATAATAATTATTTGGATTTGAACTAGAAATAATATAATCATTATAAAGCTCAATTGGATTACTAGCTTCCTGATCACTATTCCTACATATTTCATGTTCTTCATCAATACTATCCTCATGATAATCATCATTATAACATGAAAAAGATCGAACCTCATCAAAACAAGTAGTGCTACCAATTCTAACCTTGTTATCTTGATTATGTAAATAACTAACTTCATTCTCAAGGGTATTATTGGATACACTATATTGGCAATTCAACTAATTTCGAGCAATTCTTTCGTTCGTCTCAGCTATCCGCTTTAGGTGGTCTTCTAAAGAAGGTTCACTCATTATTGTAGTTCTTTCGTCTATAATTATACTATTCATATCAGCTAACTTACGCGTCGACTCAGCTAACTTACGTGTTGACTCTAGTAAAGAGGAATTATCAGAAGGATCATAAAAAGGACTACTTTTCAATAGTTTGATTGTATCCTCTAGAGACGAAGAACTAGTACTATAATCTTCTTGCTCGTAAGACTGATGCATGTGTGGATAGTAATTGGGCTCACCATGGTATGAACCATAACCTTGAAAAGGTTGGCGTTCCCAACTACTATTCCCACCATGGTCATAAAAATGATGATGTCCATATTCAAATTCAGGTCGATACTCATTGTATTGGCTTCTATTATACCAGTTCGACATTCTTAATTTCAATGGAAATCTACACAATCACAAACAAGGCTGACTCGACCAAATCAAACCTATAGAATCTAGCAAACAAAAAGCATGATGGCTCCATTTAGATTGTTTTCTAGACCAGCTTCTATTACTTCGAAAAGGAATTCGTTACAATTTGAGCACACCCCTTTGGAATCAATCCGAGCTAATGTAAGTTGAATCGAGGCGAGGGAAGCTCAGTGGAGCTTTGATACCCAAGGCCTCACCGCTATCACAAGGCGGCGCAGTCACACATTCAACTCACAGAAACCATCATGAACTTTGAAGTGTGCTTAAAGAGAAACCAATATTTTTCGAACGAGTTTCCTATTAAGCTCGTTACCCTATTGGTCTCGTTCTATTCCAAATTTTAAAGCTTAGGTTCACGTTCGGTTTTGTTTTCCTAAGACGGGCAAGAAGGAAACAGTGATGAAATCCGAGTCCTTATCTTGATTTGTCCATGCCTTGCCCTTTACTAGGAAATTAAAAACAGTCCAAATTCGTCCTCAATCAATGAATCACCTTAAGGAATACAGTAACTCGCTTACAGGAGATTCGCGAGTGTTTCGATGGACTTACCTCCCGTACAAGACGGGGGATGAACCGTTGAAGTCGACTCGGGCCACGACTCCTATGTCATGTACGAACCCGAGGGGCCGAGACGATATTGTAATCGTCGTCCTTCCCTGCAAACAGTTTAATTTTTTTTTTTTTATTAATAATAAGACCCTTCCGTAGGGTTAAAAAAAATGTCCAAAAGTCCAGAATAAAGTCCAAATAAAAAGTCCAAAAATTACAAAAATTATAAAAAATAAAGCCTATTTACAAATTCTAAAAAAAATAAATAAAAGCTATATGCAAAAAAAAAATAATAATAAAAAAAAATTAAATCCTAAAAAAAATTATGTCTTTTTTTTCTTCTCTTTTAGCTTTTAGCTTTTAGCTTTAAGCTTTTTGTTCCCAAGTCCTTAGTATTCCACTTCGAACCTGTAAATCAAAGACACAAAAAGAAACGTAAAAAGGAACAAATAATAATAAATAAATAAAAAATTAAACCTAAAAACAAATCTATATACAAGTCTGTGTCGGCGGCGCCATTTTGTTATAGTATTTTTCGTGCGAGGTAAATAAGGATTCGTTGCTCGGACTTGAAAAGATTTTTAAAACAAAAATACATAAAAAATTTGTCACAGGATCAAGAGATACTAGGACTCAGGATTCCACCAATTCTTATACTCATGCGAATCAACTATTAATTCTAGACAATTATAGCTTATAATGATAACAAATATCGACTCTTTTCTTTGCGAAAAATAGATTTTGTAAAGTATTAGATGTAAATCATAAGCATGATGCATCAAGAGTCTCATGGACTAAGCATACATCATCAGATAAAATCACAAATAATCAAGAAAAATCATAAATCAAACTCATAATAGTGCAAATAGTCATAAAAGAATTAAATAAAATTACTCATGCATAAAGAATGGTTTCCTCCATCATCCCAGTATTGGGGTTTAGATACTCATAATAATCATGTTCTCAAAATACATACTTGAAGCTCAAAATATGATTAAAAGAGTGAAAAATATAAAACAGTGAAACTACGACCCTATTTAAGCGTCCAGAAAGAAACGATACCAGGGAACTGCAGTAAAACAACGACACTCCGCTGCTGCTGTTGACACTGGAAAATAAGATTGTTCTTTGCAGTCTGTTCTTCGTATTCTTCAAGGTCCTCTAATGGCAGCAGCAGCAGCAGGTGGGAATTGCTGTTAATCCTTCTTCTTCTCTCCTCTGCGTCCCAAACCTTCCCCAAACTCTTGATCAAACTCTCTACCACTTCTCAACAGCCTTTATATACACAACAGGGTCCAAATAACTCGATTAAATCCGAGTTTATCTCCCTTTTTCTTCACGTGCAGTTGAGAGAGAAATCTCTTTTCTGTTGCTTTGTACGCGTCTTTTAGCTATAAAATAGCCACCAAACTCTTTCTATGACTTGAACAGGACCAAATACATAATTATCCAGCCTAAAAGTCTCCCAAAATCTCCACAAAATCTTCGACAGTGAACAGCAGGACACGTCTCTCTGCCTGGACTTTGATCTCTTCTTCCGGCTTATCCAGCCCAATTGGTTGGGTCTAATTGCTTGCAACAGTCCTGTTATGTCTTCTAGAGTCCATACGTACCAAATACATCCATTGAATCTCCTCAAAACTCGCTCAAATTCCACTTTCAAAACTGTTCTTCGCTGCTGCCATTTTTCCCGACAGTTTCTGTTTTGAATTTTGAGAAGGAAACTGACCTCCCCCTAATCCAGTTATGGTGTCCCTTTAGCACATGCCCTGAAATGGGGTGCCCCTTATCCAACTTAGGAGTGCCTTTAGCAATTCTTCTGGGATGTTTTCCACACTTTTTCAGGGTTCCTCCGGGGTATTTCCGGTACACTTCTGGGGCATTTCCGGTACACTATCAACGGCAATCCAAGGGCCACATTTTTAGCCAATTTTTGCCGAAAAGCCTTATTTATCCAAAAACACCTACAAAGATTAAAAACCAAAAAAAGTACAACAATGGGCACTAACAATATACACAATTGAGATAAATTAGACACATAAATGCGTCTATCAGAACACTTCCACCATGCGAACCTTAATCATCGAATTATGAAAGCTAAGCAATATTTCATCATAAATAATTGTTTATTTTTAAATATTACTCAAAATCAGGCTTTGATTTTCAATATATATATATAAACGTGAATTATTCAAGTAGAAATAAGTTTTATTATTTTAATGTGAGCAAAACTCACGTAAGAAAAATATCCGTGAACATGTCACGGTTTTATATAATAAAATCCTGGATATTTCACGGTTTTATTAAAAAAAAAAAGATCACTTTCCTTCGTATAGTCGTCCGTCTTTGAAACGAGGGTTTATTTCGATTTTGTGAAAATTCACACCTTTCAAGATAAAGTTTCGATTTTCATGAAAGATCTTAAACAAAATTTTATCACTAGACACAGGTTTATATATAAAAAAAAATCTCTCCTAAGTCAGGGATTGTTACTAGTTTCTTAAACTAACGATCGAATGAACATACGTTTTTCAAACAAGGGTTTTCCACAAAACTCACACTTATATATGCACATGTATATATAACTTTAACATGAACAACTAATGAAACAACAAACACACAAAAAAAAAATCCACATACCTGGTCGGCGCCGTCCGGCAGCGTTGAGCTCCGGCGAAAAATCTCCTTCCTGCTGACGTGAAGGAGATGACGAGATGATGGTGGTGGTGGTCGTGGAAGAGAAATAAAAAAAAAGAGGTATTTATTCCCTTTTATATCAAATTTTATTTCCAAAACCTAATTCCACAAGGATTTCCTTCTTGGGCTCGGCCCGTGGGTCCTAAATCGACCAAGGTTTCATCACCAAATCAGCGGTGCTACATAACTTTACGCTCGTTAGACGATGTTGTATCATGCCATTGGGATCTTCGTTCAATCCATGGTTCGCTCATACGATCGAAAATCCGGTAACATCTTATCTTGCGACTAAGTTCAATTACTTATTTCGTTTATAATTAGAAAGTCACCATCTAGTGCGGACTGAGGAACATGACTGTCCCTCACTAAGCAGGGGACTTAATGTAGATGGTGGATTTTCTACAAAGGCCAAAATCGTAAAACCATAATTGTACATACTCCTAATCCAGCAATCAGATGAGTATTGAGGCTCATGTCTCTCATCGAAGCATGAAATCTCATGCCGCAAGAACCTCTGACTGAGAATACTGTCTCTCAGAGCATATGTGGATATGCAGTCTCTCAACTGAGGCAACGAGATATCTCATGAATACTGACCAATTTCAGTAATTATTTCTATATATAATCGAAAGATTGGACGGCTCCTAGACAGCTTGCCTGCTAGTATAGAGCAACAACGTCTTCAGGATGTAACAATGTTTTCCCTGACTATATAAAAGAAATATGACGCTTCAACAAGCTCATATTACTCGACTCTCAGATAATTAATACTCCAAGACAACATGCCTTCTAGTATAGAGCCATCAATTAATTATCTCTGATCCTTAAATTCATTAACTGAATATTCGGAAGTATTTTACGTTCTTCATAATATTTCATTACTTCAATTCGTGATTCTTCCCAGCAGAATTCCATAGGTTAGTGATAAATATTCAACGTACGAGCATCTGAGCCGCTATCGAGTAAGCCCCGACCGAAATGGTGCAAGTGTATTCAGCAATAATGCACTAACGGGCACCTGAATGCACAAACGAGCATTCAAAAATACGAAGGAACGATGAACCTATGCAAAATAGGAATAATAATAATAATAATAATAATAAAATATTAAGCTAAGGCGCTATGGGACTGGGCCCATCGGCCGGCCAGCCATGACGTGGCCAGTCCCACGCCTAATTCCTTATTTTATCATATTTTATTATTTTTCCTTCATCTCATGAAAATTCCTCCATTTGAACAAATATCCTTCATTTTAAGGAAACTCCTCAGTTTCATGGTGTTTCCTCCGTATCAAGGAAATAATAAAAATTAGGAAAGGTGTCGCGGGACCAAGCTCACTAGCTGGTCGGTCATGTCCTAGTTGTGGCCGGTCCCACACCTTGCATTCCTTATTATTTTATATTTATTATTTCCTTCATCCCATGAAATTCCTTGGTTTCATGATATTTCCTTCACATCAAGGAAAAGATATAAAATTAGGGAAGACTCGCGGGACCGGGCCCTTGCCGGACGACCATGCCCTAGTCGTGGTCGGTCCCACATGCCCCTTATTTTATTATTATTAATTATTATTGTTTCCTTCATCTCATGGAAACTCCTTCACTTTAAGGAAAACTCCTTTATTTCAACAAACTCCTTGATTTCATGGTATTTCCCTAAAATCATGAAAATAATATAAAATTAGGAAAAGTGCAATGGAATCGGGCTTATTGGCCGGCCGGCCATGCCTTGGCCATAGTCGGTCCCACACTTCATGATTCCTTATTTTATTATTATTATTTCCTTCATCTTATGAAGTTTCCTCAGTTTGAGCAAAAACCTTGATTTCTTCATATTTTCTCAAAATGTTGCTCAAACGCGCATCAGAAAATATCAAAATTATCAGAAGTGAGACACGAACACTTTGGTGACATGAGCATATTACCTTAACCGACCAAGGTTGGCTCTTTGGCTTGCAAGAGGCCGGTCCCGCACATTTTGATCATTTGACCTAATTTGTTCACATTAGGTTCAAACTCTTCCAAACAATTTGGAATTTCATAAAACGATCGTCAGTCGGTCCCATGACCAACCAGGGCCGGTTTCATGACCCCTTGGTCGGTCCTTCATCTCTTCGTAATTAATTAGGTTTTATCACCTAAGGCTCAGACGAGCATTATTTTAATAAATGATTAAACCAACATTTAATCATCTTTTTCACCAACTGGTCTTCAAGAGACTTTGGTATTTTGCTTACTAGAGCATCTGGGCGTTACATGGTCGACTCATCATCCCATGTAGCCAGTCCCTCCGTGGTTGATTTTCAATAAATCAGCAATTGATCAAAATTAGGGTTTCGAATCCAAAGCTTCGCGAAACATAATTATGAGCAGATTCAAACACTAATAATTTTACGTTGATCTTGTGATCAACATTTTAATTAATTATACTCGGTTCAGTTGCAAGTATTCTAAATTAATATCTTATTTGGTTATGTTACCAATAACTCATCAAACGAGCAATATTTGCTCAGATGAGCAATATTTGCTCAGACTAAGGAATACTGGTTCAACTATCAATATTCAACAATCCATCGAATGAGCAATATTTGCTCACCTTAACTATCAATATTTACTCGAGAATTATACCTATGTCTCAATAGACACGTTCGATTCATGAGTCTTGGAACATTTGCAAATCACGTTCGACTCAGCAATACAAGGACTCAGCGTCCCATGAAGTCAGCAACTGACTAACTAAATACACGTCTGCCTTGCAGACTCACAATCACGAGACATCAATCGTGTCACATGGGGGGATATTAACTAGGGGTTTGGTCTGGAGTTCTATGGCACGTGTGTTCATACACACTATGAGAATGTGAGCAAGTCGTGCAATCAGTTGGAGGAGTTAGCAAAGTAGTGGATGGAAAATCAACCAAGTCTCAGCATGATGAGCAACTGGTTTTAACATGATTTCCACTTCCCCACTCTTTGACTCCAGCAACTGTCACACTTCATGGGATCAAGGTGTTTACAATTCTAGCAATATAAATAAGTCTCTGAATCATGATTGAAAAACAAGACACTCTTTCGTCAAACAGACAACAAGACCACACGAACTCATCATCTGAACAATTACTCTCAACGGAGCAAAATTAAATCAATCAGAACTTATCTTATTTCTTGATGCATAATACACAACACACCCACAATTTCGATCACCATTGATCTCACACATTTCTCAGCTTCCCTCCTACAGATCAACCCATCCTCTCTTGTGACCGAATTGACTCTGGAACATCCATTGTCTTGGTTTAGGCCGAATTCTACAGATTGATCTCTCGGATTTCAAAGCACTCCCTTTTTGCAGTGCATCTGTGTGAGGTTACACAGTTCGCTCGGTTCAAGGAGTTTCCTCCGCACGGTCGTCTCCTTCATTCCTTAAAAACCAACAACTCGTTTTGCCCCATCTACAATTAGGTTTGTCAATGATTCTTGTGTTGATGTTTTTGAAAGGATTTCATCTAATGGTTTTATTCTAGAAAAGAAATTGGATTCATCTAGTGGACATCAAGAGGATTTAGTTTGCTTTGAAAAATTCAATCTTGGAAACATCTTTGATGGACTTGGTCAAGGATTTGATACTCTCACAAGAATTTTCTATGCAAACATTCATGATGTTGATCTCGAAAAAATGGAATTCAAAACCATGATAAATAGAGAAAGGTTTCTTGTTAATAGAGAGTTGATTTCTAAGATTACCAAAATTCTATTGGGTAATATTCGTCTACCTAGGCCAAGTGATGAACGACCATCTATGAAGACATCTCTCATGGTCTTTGTGATAAGAAGGTTACTTGGAATCAAGGGAAGTTTCCTACTAATGTACTTAGTGTGGCCTTGATGGCTTTCGGAAAAATTGGTATCTCTAATCTTTGTCCCTCCACAATTGAGAATTCTCGGTGGAGTCGCGAGTTTGCGGAATTGGTCTATTTCCTTGAATTGGGTGTTCCGAGTCTCGATATTTGTGGTTTCATCATTTTTCAAATGACTTCGATGACTTCACACAACAAGAAGTTAGGTTTTCCTTGATTGATTAGTCAAATTTGTCGTGTACGTGATTTTGACCCAATTGGCAACTCCCTTGGAGCTCCCAAACCTGTTCATTCCTGTACTTTCAGACGTATAAGGGAGAATGTGTGCAAAAGACAAAGAGATGATTCCCTTGACAATTCTTGTGATCCTACCACCTTGAGTCTTCTTCAAAAAATTCACAAGGGTGTGTGTAAGGTCAATTCAAGGTTGAAATGCGTGCAAGAACAATTGTCGTTGGCCGCAACTAAGTTTCCCGAGATCAAGAAAGAGTTGAACATGATTCAAGCATCTTGGATTGTTTCCGGTGATGAAGATGATGAGTAAATGTTTAGCTCTTTGATTTTATTTTGTCTAGTAAATCTTCTTATGAGAATTTTATTCTTGTGTTTTTAGGAAGAATAACTAGAGTTTGGAATAGCCATTATTGTGATTACACATAGCTATGTCCAACGTTTTCATCTTCATTGTTTTCTAGGTTTATTTTTTTTAATTCTAAAAATTGTTTGGAAGATAATTTTTGCAGTATTAATCTTTATGGTTTTATATTGCAAATATGTTATGGGATAAATGTGTTTGTGTCCGTGAACTATGATTTTCCCATACTTTGTCAAAAGTTAAGTCTTTCGTATGTCGATATGCATGTATTGATAAAAGAATGAATGAACTTTTGACATTACAAAAGTTAAAGCCTTTTATGTCATATTTTGATGGAAGAAAGGATAAAACTTTTGTTTACGAGGATTATGTCTATTGTATGTCATTGTGCAAATAGTGATGGAAAATAGGATGAATCCATGTCTATTCCGCAGTATTTGGTCGATCTCCGATCCACCTTTTTTTGCATATACTGTATTTGTTCCATAAGGTTTCTTATGTTGAGCACAACCGACTGGGTTGATCATTATCTTTTGATTAACTTAGTTGTTGCTCCGTAAGGTTCCCTATGTCGAGCATAACCAACTAAATTAATCATTCTCTTTTGGTTCTTTTAGTTGTTGCTCCGTAAGTTCCCTTATGTTGTGCATTTCCGGTTAAATTAGTCATGGGATTTCTTGTTGTTAATTTAATTGAGTATTTTTGGATTCAAATTCATATTCGTATGTGATGTGTTATGTCCAAATAAATCCTTCTTTTCTTGTGAAATTAAGGTCGCTCTTGTTGTTCTTTCGGGAGTGATATTTTATGGGGGAGAGTTCTTAATTGAAATTGTGCTTAATTGCCAAATCTTTGTGGGGAGTGCGGCTGTGGAATATTATAGGGGTTATCTTGTATCTTTATAAACTCCTTGATGAAAGCATTTAGCTCCGGCTTTATGATTGCATATAAAAAGGTCATATATGCTTGCTTTTGGTCATGAAATGTCTCTATGAAAATTTCATTAGGATCCCACTAGTTTCCGTACCTTTGCCAATTTTATTGACAAAAAGGGGGAGAATTAATGTGTAGTTCACACTACAAATACATATGGTTTTCGGATCATTATGTAAGGGGGAGTGGTTTCCATGTGAGAAGGGGGAGTGATACATATAACCATGGTATTGTTGTCGAAGTTGTGACACAATTGAACTTTGATGTTGTGTAACAATACTATGAAACTGTGTAATAATGATTGAGAATTCTTATTTTCTCATTGTTATAGCTACGGATTTTCAACAACAATGATGCTAAACTTACAACCTTTGGAATCATTGGAGTACTTGGAAGTGACGAATATTTCGAGTAATGTTGAAGAACCAAGGAGATATGTTAGAGCATGGATCGGTTGAACCCACCAAGCGTTGGTATGTCAAGTTTGGTTGTCATATTTTAGTGAATCAAAATCATGTTAAGAGTCGCTTGATTATGTACTAGAGTCAACTTCGTATAGGTTATCTTGAAAGTATTATGATATGAGACATTACAAGTATTGCGAAGTCTTGAAGATGTGAAGAAGCAAGGAGCTACAACGACAACAATCATCCTTCCACTTGAGGTTAGTGATATTTGACTTGAACTATTTCATTCCCTAACGTATCTTTCAAGTCGTGCATATTGAAAAAATAATTGTGAAGCATATTTGAACTCTAGATAGACATAGTATTAAGGAATACAATACGAGGTTTATTACTTAACCATTAAACTTTGTAGATAAGACATCGCCATAATAATTTGAATGCTATTGTGATTATGTATGGGTATGAGGTGAGGATTTCATCATAGGGAACAATGTTTACATGTGTTCTAAGGAAGTAAGTTCATAAACTTGATTGTGAACCGAAAAGGAAATTGCCAGGTGTTATTGGTTTTGTTATTCATTGCATATCTTATGAACAACCAATATGTGTCATTGAGTATAACCGCTCACAACTTGTTTGTGTTCTTGGTAGAACTATTCACAAAGGCCTGACTTATGTATTGATATGACTTTTATTCGTGAAACCGATCTTAAGTAATCACCTGAGATGGTATGATCGGGTTTGTGTTTTTTCTGACCAAATATGGGAAAGGGGAACCGATCCTAGTAAGAGGTGCAGTACATCAAAAATGGGAATCGATCCTTGTATGGGGTGCGACAAGGTTTATAGCAGAAACGGGAACAGATCATATGTACATGTGCAACACGTTTTTAGGCAAAGGGGAACAGATCCTATGGACATGTGCAACACATATAAGTTAGATACCATATAACCGATCCTATGGACATGTTCGACAGGGATCTTTAGACTGTTGTGAGTTCTAAATACGATCTTGTGATAATCCATTGTTAATAGACTCCGTTCTGTGCGTGATTGATCACAAGATATTCAAGTGATTGTGTGCAGGTTTTTATTGAAGATTTAAGAAGATTTGAAGACAAAGAAGATATTGAAGATCTGACTTGGTTTTATAATCTTTGGTGTGCACAATACTTGTTTTGGTAAAAGAGGATCCAATTAATAATCGGTTTATCCTTGTGGTAGATTGGATTCATTAATTGAGTAGATCGGCATCAACACAATTCTTTGGATTAAGAGTGTTGTTGGCTTAATCTTAAACAATTACTTCGGTAATTGAACATAAGATAGATCTAAGGACCTGACGAAGGAGTTTATGTTAAAATAAACGGAAGAGCCTTTGTCCGACTCATATCACTTGGTTGAATAGAGTTGATACCAAACATATTTGTTGTTCCTTTACTGTTTGGAATACGAACAAAAGGAATTGTTCCAAGTACGTGACTTATTTATAAGTTGGAGGCGTGGGAATACAAACGGAACTAGGTGAACTATAGGTTTAGTTGCTTGGTCTCAACTGTACGAAGTTAGGTGTAATTTTGTGTAGCGGCTTAATCCTGAGAGTATTCAATTCTGGACAAGGTCCCGGGGTTTTTCTGCATTTGCGGTTTCCTCGTTAACAAAATCTTGATGTGCCATTTACTTTATATTTCCGCATTATAATTGTTTTATTATAATTAAAGTAAATCGCACAAACGTTAATTCCTATTTACTTGATAAGCAATCCTATTGTGTTTGTTTGAGTCCGAACCTTTATATCAAGTAAACATACTTCGTTGTTGTATTGTCTCGATCTCGTATCCATAGACGATCACACGAAGTGTGAAGCGATTAGTTGTATTGTATCGACTCTATCCATAGACAATCACTTTCGGAGAAATGATTTATAGGTAGGAAAAGTTTTAGCTTGAGGTATATTTGGGTATCCTCTCTTTTTCAATTGGTATCAGAGCAATCAAACACGAAAAGATCTAACAATATGTGTTTGATGGATCCAACCTATAAGAATGAATCCAAAGGATGGTTCAGTTAACTAAGTCAAGATAATGAGAATAAGATCTCAAAGAAAACCAATGGAAATTGGTCTCGAAAGTCTTTTCGAAAATCAAAGAATCTATGACTAATAACTTGATTACGAATCAGGTTCCTGATCAGAATAAAATAAGTCCGAAACTCAAGAAACTTGTTTTGGATCCGACTCCAATTACTAGTGAAAAATTGTCTGAAAAGAGATTTGATTCACTGGCATGCCCAAGCTCTGAATTTCGTAAGGTGTTGGAAAGATTTTTCAAGCATGCTGAAAAATTATTCAGAAAAGGGAAAAAACATTGCCAGTCTAGATGATGTCACAAAACTTATTGTTCAATTAAATGTAAGAATATGTAAAGGAAAGCGAGAAACACTCAGTCTTTAAAATAATCTGGCAGATTATATGGAACAAAAATTGACCTTGTGCAATGGAGTTCATCAACAGACTACTGAGTGTGAAATTCTTTCTCAATCGCTAGAACATTCACAGTTAAGGAATAAGGTCCTTATTGAGAAACTTCTTACTGTAATATGTCGAGAGGTATATCTAAACGAGAGGTATATCTAAACCAGTGTTTAGAAAAACATTTCTAGCAAGGAATGAATACCTTAAGAGGACCTATAGAGCGTCTTGAACAAGAGACATTGACAAAATGCCGACTGGCAGATCTAGACAAAATGGGTTCAAGTTCAAGGAACTTACCATCCTGGGAAAAATATGTAATTGAGGAAATTGCATCTCGCAATTTTCCTAACAAAGAGGATGGGTTAAGACCCCACGAAGACAAACATGATGATGTTCAAAAGGGAGGAAGATCTCCTCATGAGGTATACAATGAGGAATATCCTCATCCCAGTGCATAACCGCATTGGATTGTGCATCCTTACAATACCCAATCTTCGGATGTAAGGAAGCACATATACCTGGGATGTTGGCATCCTACTAATATCTCTTATTCAACATAGAGAGATTACACAATCTACCTTAAGGTTACTTCAAAACATCTTTATGTGTAGAAAGGTTGTCTTACAACAACTTGTGTAAAAGGATAAGTTAGTTATTTTGAAGTATCTTTTGATACCGTTTTTGGAGACATGTTCCGTGGAGAATACTGTGTTTCTGTAACACATTAGATGCGAAAATCTTTTTAAATCTTGTCAGAATTATTTATATAAGGCTGATATCTATGTTTGGAATGTGTCAAAATGTATTTCAAGTATTTGTACTCAACGTGCCTGAGAACTTATACAAAAGGATGTATTCTCAAACCAGATCTCAAGCACAAATTCTGAAAGCCTTGAGTGGAATGACTTCTAAGGAAAGTGTTCATCTTGATAATAACTTCAAGAAATCTGGTTGTGAAAATATCAATGATGAAAAGGAAGATATGACTCATCTCCTTGTCCAAAACAGTTTGGATGCTAAGGTTGATATTATCAATCTACAACAAGTCCTCCTCAGTATCATCGAAACTCATCATAGACAGGCAGCATTACTAAGAACTGTTATCCGTAACCAAAGGAAACTGATTAAACTTGGAATCGGTAATAGGGAGTATGCCAGGAATATTAATCGAAAGGTTAATGCTTTAGCCTGTGAACATAACCAAGGTATTATGTGCAGAATCCGAGATATCAGTCGAGATGTTGTTGATGAAGATCCTGAAAAATTTGAGGAAATTGAAGATGATCTTTGAAAACACCTATCTGAAGGTTAATAGAGATTAAGTTATTTGCTGTAATACTTAATCTAGAATAATAAACATCAATTTTTGATTTCTTTGATTGATTGTATTGGTCTATTATGAATAAAACTATTATGAATGAAATTATTTGATTGATAATTTTTCTTGTGATAGTTTTCGGTTTACATAGCCTGTGCTTGAATGATTTTATCTTATTGCTATGTATGTTGATGGGATGTTTGATTTCGGTTTTACTACCTTAATATTCGATCTCATATATATTGTGAACCCTTTGGGTGACTTTTTGGTTTAGCAGGATTAAGTTCTAGCCCATGTTGGTAGGCTTTATCAAAGAATCATGAGGGGTTCTGGTAGAAACAATATGTGGAAAAGTCACAATATGTTGAATCGGTTTTGGTTTAGCAGAAAAGCATATGTGTTTCGACGTTTTCAACTCTTGCTTGCAATTGTTAAAACCGGTTTTCAACCTTTCTCTGGTAAAGGTTTAGGGTTGTTGTTATTCTCTTGTTTATGCATATGGATGACAACGTGATGATATTTCGATATCAATTATCCCTAGACGAACATGCAAACATATTGGAAAAGTGAATGCGAAATTTGAGGTAACAATCTTGTTAGTTAATTGTTTTCCTGTTTAAGAAAATCCTGAGTTTATATTATATATATTTGTTGCTTTTGCTTAACAAAATTTCGGTACAATTGATATTTATTCCATGATGTGTGTGTGGATGTGTGATTCAATTGGTTCTGGTTAAGAAAAACTATTATTATCTTGCTTTATTGTGTGGTATCAATTGTTTAGGCTTACAAAATTTCGGTACAATTGATGTTGTGTGTGATTCAATTGGTTCTGGTTAAGAAAAACTGTTGTTATCTTGCTTTTGTATGGTATCAATTGTTTAGACTTACAAAATTTCGGTGCAATTGCGGTGCTTTTAATGTCTATGTTGTTTCAATTGCTTCCGGTTGAGGTAAATAATTATGCAAGTTGATTTATTTTGGTTTGTATGAATTATTTATGGCTTAACGAAATAAAAGGTGTACGGGATGAGTTGTTTAGTCCAATTCGATTCCGGATAAGAGAAACTAAGTTAATTCTGATCTTAGTTAGACTTATCGAAGTGAGGTTTCGGTTATTCAAGTCTAATCGAATGCCTTAACAAGAAATGCTAGTTAACTAATCTAGTACTTGTATTGTTTAAAATTTAAAGGTCTAAGTTTATGGATAATTAGAACCTGATGAGAAAAATAGAGTTTATCTTTATTTTGGTCTTATCGAATTAAGCGGTTGTTTTTGAACAATCGATTTAGCAAGGGGACTAAAGTGCTTAGTTGTTTTTTGGTTTGCTAAAATAAATTGGAAAAATTGTTTCGGACAAGTGTTTCCTTGATAACATATCGAAATAAAACTACTTGTAGTTTCAGTTTTGATATTGGTTATCAGAATATGATGTGTGGAACCCTCGTGCCTAACTCTACAGGTTTGCAAGTCTATTTTGAGATTTGTAAGTTTTTTTTTGGTGTTGTCCTTTATTTTTTCGTTTCTTTGTCATTTTTGTCACAAAAAGGGGGAGAAATATATGGAGTAAACAGGTGATACTGGCATTTATTTTATATCGATTGGTATCGCTAAGGAAAAGAACATTTGGTGCTTGAACGTTTATCTAACGAAAGAGTGAAAGCACAGACTAAGGGGGAGTAACATGTCATATGAATTGGTATAACAAATATGTGCGGATTGAATATATACCTATCTTCCTTAGGGGGAGTATTAGCTTTGTTATTATATTGTCAACATCGACATTTTCAAGGATTGAATGTAAGCAATTTTACTGTGCCGTTGAATCGGGAATAAAGCGGATGTGTAATGAATTCTTGTAATTTGTTTATTCATATGATGTAAGAGTTTTGTCACTAAAATTTACAAAGGGGGAGATTGTTAGAGCATGGCTCGGTTGAACCCACCAAGCGTTGGTATGTCAAGTTTGGTTGTCATATTTTGGTGAATCAAAACTCATGTTAAGAGTCGCTTGATTATGTACTAGAGTCAACTTCGTATAGGTTATCTTGAAAGTATTATGATATGAGACATTACAAGTATTGCGAAGTCTTGAAGATGTGAAGAAGCAAGGAGCTACAACGACAACAATCATCCTTCCACTTGAGGTTAGTGATATTTGACTTGAACTTTTTCATTCCCTAACGTATCTTTCAAGTCGTGCATATTGAAAACATAACTGCGAAGCATATTTGAACTCTATATAGACATAGTATTAAGGAATACAATACGAGGTTTATTGCTTAACCATTAAACTTTGTAGATAAGATATCGCCATAATCATTTGAATGCTATTGTGATTATGTATGGGTATGAGGTGAGGATTTCATCCTAGGGAACAATGTTTACATGTGTTCTAAGAAATTAAGTTCATAAACTTGTTTGTGTTCTTGGTATAACTATTCACAAAGGCCTGACTTATGTATTGGTATGACTTTTATTAGTGAAATCGATCTTAAGTAATCACCTGAGATGGTATGATCGGGTTTGTGTTTTGTCTGACCAAATATGGGAAAGGGGAACCGATCCTAGTAAGAGGTACAGTACATCACAAAGGGGAACCGATCCTTGTATGGGGTGCAGCAAGGTTTATAGCAGAAAGGGGAACCGATCCTATGGACATGTGCAACACGTTTTTAGGCAAAGAGGAACCGATCCTATGGACATGTGCAACACATATAAGTTAGATGCCATATATATGTGGGGAACCGATCCTAGTACCTAGTCAACCGAATTTTGGAAAGCTAGTGTGACTATGCACAGTACTCACATGGAGGTAGAATCAAAACTTGTTTTGGTAGAACCGTTAAACCCATGATTGTGATTGAATGTTGGTTTGATCAATCACATAGTTCTTGAAAGTCAGATGAACCAATTCTAAACTTGTTTGGAAGTGTGGCAAATCGGTTTCTAGGTTGTAAGTGTGAAAGAGAACTTACAAAGTAAGGATGTCGACATACTTTGAACATGTGCTGTGAATGTTTATTTCTTTGATTGTTTAAAGATATTCCTTAACGGCTAAGGGAAGAGAATCCCAGGATCGAAACATAAGTAAGTTAAGAATCTTTTAATTAAGGTTATTAATTTCATTTTGTAGGGAAATTTCAGAATTAGTAATGTGCATTTACTAATTAGATTTTTCGAGATATTTTGATCATTATTTTTTTGGACAGAGTATTTCCAGGAATTATGGAAACCGAATTTGTGCTTTAATGAATATCTTGAGAATATTTTCGGTTTTGGAAATTCCTCGGTGTCCAAACTTCCTTGTCTATAAATACTTGAAGTTTTCCTTTCTAACAAACTAATCCTTCGTAACAACAGACTTCCTCTTTTCTTGTTGTTACTGGTGTAGCCGCCTATTCGGAGAGGAGAGTAACTTAATTAGGCGAAATCTCTTACGACCCCTCAGTTTAAAGTCTTATTTGGGATTGAGAAGCTCTAGCGTGTACCGTTGGTGGGAAACTAGATAATTGCGGTTTATCTTTTGTTTTCGATTGATTTGATTGACTAATGGTGGTTGAAATCTGATTGCACCTAGTTTGTTTATTCTTGAGAATCTTCTCTTATGATATAAGATTCACTCAAACTAGTTCAGAGTTTTGACGGGGATCTTTAGACTGTTGTGAGTTCTAAATACGATCTTGTGATAATCCATTGTTAACAGACTTCGTTCTGTGCGTGATTGATCACAGGAGATTCAAGTGATTGTGTGCGGGTTTTTATTGAAGATTTAAGAAGATTTGAAGACAAAGAAGATATTGAAGATCTGACTTGGGTTTATAATCTTTGGTGTGCACAATACTTGTTTTGGTAAAAGAGGATCCAATTAATAATCGGTTTATCCTTGTGGTAGATTGATTGATTAATTGAGTAGATCGGCATCAACACAATTCTTTGGATTAAGAGTGTTGTTGGCTTAATCTTAAACGATTACTTCGGTAATTGTACATAAGATAGATCTAAGGACCTGACGAAGGAGTTTATGTTAAGATAAACTGAAGAGCCTTTGTCCGAATCATATCACTTGGTTGAATAGAGTTGATACCAAACAGATTTGTTGTTCCTTTACTATTTGGAATACGAACCAAAGGAGTTGTTCCAAGTACATGACTTATTTATAAGTTGGAGGCGTGGGAATACAGACGGAACTAGGTGAACTATAGGTTTAGTCGCTTGGTCTCAACTATACGAAGTTAGGTGTAATTTTGTGTAACGGCTTAATCCTGAGAGTATTCAATTCTGGACAAGGTCCCGGGGTTTTTCTGCATTGCGGTTTCCTCGTTAACAAAATCTTGCTGTATCATTTACTTTATATTTCTGCATTATAATTATTTTATTATAACTAAAGTAAATCACACAAACGTTAATTCATATTTACTTGATAAGCAATCCTATTGTGTTTGGTTGAGTCCGAACCTTTGTATCAAGTAAACATACTTCGTTGTTGTATTGTCTCGATCTCGTATCCATAGACGATCACATGAAGTGTGAACCGATTAGTTGTATTGTGTCGATTCTGTCCATAGACAATCACTTTCGGAGAAAGGACTTATAGGTAGGAAAAGTTTTAGCTTGAGCTATATTTGGGTACCCTCGCCTTTTCAAGATCAGACATGTGGAAGATGTTAGAGCATTGCTCGGTCGAACTCGCATGCGTTGCTATCTCAAGCATGTTTGTCAATGTTAGTGATCAAAACTATAAGCCTTGATTTCTAGACTACATAGCTAAAGGTCTCGGACTAGGATAGAAAGTGTAGTTGAGCTCAAGAACTCCATGGAAATCATCATACAAGACGAAGGACTACTCAAGGAACTGGTGGGTCTTCATCGACTAAAAGGAATGTGGAGACTTGAACTTATCTGTCAATCAAAAGTCTATCTATTCTATCTCCTAATCTTGACACAAAAGTCGTTTTGATATATAGACTTTTATTATGCACATTTGCTATTTCGAGCCGAGTTTATCTCGCCTATCTATTTCTCAAATTATGTGTTGGTAAGCTTTCGCTTTAGCCGAATTTATCTTTACCTAGTGACGAAAGTCATGTTATGTTTCAATCACTTTGAAAATTGCTCTGACGAAAAACGGTCTGTGAATAATGGCTATATCCGTCCTCTGAGAATGTTTCAATGATTTAAATGAGAGTTTAGATTACATAACCATTGGTAGGATATCAACATTGTTGTGGAAACACATATATGTATAAGTCCTTATTCCTTGAACCAAAGTTTGCGAACTTTGTTGATCAAGAGAAATAGAAGTGGCGTGAGCCAAGTCCGTGAACTGGCGGAAGTTCTCGACCCGAGAATTTCTACTGGAGTTTGTGAATTCCTTCCATGAGCTTAAGTCCGCGAACCCAGTCCGTGAACTTGAGAAGGTTATATCTAAAAGCGGTTGTTCTTGAACTCATGTTTATTTAAACTAAGGAATGCTTTTTCAAACCGTGGCTATAAAGTTCATGAACCGATTCGAGTGAATCAAACCATTTTTGCTTCGGTTGTGTCTTGTGTAGTTACATAAGATCTAAGCAATTGAACAACTCTCTAACTAGTTCATTTGAGTCATTTGAACTAGTTATGGTGAAGAAGAATATGGTTGATATGAAAATAATCATATGGCTAACCATTTGGTTAACTATTGTGGAACCAACAAATGCTAATGTTTGTGAACGGTTCGTAAACCCAAAATTGGACATTTCATTTGTGTGTAACAAGCTAAGTTTTTGATCCAACGGTTGAGAAAGATTATCTTGAATCTAATCAGGTTTTCATCTAACGGTGAATATTGAATGCTTTGTTACCAAGCTAACATTGATTGCAAACCCTGATTTGAAAACTATATAAGGGAGAATTCTAGCAACTGGGAAACCTAATCCTCACACCTTACGTGTGATACTAGTTGCATAGCTAGATTCGATTCTCCTTTAACCTTTGGTTTCTTCTTCTAAACCAGGTTAACGACTTAAAGACTTCATTGGGATTGTGAAGCCAGACCGATACTATTTTTATTATAGTTGTGTAATCTGATCTTGCATCTTCTATCGTTACGTGTACGATTGTAATAATTGGCTCGAGATTTATATCTCCGATAGGCAAGATAGAAAAGTAATCACAAACACTTCGTCTCATCGTTTGTGATTCCACAATATCTTTTTTCGCTGCCTCGATTAAGATTATTGTAAGGTGATCAATAATACTAGGTTGTTCTTCGGGAATATAAGACCGGTTTATTGATTGGTTCCTGTTCACCTTGATTTATCAAAAGACGGAACAAAACTCGTAGGTATATTCGTGGGAGACGGATTTATCTATTACCGTAGACTTTTCTGTGTGATACAGATTTGTTTATTAAAGTCTTCGACTTTTGGTCGTAGCAACTCTTAGTTGTGGGTGAGATCAGCAAAGGGAATCAAGTACGTAGCATCCTGCTGGGATCAGAGGCGTAGGAGCATAACTGTATCTTGGATCAGTATGAGATTGATTGGGGTTCAACTACAATCCAAACCGAAGTTAATTTGGAGTAGGCTAGTGTCTCTAGCGGCTGAATACAGTGTGTGTTCAATCTGGACTATGTCCCGAGATTTTTCTGCATTTGCGGTTTCCTCGTTAACAAAATTCTGGTGTCTGTGTTATTTCTTTTCCGCATTATATTTTGTTATATAATTGAAATATCACAGGTTGTGCGTTGTTCAATCAATTAGAATATCCGACATTTTGGTTGTTGATTTAAGTTGATTGACACTTAGATATTGGTCTTTGGTACCATCCAAGTTATCTCTCTTTGATAAAGACTCGCGGATTTCTATTTGCTTGAGTAAAGATCAAATCGAGAGATTGAGATATAAACTTTTTGATATACTTTTTATCTAGATTGAGTCTGACTGTCTATTTGATTCTCTAGAAAGTATATTGGAGTTTGTCCATACAGATTGCTAAGCGAAATATTGGGTGTGGTTGTTGTACCCCCACTTTTTCAGAAGAGAAGCTACAAAGTTTATTTATTTATTTTATATTCCATATGTATTGATAGTTTTGTCACTAAAATTGACAAAGGGGGAGATTGTTAGAGCACTGCTCGGTCGAACTCGCATGCATTGTTATCTCAAGCATGTTTGTCAATGTTAGTGATCAAAATTATAAGTCTTGATTTCTAGTCTACTATTAGCTAAGTCTCGGACTAGGATAGAAAGTGTAGTTGATCTCAAGACTCCATGGCGATCATCATACAAAGACGAAGAACTACTCAAGGAACTTGTGGAACTTCATCAGCTAAAAGGTATGTGGAGACTTGAACTTATCTATCACTCAAAATTCTATCTACTCTATCTCCTATCTGGAGACAAAAGTCGTATCGCTATACAGACTATGATTATACACATTTGCTATTTCGAGCCGAGTTTATCTCGCTTATCTATTTCTCGAAATATGTGTTGGTAAGCTTTCGCTTTGGCTAAGTTCATCTTTACTAGTGACGAAAGTCATATTAGTTTCAGTTACTTGAAAATGGCTTTGACGAAAAATGGTTTGTGAATAACAACTATATAACGTCCTCTAAGAATATTTCAATGATTGAAATGAGAGTTTAGAATATATAACCTTGGAAGGATATAAACATTGTGTAGTAACACATATGTGTAAGTCCTTATTCCTTAAACCAAAGTATGCGTACTTTGCTGCTCAGAAAAACCGGAACTAAAGTCCGCGTACCAGTACGCGCACCATCGGAAGTTCACGTCCCGTGAAAATCTGCTGGAGTATGTGAACTGAAAACAAACTTATTCCGGGTACTTAAGTCCGCGTACTAGTCCGCATACTTAGGTTGGTTATTTTCTAAAAACGGTTATGCGTGAACTCAAACTTATATAAAGTAATGAATGCATAATTACAAACCGTGGCTATAAAGTTCATGAATTGATTCGAGTGAATCAAATCATTTTTTCTTCGATTGTGTCTTGTATACTTCTATAATATCTAAGCAATTGAACAACTTTATAACTAGTTCATTTTAGTCATTTGAACTAGTTGTGGTAAAGAAGAATATGGTTGATATGAAAGTGCTCATATGGCTAACCATTTGGTTAACTACTGTTGAACCAACTAAATGTACATGTTTGGGTACGGTTACACAAACATAAAACGTGCATTTCATTTGTGTGTAATAAGCTAAGTTTCGATCTAACAGTTGAAAGATATTATCTTGAATCTAATCAGGTTTTCATTTAATGGTGAATATTGAATGCTTTGTTACTAAGCTATCATTGATTGTAAACCTTGATTTGAAAGACTATATAAAGGAGAACTCTAGCAACTGGGAAACCTAATCCCCACACCTCCTGTGTGATACTAGTTGTATTAGCTAGAGTCGATTCTCCTTTAACCTTAGGTTTCTTCTCGAGACCCTGTAGGTTAACGACTTGAAGACTTCATTGGGATTGTGAAGCCAGACCCAACTATTTTCTCTGTAGTTGTGTGATCTGATCTTGCTGTTTCTATCGTATTTGAGTACAATCGTAAGATTGGCTTGAGATTGATTTCTCCGATAGGCAAGATATAAAAGAAGTCACAAACACCTTCATCTCATCGTTTGTGATTCCGCAGTATCTTCTTTCGCTAGTCGATTAAGATTATTGTGAGGTGATTGATCATTCTAGGCTGTTCTTCGGGAATATAAGTCCAGGTTATCAATTGGTTCATGTTCACCTTGATTTATCAAAAGACGGAACAAAAACTCGTAGGTATTTCTGTGGGAGACAGATTTATCTATTACCGTAGACTTTTCTATGTGATACAGATTTGTTTATTAAAGTCTTCGACTTTGGATCGTAGCAACTCTTAGTTGTGGGTGAGATCAGCTAAGGGAATCAAGTGTGTAGTATCCTGCTGGGATCAGAGACGTAAGGAGCGCAACTACACCTTGGATCGGTGTGAGATTGATTGGGGTTCAACTACAGTCCAGACCGAAGTTAGTTTGTAGTATGCTAGTGTCTGTAGCGGCTTAATACAGTGTGGTGTTCAATCTGGACTAGGTCCCGGGGTTTTTCTGCATTTGCGGTTTCGTCGTTAACAAAACTTCTGGTGTCTGTGTTATTTCTTTTCCGCATTATATTTTGTTATATAATTGAAATATCACAGGTTGTGCGTTGAATAGATCAATTGGGAAATCCAACCTTTGGTTGTTGATTGAAATTGATTGATCCTTGAACATTGGTCTTTGGTACCGTTCAAGTGATTTCTCTTGTATTCAATTAGACTCGCATATTTCTATTTGCTTGAGTAAGTATTGAATCGAGAAAGTGAGATATAACTCGTTGATATACTTTTAATAAGATTGAGTCTGACTGTCTAGTTGATTCTCTTAAAAGTATATTGGAGTTAGTCCATACAGATTGCTAAGTGAAATATTGGGTGTGCTTGTTAGACCCCCGCTTTTTCACTTGTGGTGCTTCCTAAGTTAAAGAACTCAAATACAAAAGACGATTTAATGATTTAAAGAGCTTCTCAACTTCATCATGAAGTTAAAAACAAACTTGAGGAGTCAAATGCAAAGTATAAAGCAGCTGCAGATCAACACAGACGCCTTAAGATCTTTAAAGAATGAGAATTGGTTATGATTCATTTACGAAAAGAGAGATTTCCAGTTGGTACTTACAATAAGACCAAAATGAAGAAATATGGTCCATTTAAAAAGTCTTGAAACGTATCAATGACAATGCATATGTCATAGATCTTCCAGCTGATTGGAACATATTCAATGTGTTCAATGTTCAAGAAATTTTCACTTTCCATGGAGATAATGAGGTTTTCTTAATTCCAGATATCTCGAGGACGAGCTCTATTCAAGAAGGGGAGACTGATGTCGTACAGCATGCACAATGCCTTACAGCTCAAGCTTAGTTTCTTCTTATTTCCTAATATTGTTTTGAGAGTTCCATTATTAGTTATACACTTATTTCCTAAGTTAGTTAAACTCTTTTTTTTCTTAGTTTAGTTGTCAAGTCGGCTGTGTTAAGCCTATTTAAGTCGAGTCTTGTTTCAAGTTTAGACATCAATTATTATTATCCTTAAACTTTGAAGAACGTCTTCCTGCAAACTTCTTTTCTTCATCTTGTTAACTTCAATCTCTGATTTCGTATCCTTTTCATTCTCTTCGTATCTTTTTCAATCTCCGCATTGCTTTCATCTTATTAGTTCTACATTATATTAATATGTAGTATCATTACTGATATGTAGTATCAATACATAACATATTAATATGTAGTAACATATGTTATGTTAGTAACATGTGTTGTTAGGGTTAGCAGAGTAATTTTATTCTTTTCAAACCTTTTTTGGACTAGCGGGTAAATAATTTCTCCCGTTGGACTAGCCATTAACCCGGGTTGGGTTTAGTGGACTAAACAACAAAGTTCTTGGTTGGATACCAGACAATCGAATTTCAGGCTAAGGCCGAAAATAATATACATATCTCATTCTCAGGTCCAATGGGAAAAAATATTAATCCATTCTCACACCCAGAATTATTTTAGTTTTCAAGGTCACTTAGGCTTTAGACAACCTCAAATCCCATGTTAGTATGTTGTTGCCCATAAGATTTCTCTGAAACTTAAATTTTGGAGTTTTTAGTGCCAATATGATTTTCTATAGGAAGAGCCCGTTGATGTTGCAGCATCTCTTATACGAAATGAAACGCTCAGGTGCACAATTAATTTTCTTCGGCTATTGCCCGAGTGGATTTAACTGACAAAAATGTAAATCCCATTATCACGAGAAAGGAAACCTGGTACTATAAGATGCTACCCGTAGGTAGTAGTAAATGGATGGCAGACGGTACTAGTCCATAAGAATTCTCATGAAATGAAAAAACAGATTAATCGTATAAATTTCTGTTGGTGTGCAACTGAATGCCAAGAATGCGTATTTGGAGTAGGACTAACACGTCTGCTTTCTTCAAAAAAAAAAAAAGGACCGGAACTAGAGAGAACTCATCGAATCCAATAGAGTCGAGCCTTAAGGAAACATAGTGTCTGCGAGTGCTATTAGCCTTTGGTCAGAGTAAAGTCATGCGGACGTATCTGGGCAGTAGGTAGTACTACTCCACTAAATACCCGTATATATAATTCACTAAATACCCGTATATATAATTGTACTTGACCTGATTGTTTTGTTGGGGCAAGCAGAAACAAAAATATTGATTCCTAGAGTACCGCAGAAACCAAAACTTTTGATCCACCCTGCCTGCAGCCATTACATTGTATGTTTTCTTCATTTATTTGGCATCCCATGTCACTTGGCAAAAATAAAAATTCTTCACATGCTGTATTTATTTGTTAGCACACCGTTTTTGGCAGCTCTTAATGGTTGTAGGGTTGTTCTAGCGGCTGGTTTTTATTGTTATCTCACGCAAATAAGTCACTTGAGCTTGACGCAGGGAAATTAAATTTCTTTGCAGAAGACAGACCTGACTATAGAAGATAACTACCCTATTACCTCGCCATAAGGTGGAGTATGCTACACGCCCCCACACATTAGGTGGATTACCTAGTTTAACTACCCTTTCTTCTGTACGTTGATTTAACCAAAACAACTGGGACTCAACTGAACACTTGAATAACATCACCTGTGTATCTCCACAAACTAGCCCCCCAATATAGTACGTGCAGAAAGACCCAACTACCAAGTATGCACTAATTGGGAGACGTGGCCAAGCTTTACTACGCCTGTAACTATGGAAGGGATGCACTACACTTCCAGTGATGGTTTTTCCTTGATTCCCCACTACCAGATGAACTTGTCTAACATACCCTGTTTTCGCAGCCAAAAGCAACCTTGCTGAACCTGGATTCATACTAGCGTACTGCCCTTGCTTGCTCCATCTAAAAGATTCACATTTGAATCTGAAATCGACAAAGTAGAATTTCAGGAATTCCAGGAATTCCGTC
This sequence comes from Papaver somniferum, assembly GCF_003573695.1. NCBI lineage: Eukaryota > Viridiplantae > Streptophyta > Magnoliopsida > Ranunculales > Papaveraceae > Papaver > Papaver somniferum. The sequence goes on along the minus strand of NC_039366.1, from coordinate 117,013,664 downwards.
TTTCTTTTTGGCCTTGTTCTTTTTCTGTACTCGAATAACAGAATATTCAGAAATGGGAAAAGAAAGCAATAAGAAAAGACACGGGAAGCAACAAAGGATCATCAAAAACAATACCAACTCCAAAGTAAAGCTGCTTCCACTTCCCTAATATCACCCGTGACTTTGAAATTTGAAAAAGAAACAAACTTTAACTTCAAATTCAAATTCAAAAAAACTAGAACCCCAATCATACACTCACTCATTTTTATACCAATCAACATCTTCCGCTTTGATCAAGATTCTCTTCTTTTTCTTCAAAATTCAAAATTCAAAATTCAAACAACTAAAAGAAAGAAAAAAGAACCCCAAGAACAACGATGAACTCATTTCATCAAAATATAACTCAAGCAAATTACATCGAATTAAAAGTAAATACTATATCATCAAGTTATCAAACCATACACCACACCAGATCAACAAGAACAAATAACAAAATTACAACATTCTCCATCTTGACTGCTTAAACAAAGTACTGATATCAAAGTTAACCTACAATTCTCATTACTAAATACTTTTAAGTACTAGTTAACAACACCTTTACATACCAAACCATATATATTATCACCAACCAAAATCAATAGTTATTAGACGATTTTCCTTCAATACTGCCCACTCAATTAGACCAAAGCTATTATCACTTACGCTAAAGAAGTGGGTTTGCGAACATAGTATCGGTAAGCAGCAACCTTTCTTTTCCGAGAAATTGTGTTATTAACTGAGAGAACCATCTTACCATGTTCTTTCGAAGTGAATGTATTGTGAATTGGTTCTCCGGATGCTGCAATCCATTTCGGCTTCTGAATTGCAATTGTGTAGCTTCCTTCAACACTTGGTACAAATTCAGCACTGTACTCTAAATCCCAACCTCCCACCACTAAATCCCAGGTTATGGTTGCACCAGCCTAATTACAATCAATTCATCAAATGAAAATGGGTTTCGAATTAACATTCAACTAGATCATTCATACTTGGTAAGTTCAAAAAAAAGGAATTACGAATCAATAACTCGAAAGCTAGCAGGATGATCCAATGACAAAAAAATCGAAGTATACCTCAATGCCATCAATCTCTAAATTGACTTTCTCTCCACCTTTGATAGTGAATTCAGAAGCTGGTTTTGGTGGACCGTTTGGTGAATCACCTGGTCGACTCAGTCCCCCATACTGAACTGGCACATTTTCAGGCCTGATAAACCTGATCAAAACACAAAACCCTTTTTCAGATTTCACTTTAAATTACTTATCAAAAGAAGAAATCTGGACATCACCCATGAAATCCATTAATGAATTAAGCAACAATGACAGAGTAGTGCATTTAATAAATAAGTAAAAGACAGATTAATATTTTTCCAGATCTTCAAATAAATATACTAAAAACAGGAGAATAACAGAAAATGTTTCAGATAAAAACTCTAGAACCCAAAGAACAAAGATTTGAGAATTATAACAAAGACAAAAGTTATAGATTTCTTTCTACAGATTTAGATGAAGAAGAAAGAAGAAAACTTACTTGTAAAGGGTTTCAGCAACTTTGTTTTCTCTAGCAATTACAAACTTGCTCTTAGTCCTTTGTGTGAGAAAAGGACTAAACATTGAATATAACATACTGAAGTACCATGGAACATTGATAAATACCTGCATCATTCACCACCACCATTACAAAATTTAGCAGCACAAGAATAATGGGTTCTCCTTAAAATCAATTGAAATCTTACAGAGAGATCTAGAGAGAAAGAGAGTGAGATCGGTACCTTTCTGGCAACCATTTCAGGGTAATTATCTTGAAACAAAGAGAGAATCTGATTTGAAGCAACTCTAAGTTCTCTCTTAGGCATATCTTTAAGATCAGTAACTTGAATAATGGAATTAACACCACCAGGTTTGAAATGAAGAAGATTAATACCTTTCTCTAAAACCTGAACTCTCCATTTCAAAAACATTTTAAGTTTTTCTTCATCACCAAAAATCCTTTCATACATTTCTTTATCTTTGAAAACACCATAAGCATTATAACAAACAGGATGGCCATCTCTATCATAACCATGCATATAAGCAACTACTTCTTCAAGTTCTTTAAACCCTAAATCCTCATCCATTATATTCTCAGTACCAAATTCTTTTCTCCAACCTAAACATTTCTGCAACATTGAAAACGAATCAGATACTTTGAAATCTCTTGCTCTTAAAAATTTCAGCAAAATCACATCAGCTCTTTCATCACCACCTAGAAGATGAATACCCCACATTGATTCAGACGAATGAGAAACGGATAATTTATCTTTAAGCTCTTGCAACGCTTTCTTCTCAATGTTCTTGAGATTTGAAAGAAGATAAGTATCTTCTTTGAATGATGGAGAACGAAGTGTAGCAACCTCCATTAGTGTTGAAACAAAGCTTTTCTTAGTGGGTTTTGGTGAATCAGTTGTTGTTTCTAGTTTTTGTTTCTGGACTGTAAGATGAGATATAGCTTCCATTGCTAAACAGAACAAAACAGAAGAAGCTCTGTTTTCGATATTTTCTGAAGAAGTTTCAGAACAGTTGAAAAAGAGAGATAAGGAAATGTCTTTCAAGAAGACAGAGAAAAGAAGAAACAGTAGACTTCTTCTGATGACTGATGTGAATGGTAGAGTGAGAAGAACAGAGCAGAGAGTCGTCTGAGAGTAGGCTTAAGTAAGTAAAATATGAGTAATGTAAAAATGATACTATGTTTCATGGACCATTGAAGTAGTATGGTACATCTATCTCTTGGTTGAAAACGAGGGAGATCAGTACGGTAAGTGGAGACGTGGAATGAATCTCTTGATTCACAGAAATTCATATCACAAAAATATGAAAAGAGTCATTCAAAGTAACTCTGAATTCTCGAGCAACGTAGTCAACATCCGCCATATCGGCCGATATATCGGCGAAATATCGGATACCGCTCTGGAGTAATACGAGAAGCAGTATATCGGTGATACGATATCTTCCCGATAATATCGGCCGATACGAAATTTTTAGGATAATCCGGTATTGGTAAATTAGTCGTTTTAGGTAAAGATTAAGGGTATTTTCTCGATAATATCGGCCGATATCTATAATGACTCGTATGATTTTGATTAAAATTGTAATATATCCTTGTTTAAATATCATTTTAGGTAGTAAACTTTAAAGTTATTGAAGTTACTCTCCTGTTTCTAGTTTGAACTTGTTTAATAATCATTCTAGGTAGTGAACTTTAAAGTTATTGAAGTAACTGTTTTGTGTTTTTGATAAAATTAATGGTATCTATTATATGTTAACAGAAAATGTTTGCTATAAAATTATAGTCTTAAAAATTTGGAACCGATATTCCAACGATAATATCCCCGATATAAAATCGTACCAGTGTATCGGTCCCGGCCGAGATAAACCGATATCCGATATTAACTACATTGTTCTCGAGTGACATATTTATCACCGTTATAGGAAACGAGCAGCACGACTACCACCACTTCACTGTCGAAACTGGGCCTACGAGGTAAGAAAGTGGCCAGGTACGTGGCCGTATCCACCGGTGTGTCTTGGGATGAATCTGGCTGTACCATGATGAGCTCTTTGTTTAAGGTTGGAGCATGGTGCATAAAAATGCATTCTCATTATAGAAGCAGCACCAAGCGTGATGAAGTTCTCTCGCACTGCGGGGCCACTTTTTGCTAAACACGACGTTTGTGCAAATCGAGGTGCTGATAGTTACCTGCTACGAGTATTTTACATGCTACAACATGTTTTAACCCTGTTAAATTGCACCCACACTTTGACGAGGACAAAAATGATGTCAAGGAAGAAATAGTATTGTACTACAGTCTTACCAGCTAATTACAATTATGAAAGTAGTAATGAATTTGAATTTGAATATGAATTGGTTAAAAATCAGCTTTACAGAAAGATAGATAAAGAAAGATTTGTGTACTCTCCCATGGTCCCATTTTCGGAGGGAAACCACTTGAATTCTTCTGCATTGGATTTTGGTAAAGTGTTTTGGTTAATTAATCTTATCAAAAGAGAAAAATGTGGTTTTGATTATCATAATGTCGCTCCTTAAATCATATAAAGCCTCACTAGCTTTTCTCCATTGGCTTTAAACACTCAAAGAAAGTGTATTTGGGGTGGAAGCATGTGCCGAATGCCCATTCCAATGGCCGCAGCAACATGTAAATTTATAACGATGATTATCGTCTAAAACAGTGCGAGTCTCTCAGGCTCAGCTCAGCAGGCATTACGCAGTTTGAAAACAGGTGGGAGAGTGCGGAGTCTGCTTACACTGATGACTGATGAGTGTCTTTTAAGATACACGCACTTTAGAAGAAAATACAGAGCAAAACAAAAAGCAAAAGCGAAAGTGAAATTTAGAGTTTTTGCGGAATCTTTTTTTCTCATGGATGTAATATCTTTTGAAGTTTTCAAAATCCTTGTTCTTTTACTTTATCTTTTCATCTTCTTTAGATCAATGTATACAAGTACTTTTCTTGACAGATAATGAGATCAGGGTTCTTCACATTACATGTTTTGCTAGTCTTGCTAGGGTTTCAACTTTGAACATGTCTTGTTTTTTATTTTGTTCAGTGTTCTTGCTGAAGAAACGTTTTAGGGACCAATTCATCAAACTGGGAACCAGGTGGCCCTATACTATATGCAATCAAAGGCCTTCAGGGTCCAACCTATATGACTGTTCATTTGTTGACCCTTTGACTTTGACTAGTGATGAAGTTCAAGAACATTTTACACATGTTCTGAGAGAGTCACCTTAAACCCCAACCAATCACCCAACATGCTGGATGGAATTAAATTTATGAACTTTTTGAACATGTAGACACAGTGCTCCTTGAACGTATATTATTGGGATCGCTATGCATCGGATGAACTTGGCATCACTTTAGTCCCATTTGGACCATGGTTGACAGAATTCAGTGCAGCAGTATTGACTATCAAGTATCAACCCTAACCTTTTGGTGTGAGTGCGTATCAAAGTTCTGCGATGTGATATATTATGAGCGGCTCATTTGGCAATAATTTCCAGCCAAGCTAATGCAACCCAGTAACTAAGAAACGTGAAAAGGACAACCTTTAATCTCATAAATGACATTGTGTTTAGATTCATAAAGACCTCTTACAACAGATGATTGCAATACCATCTAGATCATTCCCGCAATTTTCACTCACACTAAAAGGAACTAATAAAGATTGACACTATCAGTTCAAGAACTAAAAATTAGGGGGGAGAACAGAAATTTAGAACACTGGACATCCAAACCTTGGCCCTCCAGCAATCCAGTTATGATGAATGTGATGCAGGGAGGTAATGACGACGAATAATCACTTAATACCATGGAATGATGGAAGCACTGCAATAAGAGGGTCTCCATATCCAACAGCTTCTGCAGAGATTCAGAATGAAGAGGAACTAGTAAGTTAGCAATTTCTTCTTTTTAAGGAGAAGCAATGAAGCCCGTTGTAATATCAAATTTGCGCAATCCGTTGGATAATTTTTTCTTATCATGATGTAAAAAATGAGAAAGTTATTCTCACTGCTCAAACTGTTTTAACTCAAGTTCCTTTTCTCAGTATTAGAACTTATCACTCAAAAGGATGAATAAGAATCCAATTAATAGTTCAACTTATATAGTTATATTTATGCACGAGTTGAAAAGAAAAGGATATCTTACCGCCATCGTTATAAAGAAGTTTTAAGATCTCGCCGGCCACATCCGACTGTAAGAAGACAAGAAATAATGGTTTTCAGAATTTTATATATCTCAAGTACGGCAACCACTTCCCAGGACAAGAAATTTAAGGTCTCACCTTCACCGGAAGTTCAGAGCCAAACTGATCCAAAAAGCCTATTACTTGACCTTCTTTAATCACATCTCCCTGTTTATATAAAGTTGCAAAGTTAGAAAATTTCTCCACATGTATGCATGAACACAATTATCAAATAACTGCGGGTAGAAAATGTTGATTAGAAATACTTAAAGTGACACAGATGCAAGTAGGAGAACCACAAATCTGGTTTTTTCTCAACTGCTTGAAAGGGAGTGAGCAAAAACACAGCATCCAAGCAGCAGATGTAAGCGGGATACACAATCAAGTTCATATCGCAACCCACTGCCAGAAGATGTGTGCTCTCATCACCCACCAAAAGGTGAAAAAGTTGCTTGGACTTGGAGAATCACTTAGTGACTAGTGAATACGTATTAGTTACCATGAAGAGTGCCATTAAAAGCAAAATATCATAGGGTTCAACAAGCAACTGATTTAGGATCAAAGATGTAGGACAAGCAAAAAACTTGACATAAAATGCAAGGACAGGGTTTTCATGAGGTACATGGAGATGTTTCGAGGTCCGCTTTTGGTGGGATCACTTTACACCAAATACATACTACCTCTGTCCCACAAAAAATGGGTCTTTCAGTTTTTCATTTTTGCCTGAAAATAGGCAGAATTTGAAAAGTGAAAGACACACTTTTTGTGGGACAGAGGGAGTATCATTTAAAATGTACGAACACAAGGGTGAATCCTGCACAGATTTAGTAAAGAGTCCTATATCTTTCATAACAAATCTGGACCAGGATGGACCCAGGATTTTTCCTTGGGTAAGGCTAAAGCCTGGAATGCTAATGATTTGCAGGGCGGCCGAAGGGCGCGACAAATTTTTTGGATCTAAATGCATAGTTAATGGCTATTTCTGATTCACTTATAATATGCTAAGTAAATAGATAGCAAACTGTGATTATAGTATGAAATTTATAGCTTATGGAAGCAAAATGGAAGACCATTGTGCTGAGAAGAAATCTTTTTTACTTTATTTTTGCTTTAAGTAAGGTTTAAGTTTTAATTATCTCTTAAGATGGGCTAAAAATAAATTTTCAAAAAATTCCCGTAGTAAAAGGATATTAGGCCATAAACAGGGACGGGCCTAGTAAGGGGATAACCTAGGCTATAGCCCGTCCCTGATCTGGACAAGCACTGGGCAACTTGCTAATTCTAGAAGTAGAAAAAAAAATTAGAAAAACAAACTATATAATGCAGGTGATAGGTTATGTTATCACCTCTTTACAGATAGGAGGTTGCTTCTTTCCTTTCAGTGTCCTTCCTCTTCGGAATGAACCAACCTAAGCGTAAATGAAATATTAAAGGCTTAGAAGGTTAAAAAAAGTTCAGGATAATCACATATGGAAAAAGGAAATCCTAGAACTGAGATATTGGCAACTCATACCGTTGGAGATGACACTAGAACATATCCATTTGCTCCGGAAGCTTCTAGAGCGGTAAGCTTTGATGACTTACCAAAGGAGACATTTTTAAATGGAGTAGTGGTCTCTTTAGAGGGGGTCGATGTAACTGCTGGTGCTGGTGCAGGAGCTGAATCAACCATTGGTTCACTTGGAACAGGTGGTGGTGTTAGAGTTGAAACTAAAGGTTGATTTTTTGTGGCTCCAATGTTCCGTCTCAGTTTCATTTCGAAACCTCCTACCTGTTGATAATTATAAAAAGTCTCGTTATGAGTCAAGGAAATGGAAAATGACACTCAAAGTGAATATAGATGTTCAGAGACAAGCAACAAGCATGGTAGATTAGTGCTACTTGTAAAAATCCCAGACATGGTTTTCCTTAACTCATAAATCTGCTACTAGAACTCCAGTATAGATGGGGTATCCTCATCTTATTACAAATTTACTTCCATCTTGATAACATTATCTAAAAACACATGAAGACTAGCACAATTCCAAGCAATTGAACAAAACTTACTTTCAGATTCAGTTCCGCAATATCTGTTTCATCACAGACTTCAAGGACCAATGCCTGAAATGGAAATACATCATGCCCGGTTATTTTCACATATAACAATAAGATAACAGAATTCCATGGGATCATATAACTTTGATTAAATAATGTGGTTCAAAACTGACAGGAATGTGCCATCGATATTGGAGTTTCAGAGAGATAATGTGCTCATTTCAGGATTCAGTATAAAAGAAAAGTATTGCACTCTCAAGGACAGGAAGAGATAGCGGGAAAGATGGCTTTCGAATACATAAGGAAAGAGGGTTGTGATGTAACTCAATGCATCTGGCTGGTCGATTGGATGGTGACACCAGTGGTGGCAGCCGAAGAGAAAAAACAATTGCATGCTACAAAGAAGTTACAGACCAAACACAACTCAACAACAAAAGACAAATCACTCTTGGTGATGTAGACAGTAGTAATAGCAAATATCTCGGTGATATAGATCTAACTATACAACAGGTTAAGTCAATAGTGCAAAGCAAAATCGTAAATGATTTTAATATGCACTCTAACAAGTTTATGGCTTAATATATCAAATAAGTAATAACGGCTCTAGCAATCAAACTGGAAATTCTTAATCCATCTAACAAACACTATTTTGTTTACTTCTTTGTCCAAAGCATAAACTTGTTTACAATTCTTTCTCGAAAATGTAGTTGGACGAGCCATTCTAAGATATGGGTCAACGAGTTAGACAAATGAAAGAGCCTTTAAGTGTCAGCACATTCTTGGGTTAATAAAATACATTTATAACCTGTGAGGACATTTAAACTGGATTTAAATCCTCTGTGGTAATGCTCTATCGAAAAAGGGGTATACGATCTCAGAGAAGATTTGGATATGGAATGCAGTAAGTTCACTAGAATCAGTAGAATAAACTCACCTCAAACCCGCTGGGGAAAGTTGCACTCGGAGTTTTCTTCTCTGATTGTTCTGATGGAATACTGTCTGCAGACACTGCGTGATCACCAATGTCTTAGTATGTGAAGTCCAATTAAAATAAGCACCAAGGATTTTTATTTACTTAGAATAATTTGCAAGACATAGTATCTGAAAACTCCTTATAAGTGAAAAGGTAAACATGTTTTTATAATTATTTTGGTCACTTTCAGAAAAGAGTATATGTTTCAAAGGAAAACCAATTATTCTACACCACTCCATGACTGCTGCTGAAGAATATGAAAACCTTACCATGATTACCATTTGTTACATATTAGTATATTAAACAGTCTAAAGCAACCAAGTGCATAGTCATCGTGACACCATAAGGATGCCAGTAATGCACTCTGCTTTATGCGAATTACTAACACCATTGATGGCATCTTTCATATGGCCAACTTCATGAACAGAACAATAAATTCCTAACATGATAACATCCTTGTAAGGTTTACCCAGCCTAGATGCTAAAATTGCCTTTGAGAAACTAAAACTCATCACATTTTTAATCACCTAAGCATCTACCGCCCCTATAGAGGTTTTCCTAAAAAATGTTGGTGGAAAACAGGTGATAATAAATAAAGAATGAAAAAGATACATAATACTGTAAGTGAGACACTCACCATCGGACACTGCCTCTAATGTAGATTCCGAGGCCTTGGCACATTTGAGGAACATTCCCTTCCTCGTCTTTGAAGACAACTTAAGCCTCCCACCAAATGACGAGCTATTTAAAGTAGCTTTAATCATTGGAATCGAAGCAGGCTTCTCAGTTAAAGAGCTTACATTTGGTAATGTACCTACAGTACCTGAATAATTAGCCAACGCATATGAGAACACAAATTACTCATTTCCTTAATACAAAACCAAGTAATACAAAAAAATACAAAAGGGCGCCTAGATCAGAAAATAAACCCAGATGCTAATTTTCCAATATCCTTTTTATACCATAAATCCCATTTAGTGTTCTGATATAATGTTTTTATCCTGGCTTCGCATTTCATCCTTTATTATTAAAAACAGTTTAAACTCTTACTAAGGTTCTAATCCAGCATAAATGATGTAAAATACTTCAATCTCAACGTAGGATCTGATTCAACTCAAAATCTAAACCAGATCGCTTGATAAATTAAGCCACAGTTGATGTAGTTATCAATAAATTACTCGATCTGATGTTAGAATCTAAGCAAAAAAAGATGAATAAAACCTCGAATTATCCGCCATTAGCTGCAAACACAAAACCAATAACGTCGCATTTCGTATAAGAGAATGGGAATAGATAGAGACGAAACTTACAGTGAAAAGAGCGGATAACAGCAGCAGACTCCATTGAAGAGAGAGATCAAGAAGGAATAGGGGAGAAGGAGGGAAAGAGATCTGAGGAGAACCAACCAAGCAATGAAATTTTGTTGGAGGAAATGATATATAAGAAGAGATGAGTTCGGTTGCTGAGAACAGTTGGAGTTTATGTCTTCGAAATGTCCGCCTTCTTCATAGGTTTTTTCACCCTTCTTCACTTGCTCTGCTTCTCAAGTGAGTCACCAAACCAAGGGGACCCACCACCAACAGCAGAAAATTCTTGAAGGGTGCGTTTTTTGAAGGGGGCATGGGGATAAATGATATGTTGACACATGTCTTACATATTAATGAATTTTGTTTCCAAAAATACCAACACCAATTAACAAAACAAATGTTCTCTCCATAAATACACTTATTTTATATTTTTGGAAACAGAATTCATTAATATGTAAGACATGTATCAACATGTCATTTGTCCCCATGCCCCTTCAAAAAACGCCCCATCAAAAATTTTCTTCACCAACATTTATGGATGAAATTGTTATATCACATGATGCCTAGACTGGGTCTAATGGAGCTTCCCAACTCCTGCCACATGCTTTTACACATCATTCTGGGAAGAGCTAGGTTTTGTGGTTAATCCCGATTTTAAGAAAATAACGGATAATGGTTGTTCGGCTTTTAATATGTCGGGTCCACCAATTAAAGATATCCCACTTATTCCTCTATTCATATAAGTTGTTCGCTTTTTATGCTAAGATCTTTCTTGGCCCCACTAAGTTATAAGAGTTTTAAGAATACAACGGACAATCATTATCCGTTTTCGCCTTTTTGTGAACGGTTAATCATTGCCCGTCTTGAGAGTCTTCCGGTTGGGATTCCCACGAACCAGGGAAGGGGAGGAAAAAGGGGCTTTAGACCACGGTTTTTTTAGCTGGGAAGAGCTTGGGAAGCTCCATAAGACCCAGTCTTAAGGAAGTAAGCTCTAAAATTAGCAAGAAGCTGGTTATTATTATCTTTTCTTACAATTAGGGACTCCAAATCGCCGCATGGCGTCCATATAATGAAACTTGAATCTAATAAAGCCACATCAGTCACAATTGTTATGTCATCAGTGTCTTATTGGCCACACCAACCGTCATTAATAAATGAGACAGTCCAGTTGGCAACTTGAAGGGTCACTATAAAAGAAAAATTGAAAACAAAACATCCTTTCACAATTACACAAAATTGGGTTACCTGAATCATGCATATGTTCTTCCAGATTGCTATATAAGCATTGTGTATCCGAACAGTCGGTATAATGTTCTGAGAGTATATATTGTGCGCTCCAATATCTTATTCATATCTTAAAAGAAACAAAATCAATGGTAGGAGAAATAGATCCCGCGAAAAGAGCCTATTGTTCCAATCCATATTTGGTTACACCTATATGAGCATGTTATGTGGTTGAATGTACATTTGTTCGAAAGGCTCCAAATGAAACACCCGATATCGATTACCCGTGAGATAACTACAAATCGCATCTCTCTCATAATTCCCTCTTACAACACCAATGAACCGTCACAATTCATCAAAATACAGTCACAATCTCGAATGTAAATACACACACTAACTACCACGACTACCAAAAACCCCATCTTACATTTCCAAAATCCAGAAGAATAGACGACGACCAAAAATAGCAAGAAGTGATGGAAGAGGAAGGTACTTAGTGAAGCCACTAAGTGCTACCTTCCAAGCATTGCATTGCTATCATGTCTCATGGTTATTTGGGGTTTCTACATGATAAGACATATCTCTTCGCATATTACTTTCATTTCAATAGATACCTTACTACAACATATTCATGTGCACATGCCAAACTCATATATTTGGCATATATGCACCCACTATGGGTATGTCAAAGTGTCAAACTCATATGCCTATATGTCAGAAATAACATATAGGCATACACGATGGAGTTTCCAGCGAGAGATAGAGTGTCCATCGCTTGATGGTCATAATAACGCTCGCTGGTCTTTAAAGCGCCAACGCTAGTCAAGATATCGCTCGCAGGTTTGATCATCGCTTATCAGATCTTCATCCAACGACTACCAATTTCCCCCCTATAAATACCTAATTTAACTCATACCAATCCAACCCTAGTTATCCATTTGGGGTTCGACAAACGTACGAAACGACAAACGTACGGGTATTATTCGAATTTGTAAAGGTCAAATTCGGTCAAAAATCCGGCCAACGATGCGCAATCCGGCAATAGTTCGATACGGTATACGTACGTGTATAATTCGTTTTACAAGTATGAATACGGGATCGAAAATTCGGCCTAAAATAAGTAGTAAATTGATAAGTGTTTACCACCTTAAAAGATTAATTTTTATATATCCTTAGGAATAAGGTGGAAAAAGACATTTCTAATGTGATTTATGAGAGAAATTTAGTGGTGTATCATGGATTATCTATAAAACATATGATACACCTTTCAAAAAAAGCAACCAGCACAGTGGATTGATTGACGATCCAAGAAATAGGATGGTCCGGGTTTGACTCTCACCTAGCGCAACATTTTTTCGCGAATAAACTAATCGTAATCGTAGTAATGAACTGTGTCAACCCGGTAAGAGTAGAAGTGAGTCAACACAGATAGTTTCAAAACCATCCGAATTTGGTTGACGAATTATTGGCGAATCCAAATAGTTCGCGTATAGGTCGCCGAGCTCGCATTGTACGCGTATAGGGTTTGCAATTTGGTCCGGACGCGTATAATACGTAATTGCAAGCGATAGAGATTTCAATTTAAAGACTTTTAACTTATGGTACACTATGTTTCAAAGGTTTACGACGTTAAGTCACGTAAATTCAAGAAGAACAAATGCGTGTCTTCAAAATCGTTATTGTTTCATCCATAACAATGTTAGAAAGTATCAGCAAATTATGTGGTTGATAAAAGGGGATAATCCTTTGTTGTTAAATGAATAACTAAAAATTAGAGCTCGTACCAAATTCGCCGAAGACAACGGAAGATGGTCTAGTCACGACGAATGTTATGAAGTCTACAATGTTCATGTGCATGGATTCAAATTTTATGTACTGTGTTATGCAATCAAGGTTAATTTTTAATGAAATGTAAAACTAGTTTCTATTTGAATATTAATATAAAAGATAGTTTTCATTAATTTAAAAAAATAAAAAATATTACATTTAAACTAAATTGCTTCCATAACTAAATTGTTTACATTTTAACTACTCATCACCTTGTCCATTTCCTCCCTGGCCAAAGATCCAATTGCGCGTTTTCTGGATCAAGAGTGTTGTCAACATATCAGTTAGCGAGCCGGTTTGAGACTACTTGGTTCTTGAGTCTCATCAGAATCACCATAACCTTGATAAGTAATGGGTTCAGGGCGCATGATAACACGATACAAATCTTGAAATACGTGTTGTTGATATTCTTGAGGAATTTGCTGCAATGGTTGATGGAATGGTTGAAATGCTGATGAGCTTGAGGAAATTGGGTGGTAGAGGCAATTGGGGTGTACAGAGTCGATGGCCTAATTACTTTCATGTTCACACCACCACCTGGAGTTTTTATGTCAGTTGGAAAATTACTAAACATACGTACAGGAGTTGTATCCAAGCTGATGTTTTCATCACCACGTACTACTTGAGTATCTAACACTTGGTTTGGAGTAGAACTTTCTGTTACCTCCTGCATAAAACGACGTCTCAAACTTCTTTCACTTCCACGACTTAGCTGACTTCGAGCGAGACTCATGCCTCCTCCACCACTGGGACTCAAATGAGTCATTCCTCTACTACTACTTGAACCATCATTACCGTCAAATCCTTGTCTCATTTCAAACATCATGCTTTCCCTCAGTTTTTGCATTTCATCCAATTGGAATTTCTGAAATCCGTGTAATAGAGCATCATAATCGTTCAATTGGGTCTGATATTGCAACTCTGTAGCATTGACCCCCCTAGTATGGATAGGTCTGATCAAGTGCACTGGAAGTAATTGGAAAAGTAATAATTTGTCCATGTGTAGTGGATATAGTTTGTACCTCCCAAGAAAATGATGGGATAGTTGACGATGAACTTTGAGAAGGATATGCAACTGCGTCACCCGTCTCTGATGGAGGTTGGGAAGGAAGAAATTCATCGGCAAGTGGCATCCTACCTAAAGCTGGGAAATCCATCTGACCCAAACTTTGCGGTGTCATAACAATATTGGCCTTGAAAATAGTGTTAAACTATAATAGGTATTTATTTCTGCCCATTGGCTCCTGGATCAATTCATCAGCTTCTTGCCAATGATGACCTTCCCTTATCAATTTCAAGTAGTCCTTTTCAGAAACCTCTGAACTTGGATAGGGGTTGACGGCTATCAATGATCTTCTCTGCAACTGAAGAAGTCGTCTTTCACCATAATACCAAACACCATTTTCAAAAATGTGGGAAATACTAGTAGGTTCCATAGAAATAATATATGAGGATGAGTCTGGCTCAGTTGACCTAGTCAATTGTCTGTTTGGTCCTTTTTGGAATTATAAATTATAGTTTGCTCCTAAATATTATAGTTTGGTCCTAGGGTATTGTCCACCCACACGGAATATTCTTTTTCTGTTACCCAAACACCCCTGCACGTGCTCAATTTTTAATTTGGTCCTTTTACCGACATATATAAACAAGAAACAACTTTATTTTCTATCTCCTGACGAATTTCTTCTCTCGCTGCAGATTTGTTTTCTTCTAGGGTTTACGAAGATTGATACCAAGATCGATTTCGCTGCAGAAATTCTTCCTCGTTTTCGTTCTTGATACCAAGATCGATTCGATTTTACAGCAGATTAACTTGGTTATGAAGATTGATTTGATTTCGGAGCTAATTTGATTACGAAGGTTGATTTGGAATTATAGATCTTTTGAAGATTCGAGGCTTTTCTTTGAAGATTAATTCGGTTGTTTTGAAGATTCGAGGCTTTTCTTTGAAGATTGATTCGGTTGTTTTGAAGTTTCGAGGATTTCCTTGAAGATTTATTCGGTTGGAGTTGATTTTTTGGAATCACATATTCGGAGATTGGTGTTTTTTTGGTTTTGATCTGAATTCTTCTTGTTGCTGGTGAGTTTTCTCGCTAATCCTTTCTTTGATTTGAAGTAATTCTATAGATCAGCTAAGTTTTTCTTTGATTGGTATGTTTTTTGAATTTTAAGATCAATGAATGAAGTTGTTCTGGTAAGGCTTCATTTGTTAGAATGAACTCTTTCTTTGTCAAGGAAGAAGTAGTGTTGTTGTTTGTTTATGTGTTAGGATGTTAATGAATGAAGTCATTATGTTGTTAGTGCTTCATTCCAAGAATGAACTCTTTCTTTGTCAAGGAAGAAGTACTGTTAGGATGTTAATGAATGAAGTCATTGTGTTAAAGCTTCATTTGTTGTAATTAACTCTTTATTTTGTTTAAGGAAGAAGCTATTAGTGATATTATGATGTTAATGATTGAAGTCATTGTGTTAAGGCTTCATTTGTTAGAATGAACTCTTTATTTTTGTTAAGGAATAAGCTATTAGTGCTATTATGATGTTAATGAATGAAGTCATTTTGTTAAGGCTTCATTTGTTAGAATGAACTCTTTATTTTTGTTAAGGAAGAAGCTATTAGTGTTATTATGTTACGGCTTCATTCCAAGAATGAAATCTTTCTTTTTGTCAAGGAAAAAGTATTGTTTGCTGCTTTGTTTATCTGTTAGGATGTCAACGAATGATGTCATTCTGTTAAGGCTTCATTTGCTAGAATGAACTCTTTATTTTGTTAAGGAAAAATTTATTAGTGTTATTCTGATGTTAATGAATGAAGTCATTATGTTAAGGCTTCATTTGTTAGAATTAACTCTTTATTTTTGTTAAGGAAGAAGCTATTAGTGCTAGTATGTTACGGCTTCATTCCAAGAATGAACTCTTTCTTTTTGTCAAGGAAGAAGTATTGTTTGATGCTTTGTTTATCTGTTAGGATGTTAACGAATGAAGTCATTCTGTTAAGGCTTCATTTGTTATAATGAACTCTTTATTTTGTTAAGGAAGAATCTATTAGTGCTATTATGTTATGGCTCCATTTGTTAGAATGAATTCTTTAATGAATAAGTAGTCTTGCTGCTTGTTTATCTGTTAGAATGTTACTGTTTGAAGGCTATTTTGTTTCAGCTTCATTCCAATAATGAACTATTTTTGGTTGTGTGTGTTCATTTTTCATGTTCAGTATGAGTTGTTATGCAGTTGTGTACTACAAAGGGAATAGTATTCCAGTGGAAGTTTCTTTTTAGATACGATGATGCGTGACCTCAAAATACATGTTTGTGATTATTGGAGAAACTTGACTCCTCAGAGCATAAGATTTAGGGATGGCGAAAGTTGTGATAAAGTTGTCATCAACTGTGATTATTTTCTTCAAGGACTAATTATTGTTACTTGTTCAAAGGAATTGCCAAGTTTTAATTTGTTTGTTGAGGCTTCTAATGGTGGTGCTTCCTGCTCTTCATCTGGTATTTCCACGCAGTCGCTCAGTGATGAGGAATCATGTAGTGGGTTCACTGAGACTTCAAAGATTAAATACTTGACGGAAGGTCACGAGGTAGTAAAACCTCTTTTATCTGCAGGTTGGGAGGATATTTTTAAAGGTGTTGGTCAAGTTTTTCACGGTGGTGTTGATGAGGTTTGCTTAGCTGTCAGCAAATATTGCAGCAAGTCTGGTTATACAGTTGCAAAGGTTAAGAATGATAGACTAAGGTACACAACCAAGTATGGTAGGGATGCAGATTGTCCTTGGTATCTGCACTGTATTTCAATTGATACCAATAAAAGTGTCTTTGCTATCAAGGAATTCAACGGGGAGCACAAATGTGGTGGTGCTTATAAGCTGAAGGATCCACTTGTGAAGAAGAAATTGATAAAACATCTATTCAAGGATCAAATACAATCTAATCCGTCGATAAAGCCTAATGATATGGTTGCTCAGGTGAAGAGTTTTTACGGTATTAACATAAAATACCACCATGCTTATAAAGGGAAAGAAGCACCTAAGGCAGAGATATATGGTGATGATGTAAAAAGTTTTACAGATCTGGTTTGGTATGTTGAAGCAATAAAGGCTACCAATCCTGGCAGCTATATTAAGTTTGAATATGATAAAGAGACTCAACGTTTTCAGAGGATTTTCATATGTTTTGCTGCCTGTATGGAAGGATATCGGTTCATTCGTCCTATGCTTTACTGTGATGCAACATTTCTCACTGAGAGATTCAAGGGAACATTGATGGCTGCCACTGGTGTGAATGGGAACCAAGGTAATTTTCTAGATAACTAACTTTTTTCTTTTTAATTAGTTTCTACTTTGATTAGTTCTCCACAGACAATCCATTATACAGAATGAACTTCATTTTTGGAATGAAGTCTAGGAAAGCTATAGATATTGATTAACAGTTCATATTACAGAATGGACTTCATTTTTGGAATGAATCCTAAAAAAGTTACAGATATTGACTCTACAGTTCATGTTATATAATGGACTTCATTTTTGGAATGAAGTCTAGAAAAGTTATACATATAGATTCCATAATTCATTGTATAAAATGAAGTATCCCTGTTGCTTTGATTATCTGTTAGTTTGTTATTTTGTTAAGAAGGTCTTTCATTTTAAGAATGAACCCTTCATTTAGAAAAGTTATACATATAGATTCCATAATTCATTGTATAAAATGAAGTATCCATGTTGCTTTGCTTATCTGTTAGTTTGTTATTTTGTTAAGAAGGTCTTTCATTTTAAGAATGAACCCTTCATTTAGAAAAGTTATACATATAGATTCCATAATTCATTGTATAAAATGAAGTATCCTTGTTGCTTTGATTATCTGTTAGTTTGTTATTTTGATTATACATAATGGACTTCATTTTTAGAATGAAGTCTAGGAAAGTTATAGATATTGATTCTACAGTTCATGTTACAGAATGGACTTCATTTTTGGAATGAACCATAGAAAAGTTACAGATATTGATTCTACAGTTCATGTTATAGAGTGGACTTCATTTTTGGAATGAAGTCTAGAAAGTTATACATATAGATTCCATAATTCATTGTATAAAATGAAGTATCCCTGTTGCTTTGATTATCTGTTAGTTTGTTATTTTGTTAAGAAGGTCTTTCATGTTAAGAATGAACCCTTCATTTTTTTATTAAGTTTTTGTATGCATTTGATTTTCTTAATGAACTGACACTTTTTAGTGCTATTGTTTTCTTTCATTTCTATAGGTTTTTTTCCTTTTGCGTATGCTTTAGTTCCTAGAGAAGACATTGAAGGGTGGGAGTGGTTTATGGAAAACTTGCAGCGTTGTGTCGACTCTCGTCCAATCACCTTTATCACTGATCGTCATGAAGGGTTGAAGCAAAGTATTCCCATGTATTTTCCCAACTCTTTTCATAGTTATCGTTTCTATCATTTTAAGAATAACCTCCCCATCAAGAAATCACATGAGAAGTATAAACAAGTTCAGGATTTGTTCCATAAAGCTGCATACTGCTACAACGTTGTCAGATATGAGGCAGCTTTGAATGAGATGTGCATCATAGGATGTGCTTGGGTTTCCAAGTACATCAGAAATATCGGCAAATGTTTTCTTCTTCGGATGTAGGTATGGGACACACTCATCAAGTATTGCAGAGTCTTTCAATAACTGGATTCATCGTGAAAGGGATCTGCCTCCAGCTGCTCTTGTTGATGAGATCAGGATAAAGATTATGAGGATGAGTGCAGAAAGGTGTGAGCTCGGTAGAAATTATAGTGATAGTTTGACTCCCATCTATAAGGCTTTACTCAAGTCACATGTCGATATAGGGCGTCCATGGGATGTTACGGAGTCAGGTAATGGTATATATGAGGTTCACTCTCCTAGCTCTCATGATGTTGATCTGATGAAGATGACGTGCACTTGTTAGAGATGGAAAGTGTTTGGTTTCTCCTGTGCTCACGCCACTGCTGCTATTACTATGAATGGTATTGAGATGTTGAGGTTTATCCCGCCTTACTTTGGTTCGAACCATTTTCGCCACACATATGCTCCTGCAATTCGACCCATTCCCAACTATGACAGGCCAGAAGCGTATGAACCTGAAGAGAGAGTCCTACCTGGTACTCCAAGGCCACCTCCAGGAAGACCACCAAAGAAGCGCATTCGTAGTGCTTATGAGAAGGAGATGAGGCCTATGAAGTGCTCAAACTTTAAAAAGATTGGGAACCACAACAAAGCTACCTGTCATGTATCAATGCTGGAGTAGTATGCATGAACCTTTTTTCAAATTTATGTTTTATGAACTTCTCTTACCTGTTTGATTATGCATTGTTCATTGTCTGGAATGAACTTCATTTTCTGTAATGAACTCCCTTTTTTTTTCTTAGAGATGCTTTTTTAGATGTTATTTCCATTGGATATGTATGTACTGATATTTTGTAGCAGCTTATGGTATTTTTCCTACCAAATCAACTCTATGGGATATGTATCAGTTCATTTACTGAAATGAACTTCATTTTCAGGAATGAACATATCTTTTTTCCTAGAACTGTTATTGAAATGATAATGTTTATTTAATGGGATATGTACTGATATTTTTACTGGAGTATTTGTATCCATTAGACAGTAAGACAAGGCATAATATGTCATTATCTGGAATGAACCGCTGCTCTATCAGTTCATTTACTGAAATGAACTTCATTTTCAGGAATGAACACAACTTTTCCTAGAACTGTTCTGAAATGATAATGTTATTCAATGGGATATGTGCTGATTTTTTTGAATCAGGTTAATTACTGGAAAGAACTTGTATTCCATAGAGTTCATTTTGGTAAATGATCTGGTATACATAAGACAACAAGATAACACTGAAGTACTGCAATGAACCCACTTCATTTATGGAATGAAGTTCATTACTGGAATCAACAAGTATCCATTAGACAGTAAGACAAGGCATAAGATAGAACATTGATGTTATCTACTATCCATAATATGATAGATGAAAATATAAAACATACTAGAGTATCAATTACATTAAAAGCTAATTCAGGTGATATTAGACATAAGAGTTTCCTGTTGCAGTAAGAATTAATCTACTGTGCAATATACTAGTATAGTTAAAAAAGTTGTTTGTTTAATCTATTCCAATTAACATATTTCTAAGGTATTCCGAGTTTACAAATTCACTCCAACTCTCTTCATCTCCTGATGCAGTAAGAAGTTTGTATGCCATCTGATCGTTGTCGTAGGCGTCAAAAATAATTACACTTTCTTACTACTAAAAATATATAATGAAGCAAGGGCAAGAAATGACCGTTCCCACAGAGAGGTCTTAGGTTGTCAATATGTTTCGGTTTCTTATGGTAACACTTGGGGAGTTTTCTGATTTTTATAAAGTAAACTACAATAAAAGCAAATAAATAAAAGTAAACAAATCAGCTCAAGGATATGTAAAAGTATTGGTCAAGGATTTCGTTTTCATTCACTAACGCGTTCTTTTCTTAATAACTAGAATTGATATTTAATCTCTCATTATCAAAATCCCTAGAATACCTTGTCGAAAGGATATCCCGCTAATTTCCTCTTGTCATCAACAAACACATTAAAAGATGCGAATATGAATTCTACAAAAAGAGTAACCTAACGCCTTGCGCTAATTAAGTTCAATTCCCATGAAGCATTAAGATTCATGAAACTAGGCTAATCATTGCAATTGAAATACATTGCGCAAACAATTCGAACAAAGGTCACGATTCACATATGATTACAAGGATATATCACTATAACCTACAATCATATTTATGCTACTTGTGTTCAAGGAGTATTGCTCGATGATTAATCCTAAACTAGTTATAGATATGGATATGAGTTCTACCAATTTGCAACTTGACAAAACAAATACTCAAATCATGTTGCAATACGTCAATCATGCAACTATATTTTAAGAGAATCATGAACGATAAATATGAGAAAAAACTAATATATTGAATCAAAGAACCATGTTATGTGAAATCCAACTAATCCATAACCAAAAGAAAATTAAGTATTCATGATCATGGAGTTTATAACAAGAATAAAGAGAAGAGTTTCCATGTTTCTAAACCCTAGAACAAAAGTAGAGGTAAAAGATGATATCCCTATGTTGTGGTATTCTCAAACCCTTTTATAGGTTGCTCGTCCCTTCGGATCGACCCTAGAAATAGTGTCCAGCTTCTTAATAAAACCCCACTTCCAAATCTGGGCCAAAGCCCATTAAGTTACTTCCTGTCTACCTCAATATAGCCCATTAACTTGATATGCTTGTCAGTTTCTAGGAACTGACAAGCCAATTCCATAGCTAGATCGACATTGTTTATCCTTCCCTGTAATTACTTCCACATTCAACAACATCCCATATTCAATCTGTCTCAAGCATTTGACTCTGGTTCTTGGCTTCAAATCCTTTGCAGTAGCATACTCAGTTCCCATACAAACCATGAACTTCAGCACCACGACCTTGTAATTCTCCAGCTCTGCAATATCAGTACCACCACAAAGACCATCTACCAACTGCGTCAAACCTGGAACCCACTGCTCCTTCAGTTCCATCCCCACAGTTCATACTCAGTATCACCAGCAACTTCACATTGAGCCCAAACCTGTCCTAAGCATACATCGATTTCAACTTCACATCTGCAGCCAACCAACACAATGTCCTAGCTTCAGTTCAATTGCAGGTTCATAACCATCTGCTACTCATCTTCCTTGTAACCTTCACCATCAGTTCATATCTCAAGTTATCTTCCCAGCTACAGCCACCACTGCGACAAACCAATATCAACTCAGCTTCAGTGACCACAACCACCAATTACCACCTGCAACTGTTCTTATTCACTTGCGACTGCGACGTCTAATCCTTACTGCAACACCATTCTACTTCAGCTCAAATCAGGCCACCTGCAACATCACCTGCAATTCAGACCCATCTTCTCATTCTCAATGGAAACAGCTGCAACTTTGAGCCGCTTATATCTCATCACCAATGCCAACAACAACAACACCAGAACTGCACCTTCTGTATCAATGCAATCACTGCACCTGCAAGACCACACAATCACTCTCTTCGGCACAGCTAACACCAATAACGCAGTCACTGAACTGCAACCACAGACCACCTGAAATTCTACCAATTATTGACCAAGGCACCATCTCTGCATCATTCAGCTCAAAACCAGCTAAAGCTTCAATACCAGCACCAATGGCCATACACCACCAGTCCATCACAGCCACAGAGCCAACACCTTCTGTTTCATTCTACAACAGCATCTCAATCTCGAACCAATGATAACAATTAACCCATCTTCTTACTCAACAACACAATCATCAGACCCCATGGCTAACACTCATCTAAACTCACGAATTAAACCACCATACTCGTTCCCAGCAAAAATCCCGAAACCTTCTTCTCTTACTCTGTCAAACCCTAATTTCCTTCTTTTGTAAATTCATTGATTTGAACCAGCAACAGCGACTCAAACCCATCATCGCAAACTCAAATCCGAGTTGAACCCTTCATTCATCACCACCTAACTCTTCACAGATCGAAACCTTAATTCATTCTGCTACCGATTTCAAATTCACATTAACCCTAAGTTAGATTTCTTCTTCACTTCAATAGCAACAGATTCTTATTCTTCTTATCGATCTCGTTAACTCAACACATATCCACTCTCCATTTCATTCTCAAATTGTTTCCTCTCTCAACTCAAACTCTCAGCAACGGACGTCTCTCATTTTCCATCTCTCAGACACATAAACGCACAACCATGGTTTTTAAAAGCACCGCTTCACGCTACGCTTCGCTCTAGATTTTTTCAATTCGCTCTGAAGCGTAGTTATGAAGCGAATCTACCATGAAGCGCCGCTTCACGCTACGTTTCGTACCATTCGCTTCATATTTTTCCAATTCGCTCCGAAGCGAATCTACCATGAAGTGGACGATTTCTTTAATTGATGTGCTTTTTGACTTATTCAAGTCATTTTTAGGGGGTTTCGAACCTCCGACTTAAACTAAAGTGAACCACCATGTCATTTGAAATTAATTGGACTTATATTAAATTTATACAATTATTATCTTCCTAAAATGAAGTTTTTAATAACAAACTACTACTATTTATAGGAAAAAATCCGCTTCAAACATCAATCATGAAGCGACGCTTCACGCTTCAACATACACATCGCTTCGTAAAAATAAAAAACGCTTCACGCTTCACTTCACGCTTTCAATACCTTGCGCACAACCAAGATGAATGAGAGGATGGTTTCTCTGAATTTCAGGTATTGGGTAATAACCCAGATTAACATTGGCACTCAGGACTCGGATAAGGGCTACCATGAAGTTGTTTGGCTTGTCGGTTTCAGACTACCGACAGCCTAGTTCTCTGTTCACTTATCAGTTCTGCGAGGCTGACAGTTTAATTCCTGCATAACTCCTCTTGCACGACCCGGCCTGCTCCAAATGGCTAATTTCTCCTTCTTTTGCTCATAACGACTCCATTGCACCTAATAAACTCAAAAGCAAACATAAGATATATAATTTACAAGAAAAGTCGCAAAGAAAGCATAAAAAATAAATATAAAATTATGTGTTTTAGACACCTATCAAATTCCCCCACACTTAGACTTTGCTAGTCCTCGAGCAAATCAAACAAAATAAATTCTAAAACATACATACAACTCCGTCTCGTCGAGGCTAAGGTTACTCTTAGCATAAATAACAAGCCTTTAAACCCTTAGGTGTCCCTAGTGGACGAGTTATAGTCTCGTGAAGGTTTACAAGAGGTGTACCTACAAAACCTTTACTTCCAAAATCCAGCTACCTGTGGAAATCTAAAAGTGACACTAAACATTTTGTAATTGGCATACTATCAATGATTATAGGAGGAAGTACCCACTTTCAAATCCAATTCATAAATTAGTAATATAACTTTATCGGAAAGTTGAACACAACCACAATACTCGGAATCGAATCAACCACAATCACATGAAAAGATTAAGAAGACGGATATAAAAAGTAGATGGTGGCGGACTGTTGACTAAGGTGAACGATGTTTCCCATATCTGTTTGAAGGTCACTGCCAAAACAAACCTAAAAATCCTATTGGATTGAGCTACTGGTCTGAATACTAATATCAACACGACTGGCATATACAAGGGAACCAACGGTCGGAAAACTTAATTCTATATCAATTCACTGGCATATACAAGGGAACTAGTGATCGACTTTATTCAACACAATAATAATAATTATTTTTTTTTCAAATCGACAACATGATTGGATCTTTTTGAATCCAAGCGCATGATTCTTGTCAGCAGATTACATGGTAATTCCCATGGATCCTGCATTCCACGCTTGTTTAGGCGACGGAGACAGGGAGAACACACACATATTGCTATCCAAGTGTCAATCTTTTTTTTTTGTATATATAAAGTAACCCAATCACTCTATTTCATCCTAGCAGTGATAACAATTCGATGCTGGTGCCCCACCAAATCACTTAGAGAAACAATGGATAAATATGGAAAAATAAAAATAGAACGTGATATGGTGAAGACTCCGAGATATGGTGACAACTATCATGTTATTTTTTTTTATATTTTATTTATTTTCACATGAATAGACTCTACTAATGGGTTCCTCAACTCCTACAACCATGATGTTTCCATTAGTGTAAGGCACAAGTTTCTAGACTTAGGAGTTTATCATTTTTTTTCCTTTCCTTTCGTTTTTTTTTAGTTTAGTTTTTCTACTTTTTTTCTTATAAACACAAGGGAAAACTAACATGGATAAAAACTCTATATGAGAACACTCCCCCACACTTAAACTTTACATTGTCCTCAATTTAAAATTTAGTCAATCAAAGTAAAGTTCAAGATGAGAAATTCATAACATGATATATATACACAATAAGAAAATAAAATGCATAATAAAAACTGATACTCCAACTCATAGTTATTTCTGAACAATAGAGGATAAACACTAAACAAGCTATTTAGTTGGCATCTAATCCCAACTCAGCCAATATATACCTCATCGTCAAGAAAAAATTTCATCCACTTAGAAAGGCTAGTGTTTATTCTAAATTGTTCAAAAATCTCTAAAAGTTGGAGTTTTGATATGCAAATATCAAAAATAAGAAAATAAAGATAAAAGACTTGAGAAATAAAAAGATAGAGATAGATACACAAAACCAGCGGGTTGCCTCCCATTTAGCGCTTGGTTTAAAGTCGTCAGCCCGACTTGCAAGACGAATTCTCCATACACCAATAATCGGAAAAGTTGGGGATCCACCCATAGCACATGTTCTGCAAACACTAGCTTCGCACACATATTAGTAATATAAAACAGAAATGAAGCTATTAACCGATAAAAGTTTCCCCCACACTTATTCTTGTCCACACTTGGAAGTGTATAAAAAACATATAATTCGGGAACTTCCACGGTTCTTTTTCCAAAACCTGCATAGTATGAGAATCTAATGTTTCTAATGGTGGATACCGAGAAATAAAGTCATTTAACAATGTTTCCGAAGCACATACATTCAAACCAATAAGAGGTAAAGGATAAGAATCAATATGCAAAGGATTAGACAAACCTATCACAATCTCTTGTATCACGGAATCCTCTTCATCCTTGAAAAACTCAAATGAATTATTCACCTCTTGTATATCATGGTCCTCTATCAAACCTTGCAACCATTCTTCGTCCGTTTCTGCCTTAACCAAAATCTCGGCATCAACATCATCATTACAATCATATGCAAGCTCATTTGGGTCTTCCACAATATTGGTCAAAGCGGTCACATTTTCAACATACTCCTCTTCATTAGACTCAAACCTTGTTGCAAGGAAATTCTGTAAAGCACTAGTTTCATCATACTCATGTACCTTTTGAATAGGTGTTTGATCATTATAAAGATCAAGAGCTGAGTCAACTACACTAATGTCATCAATAATTTCCAAAGGTTGGTCCTTTACAACACAATCATCTTCATTTTCAGACTCACCATAATAAGAATCGTCGTTAGTTTCCCAACCTTTATCACGACGACGTTTAAGTTCCATCCGTATGGTCCTACTAATTTCTTCAACAAGCTCTTCCGAGTCTCCATCATCTTCCAACTTGTATAATTTCTGTGCAAGTTTCCTGACGTTCACACGCTTACCACCGTTGGCTACAATAGGTTCTCTTTCCCATGACTCTTCTCTTTGAATGGGTGAATGATCATAACTACGATCCGGAGTCGAGTAAGAAAAAGTGTTGCAGAAATTGGTTTGTGCGACGTTCTCTCTATTACGTTCAAGTTGGTCTAGTCTTTGTTGCATGCCTTGTAATCCATTCAAAATCTGCACACAACTCGAGTGAAGCCAATTAGAAGTAGAATTATCCCACCTTGGTGCTTGACTTACATACCCACTACAAGGTTGTTGTTGGTATGTATGAAAATCACCATAACGTTGTCTAGGATATGCATCATAGCCAATAAATTGGTTTTGATTGTATCCCATAGATGGTGGGTAATTTTCATAGTATTGATGTTGTTGAAAACTGTATCCATTGTTCCAATATGCTCCGTCCATAGAAATTGGTACCTGAAACAAGAGTTCTCAAAACTATGTCAAAAACCAGAAAACAAAACTAAAAATAAAAAAAATAAGAAACCAAAAACAAGTGACAACCGCTGCTTCCCCGGCAGCGGCCCAAAATTTGATCGCTGTCGTAGGCGTCAAAAATAATTACACTTTCTTAGTACTCAAAATATATAATGAAGCAAGGGCAAGAAAGGATCGTTCCCACAGAGAGGTCTTAGGTTGTCAATATGTTTCGGTTTCTTATGGTAACACTTGGGGAGTTTTCTGATTTTTATAAAGTAAACTACAATAAAAGCAAATAAATAAAAGCAAACAAATCAACTCAAGGATATGTGAAAGTATTGGTCAAGGATTTCGTTTTCATTCACTAACACGTTCTTGTCTTAATAACTAGAATTGATATTTAATCTCTCATTATCAAAAGCCCTAGAATACCTTGTCGAAAGTATATCCCGCTAATTTCCTCTTGTCATCAACAAACACATTAAAAGATGCGAATATTAACTCTACCAAAAGAATAACCTAACGCCTTGCGCTAATGAAGTTCAATTCTCATGGAGCATTAAGATTCATGAAATTAGGCTAATCATTGCAATTGAAATACACTGCGCAAACAATTCGAACAAAGTTCACGATTCACATATGATTACAAGGATATATCACTATAACCTACAATCATATTTATGCTACTTGTGTTCAAGGAGTATCGCTCGATGATTAATCCTAAACTAGCTATAGATATGGATATGGATATGAGTTCTACCAATTTGCAACTTGACAAAACAAATACTCAAATCATGTTGCAATACGTCAATCATGCAACTATATTTTCAGAGAATCATGAACGATAAATATGAGGCAAAACTAATATATTGAATCAAAGAACCATGTTATGTGAAATCCAACTAATCCATAACCAAAAGAAAATTAAGTATTCATGCTCATGAAGTTCATAACAAGAATAAAGAGAAGAGTTTCCATGTTTCTAAACCCTAGAACAAAAGTAGAGGTAAAAGATGATATCTCTATGTTTTGGTATTTTCAAACCCTTTTATAGCTTGCTCGTCCCTTCAGATCGACCCTAGGAATAGTGTCCAGCTTCTTAATAAAACCCCACTTCCAAATCTGGGCCAAAGCCCATTAAGTTACTTCCTGTCTGCCTCAATATAGCCCATTAACTTGATATGCTTGTCAGTTTCTGGGAACTGACAAGCCAATTCCATAGCTGGATCAACATTGTTTATCCTTCCCTGTAATTACTTCCACATTCAACAACATCCCATATTCAATCTGTCTCAAGCATTTGACTCTGGTTCTTGGCTTCAAATCCTTTGCAGTAGCATACTCAGTTCCCATACAAACCATGAACTTCAGCACCACGACCTTGTAATTCTCCAGCTCTGCAATATTAGTACCACCACAAAGACCAGCTACCAACTGCGTCAAACCTGGAACCCACTGCTCCTTCAGTTCCATCCCCACAGTTCATACTCAGTATCACCAGCAACTTCACATTGAGCCCAAACCTGTCCTAAGCATACATCCATTTCAACTTCACATCTGCAGCCAACCAACACAATGTCCTAGCTTCAGTTCAATTGCAGGTTCATAACCATCCGCTACTCATCTTCCTTGTAACCTTCACCATCAGTTCATAGCTCAAGTTATCTTCTCAGTTACAGCCACCACTGCGATAAACCAATATCAACTCAGCTTCAGTGACCACAACCACCAATTACCACCTGCAACTGTTCTTATTCACCAGATTGCGGCTGCGACGTCTAATCCTTACTGCAACACCATTCTACTTCAGCTCAACTCAGGCCACTTGCAACATCACCTGCAATTCAGACCCATCTTCTCATTCTCAATGGCAACAGCTACAACTTTGAGCCGCTTCTATCTCATCACCAATGCCAACAACAGCAGCAACACCGGAACTGCACCTTCTGTATCAATGCAATCACTGCACCTGCAAGACCACCACAATCACTCTCTTCGATACAGCTAACACCAATAACGCAGTCACTGAACTGCAACCACAGACCACCTGAAATTCTACCAATTCTTGACCAAGGCACCAATTCTGCATCATTCAGCTCAAAACCAGCTTAAGCTTCAATACCAGCACCAATGGCCATACACCACCAGTCCATCACATCCATAGAGCCAACACCTTCTGTTTCATTCTACATCAACATCTCAATCTCGAATCAATGATAACAATTAACCCATCTTCTTACTCAACAGCACAATCATCAGACCCCATGGCTAACACTCATCTAAACTCACGAATTAAACCACCATACTCGTTCCCAGCAAAAATCCCAAAACCTTCTTCTCTTACTCTGTCAAACACTAATTTCCTTCTTCTGTAAATTCTTTGATTTGAACCAGCAGTAGCGACTCAAACCCATCATCGCAAACTCAAATCCGAGTTGAACCCTTCATTCATCACCACCTAACTCCTCACAGATCGAAACCCTAATTCATTCTTCTACCGATTTCAAATTCACATTAACCCTAAGTTAGATTTCTTCTTCACTTCAACATCAACAGATTCTCATTCTTCTTCTCGATCTCGTTAACTCAACATAGATCCACTCTCCATTTCATTCTCAAATTGCTTCCTCTCTCAAATCAAACTCTCAGCAACGGACGTCTCTCATTTTCCATCTCTCAGACACATAAACGCACAACCAACATGAAGGAGAGGATGGTTTCTCTGAATTTCAGGTATTGGGTAATAACCCAGATTTACATTGGCACTCATGACTCGGATAAGGGCTACCATGAAGTTGTTTGGCTTGTCGGTTTCAGACTACCAACAGCCTAGTTCTCTGTTCACTTGTCAGTTCTGCGAGGCTGACAGTTTAATTTCTGCATAACTCCTCTTGCACGACCCGGCCTGCTCCAAATGGCTAATTTCTCATTCTATTGCTCATAACGACGCCATTGCACCTAATAAACTCAAAAGCAAACATAAGATACATAATTTACAAGAAAAGTCGCAAATAAAGCATAAACAATAGATATAAAATTAGGTGTTTTAGACACTTATCACCATCCCAACTCTTCTTGCTTGCATCTTCTCTATCATGTCACCTTTATTCATCACATTCTGCGACTTGTTTGTGGTTGGCTTGACACTTCTCTTGATCCAATAGCAGGTGTACAACATGCAATCTGGAAATGCTCCTTGATCTGGCACTCCTGGCAGATTTTCAAAGTTGACGTTGCTGCATCTCACCGCACCATGAACTTGTAGCCACAAGTTGATGTGTTTCATGCAGTACATAGCCATTTTGTTTGCGTCAGCTTTGCATTGCTTACCAAGCTCTCCCTTTTTGATGGAGTTGTAATGCTCCCATGTGTAGATGTCGATGTCAAAAACCAGCAGTGCCAGTGTTCACCTAGAGGCCTTTTTGATTTCGCATTAGCACTGTGTGGGTCAGTATTCAAAGGAATGAGCAGCTTTTGGGTTTTTTCAGGCATGCCTCTTATAAACTGATCAATTTCTTCTGTTCTCTTCAGTTCATTGTGTCGTGCAAAAATTGTCTGAAAAACAAAAAGAGAAATGAATTAGATAAGCAGTTCATTCTATGCATGCTATATTATACAGTTCATTATACAGTTCAAATAGATAAAAATCAAATAACCTTCATAGGCATGCATTTTTCTCTAAATCAGACAAACTGCAAGCAAACAGTTTATAAGAGGACATTTTATAACCTTATAATGAAGTCTAGAAATGAAGCCCAACAAACTGCAAGCAAACAGTTTGCAAGCAAATAACCTTCTTTCTAGAAATGAAGTCCAGCAAACTCATTGAAAAAGCGTGGGTCTAACAACACCACCCAATATTTTGCTTAGCAATCTGTATGGACTAACTCCGAAATACTTTGCTAGAGAATCAACTAGACAGTCAGACTCAATCTATATAAAAGTATCTCAAGGAATTAATATCTCTCTCTTGATTTGATTTTTACTCAAGCTAAAATCAATAGCGAGTCTTTATCAAATACAAGGAATAACTTGGACGGTACCAAAGACCAATGTCCAAGGATCAATCAATATCAATCAACAACCAAAGGTTGGATTTCCAACTGATGATCACGAACGCACAACCTGTATTATTTCAATTATATAAAATATAATGCGGAAAAGAAATAACACAGACACCAGAAATTTTGTTAACGAGGAAACCGCAAATGCAGAAAAAAAACCCGGGACCTAGTCCAGATTGAATACACACTGTATTAAGCCGCTACATACACTAGCCTACTCCAAGCTAACTTCGGATTGGACTATAGTTGAACCTAAATCAGTCTCCCGCCGATCCAAGGTACAGTTGTACTCCTACGCCTCTGATCCCAGCAGGATACTGGGCACTTGATTCCCTTAGCTGATCTCACCCACAACCAAGAGTTGCTGCAACCCAAAATCGCAGACTTGATAATAAACAAATTTGTCTCACACAGAAAAGTCTATCAAAAGATAAATCTGTCTCCCACAGATAAACCCTAGGTTTTGTTCCGTCTTAAGATATGAAATCAAGGTGAACATGAACCAATTGATAATCCGGTATTATATTCCCGAAGAACAGCCTAGAGTAATCAATCACCTCTCTACAATCCTTCATGACTACACAGACGGTTTGTCGAGGAATCACAAACAGTGAGACGAAGATGTTTTTGACTTCTTTATCTTGCCTATCGGAGAACTCTCACGATCTCAAGCCAATCAAAGATTGTACTCGTACGATAGAAGATGCAAGATCAGATCACACAACTACGATAAAAGTAGTATCGGTCTGGCTTCACAATCCCAATGAAAGATTTAAGTCGTTAACCTGGTGTTTATGGGTGAAAACTATTTCTGCTGGTTTTGGTAATTTGGGGTGTGTGGATGAGAAATGAATCTAAACCCTAAACAAATGCACTGCACGGGAGTGCTTTTGATTCGAGAGATCAATCTGTACAATTCTGGCCTAAACCAAGAAATGGTCGTTCCAGACTTGCTTCGGTCACAAAGTGAAGGAGATGGGGTTGATCTTAGGGAGGGCAGCGAAGAAGATGTTGAGATCGTGAAGGTGTTGGTTGTTTATGGATTGTATCAGAATACCGAACTGGCTTGCAATAATTTAAGCAAAGCTCTGTGTGTTTGAATACGTTGTATCAACACTTGGTTTTTGTCTTGTCTTTCTTTGTGGAAATAGGGAGGAGAACCTATTTATACAAGTCATAAAGCACAACCCTGATCTCGTAGGAAGTGGAGGAAGTGGAGTGATGGAGTAGTGGGGTCGTGCTGGTGATTGTCACACGATCAGGTCTAAGCCCACTTCTCCCATCATTACTAATCGTCCATGTCTTCCTGACACGTTCTTGTGATGGCGCATTGCACGCTGCACGTTGTAAACCGCCAGACCAATACCCCAGTATGTATTCCCCAGTTTGTGACATGCTTGATTCTCGATTGTGTGGATCGTGGGACCCACAGAAGGTAGCATACGATGCTAGATTAAATAACTAAGTTATTTTGGAAATCGATATTTATGAAATATCGTGTGTATTCTATGCATGTAATGCATGGAATACGTTCAGCATGTATGAAGCATCGCTATTTTAAGGCTTAACGAAGTAAGTCACGATCAAGTGTCTTAAAATAGCATCACGTCCAACCATCTTTAAGTGATCGTTTGGAGACTGCATGGGACGAGCCTTGCTTTGGACGATTACTCTATGTGGAAGAGTGGCGGACGGTGATCATGGGGATGCTTCTTTGGTCGTTTAACTCCTAGCCAGGGCTGCCTAACCAAGTTGGTAGAGTTGGACGAACGAGATGATATATCACGCTCATCTGCGACCACTGATGAAGTTTTAGGGTTTTAAAGAGGTGCGCAAGCATCAATCTTCAGCTTGGTCGAATCCAAGCATGGGTGACGTTTTTGGCAGGACCGGCCGGGCATGCGTGTAGACGGCTTGCCGGTGTACACGTCCGTACCTCACTGTCCCATGAAGATGTGATCTAAGCCACTCAATTTGTCCGGCAAAGTTGAGTGGTTGAGATCGGTTTGCGGCAGAAATCCGTTTCCGCAAAGGAGTTGGAAGTCGCGCGACATGCCTACTTCAGGCGCGCGTTTCGAGACGTTCAGCCATGATTGGCCTTGGTCGATTGGTCATGCGTGTATATGGGGCCCATGGTGATCATGTTGACATGCTCAAGACCTTTTAAGTCTACATCTACACCCTCTTTCCAAGCTTGCGAAGATGGACGCTCGTGATCGATTAGCGACACATGTAACATGCCGCAAACCCTAATTAGGGTTTTGGATCGGTTGTGTTTACACGACTTCAACCTAACGGTTTGGCAAGCTATGCTCCTCCTTTGGGGAGGCCGACCATGTGGGACCCACATTGAGCCGGTGGTGAGCATGTGTGTAGTTATCCCACGGTCATAGGCCTGATCTAAGCCATCCAAACATGCCGGTGAAGTTGGATGGTTGTGATCAATTTAAGACACTAGTGGACTTTCTTGTGACCATTAAAGCATCACGCCAGCCGAACTTCGAGCAAGCGTTTGCTCCTCCCTTGCGAGGTCGTGAGAAGGTCGGTCAAGTAAGTAGAAAGGGGGCCCGCCGGTGTGCAGGACAACACTTGTCCAACCGGTCATGGGACTATCTATGCCGTCTAACCATGCGGGCGAAGTTGGACGACCACGATCTGTTTTGAGACCGACATTGGCAGTCTTGTGCGTACAAGCTTTTCTAAGCTGCTCCACACCATCCCAACCATCCTACTTTAGGCTGGCGTTCGGTGGTTGTTTGGGAGGCGTGGTATGTATTCGACCGACCAGGGAAAAAACGGGCCCGCTGGTGGTCATCAAGGTGGTTGCCTGCTCCTGCTGAGGACCGTCTAGGTTGTTTAAATCATGCGGCCAACTTGCATGGTCGTGATTGTTTCTGAGACTGACATGGATAACCCAGATGCTCAATCGGGCTAGTATAACACACTGAGAGTTTTGGCCTATACGGGTATTTCGTGCATGCCTCATTATTGACACTTGGAGATTCGTGTTACTCTGTTGAGAGCAACACTCAGTCGTCATGTCGCACCAATAATAAGAGTTCTGCGGGAACAACACAGGAAATACAAGGCTAATTCGCGCATTAATTAATAATGTTATAAATTCACAGGGTATATGGGATTGTTGCTACATGCTCCAACCTGGATGAATTTTGTGTATTTAATTCACAAAATACTGGGATTGTTGCCACATGCTCCATTCTAGGTGAATTAGTAAAGTGAAGAAGTATTCATCACTTATCAGTAACTTTATCATTTGCAGGATGTCAGCGCATAAATTTGGTTTTACAATTTTAGCCCTGAACTAAAATCCACCATCAACATTAAGTCCCCTGCCTAGCACATAATGGTTGCACTATTGTGGGGTAGGCATTAGATGGTGACATACACATGTGAGAAAAACAAGATAAAGGAGGCTTACCCGGAAGAACTTTGACCGACCGCTAGCAATTGTCCATGTAAACGCGCCGGTGCAAGCATGGAAATTTTAGGTGGGACCGGTTTCCCTTCTTGGGCGTTCGAATCAAAATAGGAATCCTTTTTCTATTGGGATTCTCCAATTATTTGTTTATAAAAGGGAACGAACCTGTTTCTTTTCTCACATATTATTTTTTTTCCAGCTCCCGTCCGCGACATCCACTGCCGCTGATCACGCCGCTGCCAACACCGCCGGAGCTTTCCGTCGCCGTCGCCGTCCGTCTATCCGCAGCAAGGTAAGCATCCTGTTTTTTTTTTATTGTAGAATGAACAAAAAGGCTCCTGTTTTGATGTCTTCTGGGGATAATGCTGATGCCAAGTCAGGGAGTGTTTATAGTTTCAAAGATATGCCAAACATAGATTATGAGTTGTTCACCGTGCCTTTTCCGAACATTAGAAAACATCCTTCTCACAAGATAGTCCTGCTCTCAGGTTCGGAAAATATGGAAGCTGATCCATCCTCTTCTTCAGCACTTGTGATGAGATTCTGTTTTCGGAGAAATGAATATCCACCTTCACCTATTCACTTCAAGATTTGTCATACTCCGCTGGGTCCTTATGAAGGGTGGATGGGACACATGCTGAATAATAAGAGTATTAAAACTAATTTGATCAAAGCGCAAATCCTTGATGCGGTCATGGCATTCGCCACTCTTCAAATTAAGAAAGATGCCGCAGGCTTGATCACTTTCATTTCTCGGTGGCATCCTTCTACTCATACATCCATATGTAGATGGGGAGAGATGACCATTACTCTGGAAAGTGTAGCTGCGTTGATGAACCTGCATGTTGCCGGAAGCTTCTTTTACAAACTTTCTGATGCAGAACGTCGTGATTATGACGCTATACTTCGAAAGTCGGAAGAATTCGATGACATGGAGAAGAAAGATACAAAATGCTTTTATACTTGGTGGGTGTCGGAGTGGTCTCCTGCAAATCCGAAACCAGGTCAGGAGTTGGAAGACGAGCTCAGTGTGATTGCATTCATGTCTTTGTGGCTATCTAGGGACATATTTGATGACGACTCTGGAAGGAAGACCATAAGAGGTGATCTCATTATGTTTGCTATAAGGCTGGAAAAAGGTGAGGTCCTTCCTCTAGGTGCCTTGTTTCTTGGATCACTGTATTCTCATCTGGACGCCTTAGCAACGGACATGCATGCTTCCAACGGGTATAAGAAGGTGGAGTCGCATATCCACATCGCTTTTCTTCAGGCGTGTTTGTGGGAGCATTTCAAAAGCTATGCTCCTGCCCCTGCAACTTCACTCAAAAATTTGTATGGTGGTTCGAGGATACTCCATTGGCAGAAGAGATACCCCAAGACCGGTGTGAAGCTCGTGGATGTCTTCGACAATGTGCACTCCATAGATTTCTGTCCATGGGGACCGATCCATCCTTCCATTGTTCAACCAAAGACTTTTGTTATTGCTCCTGATGTTGTGCTGCATACTGATGCTGAAACCGCGAGTCTTGGAGAACTCATTTACTTGTGAAGCTGCATTCTGGGATCCCATCTTTATTCGATGAAGCATTTACCGTGACTCCCTACAACATTGACAGGGCTGCTCGACAAACGGGATTTGATCAGGGTGTTCCATTTCTTCGTCTGCTGATTCCTTCAAAAGAACTTTTCCCGGACATCCTTAATGATGACACGTTTACGTCAGTGCAGAGCCTTCCTTTCTTGCATATCGGAAGAAATCCAGTGGAAATTGACAGGTATAAGGAATTTTGGAGAGAACAACTGTTAATTTTTCAGAAATTCTCAGAGGAGGTTGTAACAGTTTCCCGCGGCGAACCATCTTCTGAAACTTTGAAGAAGCATTTCCGGTTGAAGGCACTCCCAGGTAAACGAACCAGAGCTGATGACTGCAGTCCCCAGGCAAGAGTGAGGTCTAAGAAGCAGGCATGTGGTTCTGTAGCTTTCAATTCTTCAAATATGCAGGTACTTTTAAATCCCTTTTTTGTCGACTCCTTTACTTTTCCAGAGTAATCTCTTCTAAAGGTGATTCTTGTTTGAAATCAGGGGATCCCGAAAGAAAACGTTTTTCATAAGATTGGCACGTATTTATAATGAGAAGCCTAGCAACGCTGATCTTCGTAATGAGGAATCTGGCAATACTGATCCTCTTGGCGATGATGAAAAGGATGATGCAGGCTCAGTGGTTGATGCAAGAAGCGTTTCCCAGGACGGAAATGTGTCAGAGTGTTTCGTTGAACTTGTAGATGAAGTTGTGGCGGATATCAGGCTTCAGAGTGAAACGACCCACGTGGGGAATGACGGAGAGACTACACCCGTGACTGTTGAGGCGGTTTTTCCTCCTGCGATCTAACAAGCTCCTCCAAATGATAAGATAGCCACGGTGACTCCTCCCTCTGAAAAATCCCAACAAGATACTGTGACTGATGGGGCAACTCCTTCTGAAGAATCCTCCGCAGCTGGCAAGGCTTCTGTGACTGACGAAGCCTTGGTAGTGCAACCTGTTGTCCCTAAGGCCATCTTCGATCCTAAAAGGTGTCTAAAACACCTAATTTTATATCTAGTATTTATACTTTCTTTGCTATTTTTCTTGTGAATTATGTATCTTATGTTTGCTTTTGAGTTATTAGGTACTCTGGAGTCATACGGAGAAAAAGAAGAAGAAATCACCCAATTGGAGTAAAAGGGAAAAAGCGTCAGTTCATATGCAATTACTAGGCGAGTTGTATTTGGAGCAGGCTAAGGTTGCGCAGCAATGGAGCGTAGAAGGGCAGAAATGTCATTTCAGGGCGAACACTATCTGAAGCCCAGTCAAGGTTAAGGGGAAACTCTATTTGGAGGAGTTCTAAATACAGTCAAGATAAGGTTAAGGGGTTGCCAGATAGGGTGACCCTTATCTCAAGTGTTGGGGTGGCTATATCCAGCCCCATTCCTACACCCTAAATCAGAAGATATCTTCTCAATCATTTTCAGCACTCTTAAATTGAAAGAAAGAGGAAGAACAACAGCCATGAATTCAGGGGCTGAGAACAGATCGAGAAGATTGAGATGGTGAATTGCTGGTGATGAAACGGAAATGGAAGGAATGATTATGCTGTAGAGATTCAGAGTGATGCTGTTGAATTTGGTTCGAAGTTATGGCAAAGAAAGGTTCGTTATGGATATGAGATGGAGACGATGGTATGGGTAGCAGGAGAGATGAAATTGATGAAGCTTAGAAGGAAGAATTAGTGTTGGGTTCGTCTTTCTCGTCGGTAATGAAGAAGAAGGTTGTTGTTCGATTCTGTTGATTGATAAGATATAAAAACTAGGGTTTCTGGTTTGTTTGAAATAGAATATGGGGTTTCTGAAATGAGGGTTTGCTGTTGAGTCAGAGAAGAACAAAGAAGAACAGAGTTTGATGATGCTGTCTTGGGTCTGCTACAATTTGTGGTCGAGTTATTCATCCAAGAAAGAAGAATGGATCATATGACTGAATGTTTCCATGAACAAGGTGGTTATGAATCTGCAAATGCTTGAGATTAAATGGGATTCGTCTTGATTTTTGGGTGATTGATGAGGCTTGAAACCAACACACTGTTGCAATTGATTGATTTCCATAGATGTATGCTTAGGACTCTTAACAGGAGAAGACCACAAAGACATGTTGCAGCTACAATGAGCAATGAAATGGAACTGGTGCTTTGGTGTTTGCTAGGCAGTGCAGGTGCAGATATGAATTTGTGGCGTTGCTGTTGATTTGATATGAGATTCATGGGGTATGATTGGATTAATTAATGCAAGAAATAATACAGTGGTGTTGTTGAGTTGGAACAGGTACTGGCAATGCAGTTGCTGAGCTGCAATGAATTGTAATGAGATGCAGATGGAGCTGAAGTAATGCTTGTGTGCATTGAAGTATGACATGAGCATAAGAGGGTCTGGTGCTGTTGAGAAATGGGTTACAGAAAGTGTTGGCCTGACAGGGGACTGGTGCAGCTGAATTGGAATGAATTGAGGTAAGCATGGAAGCTGAGAAGGGATAGCAGTGATGGCTGTGTAGAATGAGCCTTGCAGCTGAATTGCAAGTAAATGAGCAAGGCATGCTAGACTTAGAAGCTGATGGTGGTGCTGTGAAGAGATGAGAATTGAGTTAATGGGTTTGTGAGGAGCTGTGTAGCAGATGGTTGAGTACAGTTTGATTGTGAAGTTGCAGTGGCAGTGGTGCAGGTGCAAGGTCCAAAGGTTGAAGTTGAGTTGTGTTTTGAAGTTATGATGCAGGCATGAATTTGAGCTGCAGAGTAATTGGTTGAGATGAATTGCAGGGAAATGGAAGTGGTGTTTGAGTTAAAGATTATGGAATCTGTGATTAGTTACCAGTTCATTGCTTGGATTGCAAATGGGTGATGCATAGGTGCAGTTCAGCTGGTGTTGGTTAATGAGAAGAATGGTTGTGGTTTGAGTTTGGCTTGAACGAGAGAGTCTGCAGCTGAGAAATAACATGGAAGAGCATGATTGAGAACTGGTGAAGGCGAGAAAGAGGATTTAATGAAGTAAAGCTGCAGATATTGTTGTGAACTGAAGCTGGTGATGGAGAGTGCTTCTGTTGATTGCATAAGGCTGAGCTGTAATGGCAGATAGAGCATAGGTGGAGTTTGGCAGTTCTACGAGTTGTTGAAGAAGATGCAAAGAAATAGAGTTGGAGCTTATGGCAGAATTTGCAACAGAGTTGTGTTATATTGGAATAGCCATCAGGGTTGAGTGAGCCGCACCATGATGATGCAACAGTGGTTAGCCTGGCAAGATGGCTTGCAATGGCCTTGGCCAAAACCTACTCATCCCAGTTAGACCCTGACTCAGCTGACACATACATCTGACTCATATGACCTGGTTTGACTCGGTGGTTTGACCGAGTCGAATCATTGACCCGACTGAGTTGGACCGTTGACCGTTGACCGGGCGGACTTTGCCGGTCACCTGAGCTGTTTTCCGGTGACCCTCCGGCCAACTTTCGCGACTTTATGGCAGAGTTTCTACACGGTTTTTATGACTTTTGGGCCAAGCGGATTTTCATCTAATGGACTTTGGAGACTAGACCTAATTTTGGAAAGCAAGGACTATAAAAGGAAGACTCCTACAACTTTTGGGATAACACGTATTATTCTTGGAGATTTGGAGATAGCTACAACTAGGGTTTGCTTTCGTTTTATTTTTCATCTTCTTCAATTATTTTATGATTATGATGAACTCCATTATTATTAACTAAACTCAATTATTGGTTATGGGATAAAAGTTGATTTCTCAAGCATGTTATTTAAATCAATCAATTAGTTTTGTCTCAAAACTTTATTGTTTATGATTCATGGTTGATATTGTTTTATGATTTGAATGCTAGTTTGGTTGAGTCCGGAATCAATTAGATTAGTCTTCATCTCTATTGCTAGATTAGGGTTTTCAATACGGAATAGTTGTTTATCCCTGATTCTAAGTAGCATAGTGCCATTATTACTTGTAGTGATACATCTTTTTAATTGTATATGAATCATAACTTTTGTTAAAACGAACTAGTGCTTTTACACGTTTGTTTGCATTGATTGGTCTTATTTCATAGAACTTATTGCTCTTAAGGAGTTAAACTTAATTGTGCTTTTACACTTTAGGTTGCTTTCTAGGTAGATTTCACAATAGCATCTTTTAATGTTGTTTCTGATAAAATCGGGAAATAAACGGGATACTCTTGTGATCAAGATATCCTAGGACTTTTAGTAAATGAGAGATTAAAATTCCAATTCTAGTCATTGATGAAAATACATGTTTGTGAATGATACTATCCCGTGACCAATATCTTCTCCTTATTGATTATTCAAATTATTTTATTGCTTTTGATTACTTTTATTGCTTTGTTTATTTAGATAAAACAAAATCCCCCCCCCCCTTTGGTTACTTAAGAATCTGAAAATTTGATAACAACAAAAGCCTCTCTGTGGGAACGAACTCTTTCTTATCACGTACTATATTTATATCTAGTTGAGTGAGAAAGTGAATTATTTTTGACGCATACGACTGCGACCAAATTTTGGCGCCGCTGCCGGGGAGGCATACGGCTTGTTATTAAGTTTTTAGTTTCTTATCATCATTTCTGCTTTCATATTTTCTTTTTGTTTTCTTGTCTTGTTTCTCACTTGTTTGCGAGAATTGTTTTCAGGTACCTAATCCCTGGCTTCTAAAGATTGGAACTACCCAATGTGCAGGATAGCTACTCGAAGAGGCACAATACTCCAACCAAGTCAAGACACGGCGAAAGAACAAGAGTTAGAAGTGGAAGAAGAATTACAACTAGAAGAAGAACAAGAGGTTTCATTTGTAGAAGAACCACTAGTTGAAGAAGAAGAAGAAGAAGCAACGGGTGATACAACGGTGGTGTATTGAGACAAACTCAACCTTCGAGATCAATCCGGGGTTGACTAGAGAGTTACCGAAGTTTCATGGCATGGCGAATGAAGATCCAAACAAGCATCTCATGGATTTCCACAACGTTATCATGGCTATGCTTCTACCGGAGACTAATGCGGATGGAGCAATGTTGAAAGCTTTTTATTCTCTTTGGCAGACAATGTTAAGGAATGGTTGTATTATTTACCATCCGGAAGTGTCACTACATGGAATGGGTTGAAGAAACTCTTTATAGGGAGGTATTTTTCCGCGTCAAAGGCTACTCAAATTCGCAAAGACATTTGTGGGATAAAGCAACACGTAGGAGAATCTTTGTATGAATGTTGGGAGCGATACAAGAGATTGGTGGCAAGCTGTCCACACCACAAATTTAGTGACGTGATGATAATACAATACTTCTACGAAGGTATCCAATCAAGTGATAGATATCTTTTTGATGCAGCGGGTTTTGGTGCACTAGTGAACAAGACGGTGGCCCAAGCTACCGAGTTGATTCAAAGCATGGCTGCAAACTCGCAACAATTCTACACAAGAGGTGAACCAATGGTTAGGCGAGTGAATGAAGTTACGGAGTCATCATCACACCGTGATCAAAGGATGGATAACATGGAGCAAATGATGCAAAAGATGGCTGCGGTTATTTTACCTTCATATGGTGAAGAGTTGGAGCAAGCTAGTGCGGTATTTCCAAATCAACAAAGACGGTATGATCCCTACTCCAACACTTACAATCCGGGATAGAGAGATCACCCCAACTTTAGCTATGCAAACAAGCAAGGCGCGGTTCAACAACCTACATTCAACCGTTCAGGTGGATTTCAACCACCACAACAACAATTCCAGCCGCAGCAACAACAATTTCAGCAACCACAACAATCGATGCAAAATCAAGGTTCTGATATCGATGCAAAGCTTCAAAATTTTATGCAAGGCATTTCTACCATGTTTAAGGAAAGTCAACAAGAAACTAAGAGTGCTATCAAGGAGTTGCATACTCAAATGGGCTCCATGGCGGTTGATATAAACAAATTGAAGGCACAAAATAGTGGGAAACTCCCTTCTCAACCTATTAACCCAAAAGAGGGTGTCAATGCTA
This sequence comes from Papaver somniferum, assembly GCF_003573695.1. NCBI lineage: Eukaryota > Viridiplantae > Streptophyta > Magnoliopsida > Ranunculales > Papaveraceae > Papaver > Papaver somniferum. The sequence goes on along the minus strand of NC_039366.1, from coordinate 116,971,826 downwards.
TTACGTTGAGAAGTGGTACACAACTTGTGCAACCCGAAGTTACTGATTCGGGCAAGGTGGAAACACCAAAGGAACCTGTTTTGGAGGAGAAGAGTGATGATTCTCCCCAAACTTCTGAGGTACCTATTCCTAACTCTAAAACTCCGGTTTCTACTTATGTTCCTCCTTTACCTTTCCCTCGCAGATTTGCAAGTTCCAAGAAGGCGGAACTAGAAAAGGAGATTTTAGACGTTTTAAAGAAGATTCATGTGAACATACCACTCATTGATGCGATCAAGCAAGTTCCCAAGTATGCAAAGTGTTGAAGGACTTGTGTACCAATAAGCGAAGGCTCAAAGATAATGAAGTGCTAAGTGTGGGGGAGAATGCTTCGGCAATCTTACAACACAAACTCCCACTGAAATGTAAGGATCCCGGTAGCTTTGACATTCCAGTCACAATTGGTAACACCACATTTAACAAAGCTATGTTGGATTTAGGTGCATCCGTTAATGTTATGCCTGCATCTATGTACAATTCACTTGAGTTAGGTCCTCTTAAAAAGGCTGGAATTGTATTGCAATTAGCCGATCGCTCTAATGTTTACCCAATGGGTATTGTTGAGGATGTTCTTGTGCAGGTTAATCAACTTGTATTTCCAGCTGACTTTTGCGTGTTAGAGATGAATGAAGGGTCACCGGACTCGTCTCTTCCATTGCTACTTGGGCGTCCCTTCATGAAAACGGCGAAAACCATTATTGATGTGGACAAGGGAACGCTAACTATGGAGTTTGATGGAGAAACAATACGTTTCAACATTTTCGAGACGATGAGATATCCTAGTGATGTCCACTCTTGTTTCTCCATTGATGTTATGGATACATTGGCACAACAAGTGTTTGAATTGAATGGTGATGATGCTTTGGAAACCGTTTTGACTACATCCATGGATAATGGTGTAGAGTGTGGTAATGAAGTCAAGGAAGCCCTTGGTGATCTTAATTCACTACAAGGATGCCCGGAAACTCATAATATCTCTTTTATTTCTTTACCATGCAGTGATGAAAAGCTTGTACCTTCATTGTTAAATCTCCAAAGTTAGAATTGAAACCTCTTCCCGATCACCTAAAGTACTTGTACTTGGGTGACAAGGAAGATTTACCTGTGATTGTTTCTAACAAGCTTAGTGAATTACAGGAGCAAAAACTTCTAAGGGTGCTAAGGAAGTACAAGACGGCCATAGGATGGACAATTGCCGATATCAAGGGTATAAGCCCTGCCGTATGTATGCACAAAATTCGTTTGGAGGACGATGCAAAGCCTACAAGGGATGCGCAACGTCGTTTGAACCCTCCCATGATGGAAGTTGTGAAAAAGGAGATACTAAAGCTTTTGGACGTGGGTGTTATCTACCCATATCCGATAGCAAGTGGGTGAGCCCGGTACAAGTAGTACCAAAGAAATCAGGTGTGACGGTGGTGGAGAATGATAAGAATGAACTTGTCCCAACTCGTGTGCAAACCGGTTGGAGGGTTTGTATTGATTACAGAAATTGAATGCCACTACTAGAAGGATCATTTCCTTTACCTTTTATTGATCAAATGCTTGAACGTTTAGCTGGACACTCTTATTATTGCTTCCTTGATGGCTATTCAGGTTACAATCAGATTATGATAGCGCCGGAGGATCAAGAGAAAACCACTTTCACTTGTCCTTTCGGTACTTTTGCTTATAGAAGGATGCCTTTTGGCTTGTGCAATGCTCCAGCTACCTTTCAAAGGTGTATGGTAAGTATCTTCTCAGAATATGTTGAAAACATAATCGAAGTGTTTATGGATGACTTTAGTGTCTTTGGTGATTCATTTGACCTTTGCTTGCACAACTTGTCATTAATCCTTGAACGATGTGTTGAAACAAACTTGTGCTAAATTGGGAGAAGTGCCATTTCATGGTAACTCATGGCATAGTTTTAGGCCATATAATATCTTCTAAAGGCTTGGAAGTCGATAAATCTAAATAGACCTTATTCGTGCTTAACCCCTCCCACTAGGGAGATACGCTCTTTTCTTGGTCATGCAGGTTTTTCGTAGATTTATCAAGGATTTTTCCAAGATAGCATCACCACTTTGCAATTATTGCAAAAATATGTGGTTTTTAACTTTGATGAAAAGTGTATGGCGGCATTCAATCGTTTGAAAGAACTTTTGATTTCAGCCCCTATCATTAAACCACCGGATTGGAGCAAGCCTTTTGAGCTCATGTGTGATGCAAGTGACTATGCGGTTGGTGCGGTGCTTGGGAACGTGTGGGGAAGATACCTCATGCTATTTATTATGCTTCTAGAACGTTAAATGAGGCCCAACAAAACTACACAACCACTGAAAAAGAGTTATTAGCTATTGTTTTTGCTTTGGAAAAGTTTCGCTCTTATCTAATTGGTACAAAAGTTGTTGTCTTTTCTGATCATGCAGCACTTAGGTACTTGCTAATGAAGAAAGAAGCGAAACCGAGGCTCATACGATGGATTTTGCTCTTGCAAGAGTTTGATATTGAAATCAAAGACAAGAAAGGAATTGAGAACACCGTTGCGGATCATTGAGCCGTCTTGTGGACAAGGAAGCTCCCCATTGCGTGAAAGTTTCCCGGATGAGCAACTATTCTCAATTGCCTTGGAGAACCATGGTATGCGATATTGTTAATTACTTGTTTAAACAAATCCCAAAGAACTTGTCTCGTGCTGAGAGGGACAAACTTAAAGGTTAGGGAACCAATACATATGGGATGATCCATTATTTGGAAACAAGGTAGTGACCAAGTATTACGAGGTGCGTTCCCGAATCTGAATTTAACTATATTGTCTTTTTGTCACTCTATGCTTGCGGGACATTTTGGGTGTAAGAGAACCGCTCACAAGGTGCTTGAAAGCGGTTTCTATTGGCCAACCTTGTTTAAGGATGCACATAATTTTGCGTAACTTGTAAGGTGCCAAAGAACAGGAATCTAGGTGCTCGAAATCAAATGCCACAAACTTTTATTCAATTTATTGAAGTCTTTGATGCATGGGGTATTGATTTTATGGGTCCTTTTGTAAACTCTCATGGAAATTTTTACATCTTACTTGTTGTTGATTATGTGTCGAAATGGGTGGAAGCTAAGGCCACCCCAACTAATGATTCTAAAGTGGTTTCATATTTTTTGCAAGCAAATATTTTGCAAGGTTTGGAATTCCAAGGGCCATAATTAGCGGTGGAGGTTCACACTTCAAAAACAGGTTCTTGCAAGGCTTGTTAAGGAAGTACAATGTGTCGCATAAGATTGCAACACCTTATCATCCACAAACGAATGGACAAGCCGAGGTTTCCAACCGAGAGGTGAAGTCCATACTTGAAAAGACAGTTACCAATCAGGAAGGATTGGAGCATGCGACTTAATGATGCTTTGTGGGCTTATAGAACCGCATACAAGACACCTATTGGGATGTCTCCTTTTAGGCTTGTGTATGGTAAACCTTGTCACTTACCCGTGGAGATTGAGCATAAGGCGTTTTGGGCTATCAAGCAATGAAATATGGAGATGGATGGGGATGGAAAGCAAAGGAAGTTACAACTCCAAAAGCTAGAGGAGCTTCGCAATGATGCATTTTAAAGTTCACGCATTTACAAGGAGAAAACTAAGGCATTTCATGATACTATGATTTCTAGAAAACAATTTTGTGTTGGACAGAAAGTACTTTTGTTTAATTCTCGCTTGCAATTATTTCCGGGTAAATTAAGGTCACGTTGGATTGGACCTTTTATTGTTACTAATGTGTTTTCTCATGGTGCAGTCGAAATCCGTAGTATTGCTATAGGCAAGGAGTTTAAAGTTAATGGGCACCGGTTGAAACCATACTATGAGAACTTCTCTTCCGAAGTGGTGGAATGAGTTAATTTTGTGGATGCACTCCCTCTGGAGGAGTCATAGAAAGCAAGGAGATAGTCGGGCTGACGACTTTAAACCAAGCGCTAAGTGATGAGTGCTAAAAAGTGCATATTTCTATATATTTTTGTTGGCATTTAACTCATCTTTTGTGCATTAATTCTACATTTTATCCCATATTCTGTATTTTCATTGTTTTCAAGAATAAATATTTTTATTAATTAATTTTGCATTTTTAGGTTGTAAATAAAGTTTGGATGAATTGCGGAACGAAAAGAGCAGAAAAGTAGTGAAAAGCCGGGAGGAATTACACAAGGAAGCCGCGAAGAATGTTGTGCACAAGACCAAAAGGATAGAAGTGGGCTCGAAGAGGAAGAATTGTTCTTAAAAAGATATGGGCTTGGCATACCCAAGGCCCAAAACCCTCACCCAAATCCATTTCATATATCCATACCCGTTTCCCTTTCTAGCCGTCAGATTGGATCATCTCAGCATCCTACGGTCGCAGTATCGCCAGTACATCAAAGTCTGAAGCTCCTGTCTAACACTACAGCACCTAACTCCATCTTGAGCCGTCAGTTTCGTTGTATCAGAAATCCGACGGTCGATACCAGTCTCTTCACTTGTAGCCGTTAGATCAATCTATCATTTCCGCATCCCACGGCTCATCTTTGCGAATCATCGAGACTTGATGAAACCGCTCAACACTAGTACCCTATACCTATAACCTAACCAAACGCCCCCTCCTTCTCCATCGACTTCTTCTCTTCCCCCCTCTCTGCAACAGAACCACCTTCTCCATCATCACCACTACCCACTCCACTGCCACCGCCACCAACTCCTCTACCACCACCACACCTCCACCATCATCACCCCTACCTTCCTACAGCTATTACCCATCTTTATACCCCCCTAATTCGTCAATTTCTCCCCTGCCGAAACCCTAGGTGAGTGGTTGACGAATTAGTGAAGCTAGAAAAGCAATTGAAGGCATGGGAATGGAGCTGGTGAACGATGAGAGGAATGGGTTGAAGAGGGAAGCGTCAAATCGCGGGTTTGGTAAGAAAAATCCCTAACCCTAATTTTTCTGTCCATTTAGGGTTTGTTTGAGAAAACCCTAATTACTGATAGGGAGAGCATGAGGAAGAACAGTGGCAACATGGGTATGATTAAATTAGTCGAATTAGGTGAGAAACCCTAATTTTGTCAATGTTCAATTTGGGGATTTGGGGGAATTTTTTTTGTAAACCCTAATTTGGGTGTCTGGGTATAAAAAGGGGACTGTGGTGTGTGTAATGGATATGCCTGGATTAACCAGAGCATCAGTAGAATAGTTTAGTTTTGTTATGAACTGTAGCTTTGAGGGTTTCAATCTTTTCAATTCCATGATTCTCAATTCAAATGCATTGTTAATTTTAGCTTTTCTGAACTCCACCATGTATTTAATTTGAGTGTGTGATTGTTACATTTTATATCAAGCTCCTGTTCATGTTTATCTAGATGCTGGAATAGCCAGTGTCATTTGGTCTGATTTTGGGAGAGCTGGATTAGCCCGTCTCTCCAATCTTTGTGCTGTTCATATTTTGCTCTTGTTTTATCCACTGTTAACTGTTACTGTGAGGTTATTGTTGTTGTTTTCTTTTAATTTCAGTTTTACCATGTTTTAGTTTGTCACCTTGCTGAGGAAAAAGATGTAGCTTCATGTGAATGCTAGTTAACTGATATGTAGAGAAGAGTTTTGTGGTCTGAAATTGTGCAGGATAATCATAATTTAAGCACTTAGTTAGGCTAGCCTTGTGACTAATGGTGCTGCAGCTCATGCACAGTTGTTGCTAAGCCCTTTGACTAGTTGTACTTTAATCAGACAATTAGTACTTTGGTAAGTATTTTAGCTGTAATTAGGATATCCCATAGGAAGAACAAGAGGCAGAAATTTGAGTCACATTGAAGATTGATTAGCATAAGTTTGAGGTGAAATCAAAAACCTCAGTGCCACTGCCCTATTACCATTTTGTCTCACTGTTTCTACTTCACTATTAACTTAATTTCTCATCTCCACTGCCCTTGGCTTAGGCCTTGGTTTATCTCTTTGTCATTCTTTGTGTCATTGTCACTTTTCCAGTCACTGTCATCACCTAGTAGTTTCTTTGCTGTTTTAGTTTACTTGTTCATTGTTTCACATTTTATCACTTTCACTGTCACCTTCTCACTTTCACTTTGTTCCATTTTGTTTTGCTTTTGTTCTTTGTTTAGTTTCATTGTTCTGTCACCTTCTCATAATACTTTTGTTCTGTTTGCTTTTGTTCATTGTTTTGCTTTTGATGTGTTCACTGTCACCTTCTCACAACACTTTTGTTACTTCAGTTTCAAGTTCTGTCACTTAAAAGCCCATTTGTTCTCTTGCTTGGCTAAAGCCTAGTCCATAGCTCAGAAGCCTAGCTCAAGCTAAGGCCCAGATTCATTACAAAGCCCAGTTCAGTCTTGGGTTAATCTAGAAGCCCATTGACACTCAAGGCTAGTGCACTTCAAGACCAACTGAGCCCAAGCTCAGTTCACTTCATTGTCAAACAAGCCTATAATCCAAAGGTACCCAAAGCCCAAAAGGCTTCATAGTTAACCAACAACAATTTAGGAGCCCAAAATAGCGAGAAAACTCCAAAACACTCCCAGTCTCTGTGGATCGACCCGTACTTGCACGAGCTACAACTGACGACCGTGCACTTGCGGTTATAATTTGTAGGACCTTTTAGAAGCCTACCACTAAGTGGGAGGCAACCCACCGGTTTTGTATCTTTACCTTTATCTTTTTATTCTTAAGTATTTTTGTATTGTTTTTAGCTTTTTATTGTCGTGTATTTCCCACCTTAACTTACTTTGGATGATTCAATTTACATTGAGGACAATGTAAAGTTTAAGTGTGGGGGAGTGGTTAATCTTTTGCTTTGTACCTTTTTCATGCAATTTTTTCAACTTTTTTGTAAATTAGTGAATAAGAAACTCCAACTTGTAGTTAGTTTAGAGTCACATAGTATACATGTCGCTAAGATTACATCGAGAATCTCATAATAGTGACTGAACTTAGAGATGACAGAGAACATGATCGGGTTTCTTACTTGTATAAGAGTTAAAGTTGGATTTAACCATCCCAGTGGTAAATGAGGTGCAGATTAAATTCGGTATTAGATTTGTGATCCCCTATAGTGGAGACTACCTATTGTTACATCATGTGAGGCACCGACCTTCAATTTTTGTACCTGTCTAAATATGTGCTTTTAGAGTGTGTGTCACCGTACGTAAATTCCGGGTAGAATGGTGAGCTGCCCAACTTCACACCAATTTTCAGCACTATTTTGATTTCTTGAGTGCTACTTTTATCAATCATGAATGGTGACATCGAATTGCTAACTTACATACCACTTGTATTCTTGTTCGCAGTTAGCACCATCCACTTTATCTCTCTCTACACCAACGGGTCCATAGAAACACCATCATCATCAACAAGAGGAGCACCACAAATTCGAAGGAAAGTTGAAAACGTTCAAGGTTTGCAACCAACTATGTACAAATGAGCAGATTTCAGATTTGAGTAAAGCAACAATACAAAGAGCATATTTCCGATTACAAGTTGAAGACTACTGTGCAAGAGTGAATATTATCAAGATGAGAATTCAAGAAGTTTATGATATCGAGGCATACAAGTTGTGAAAAATTGAGTGGTAAATTACTTACACCGTGGCCTTTGTTTTGCAATTTTATTATTTTTATTTGTTAGTTTGTATTTTATTTTCTCTTGTCTAAAAAAAAAAGAAAAGAAAAAAAGAAAAGACAAGAGAAAATTTATTAGGTTCAATTTGTTTTTGTTTTATGATTCAAAAAAAAATAAAAAATTATTACATATATATAAAAAAAAAACGAAAAAAAAAAGAAAAAAAAAGAAGTTTTTGCCAGGCTTCCATCCAATAATTGTAAACTCCTTGTGGTTGATGATGATTAATAAACTTGTTTTCTTTAAAAAAAAGAAAAAAAAATCCATTTGTTTTATATTTTTGGTTTGTTTAGTTCATTTTTGGTTTTGTATTTATTCAATAAAGCCAATGGAAGAAGAAATATCCATAATGAAGTTTCAAGCGACAAGGAATTTGAGGAAAGAATCATATTGTCAAGATTCTACGAGGTTCAAGAATTAACATCAAGTATCGAAGACCGAAGACGAAAATGAAGACAAGGATCGAAGACGTTTCTATGGATGTTGTGAGAGTGGTGCTAACTGCACGCCGAACGGATAACGAGGTAAGTAAGCATATTCCCACCTTCGTTAAGTGGTTGATTTCCTTTCTAAGAGATCGTCAGAAAAAAATGGTTTTCAAAATGATAAAAGATGTGGGTTTTTAAAACATTTCGGAGGGTTTTGACCTTCCTACCATTCAAAGTGTCGCAGGATTCTCTCTTCATTCCTACCTGGACACATGTGTGACCCATAAAGAGATATTTATTGAGAGCAATATCATAAAACCCTTTCTTGTGAGGCAGAGTCGATACTTTTGATCACTCCGAACCTGATTGTCTCTCGAGAAGGGATGGTTACTTCTCTCTCAACATTTAAGGATGAGATTGTGTTCATTTATGTGTCTAACTTCTTATTGCTAGTGTGCAGAATTTCTATGTCTTCTTAGCGCGTTGGATGATATTATTACGGAGAACTAGTAAGTTGGAAAAGTAAGTTTTGTAGGCAAACCTCTTGTAAACCTTCACGAGACTATAACTCGTCCACTAGGGACACCTAGGGGTTCAAAGGCTTGTTATTTATGCTAAAAGTGACCGTAAGCTCGACGAGACAGAGTTGTATGTATTTTTGTTTTATAATTATTTTTGTTTGATTTGCTCGAGGACTAGAAAAGTCTAAGTGTGGGGGAATCTGATAGGTGTCTAAAACACCTAATTTTATATCTAGTATTTATACTTTCTTTGCTATTTTTCTTGTGAATTATGTATCTTATGTTTGCTTTTGAGTTATTAGGTACTCTGGAGTCATACGGAAAAAAAGAAGAAGAAATCACCCAATTGGAGTAAAAGGGCAAAAGCGTCAGTTCATATGCAATTACTAGGCGAGTTGTACTTGGAGCAGGCTAAGGTTGCGCAACAATGGAGCGTAGAAGGGTAGAAATGTCATTTCATGGCGAACACTATCTGAAGCCCAGTCAAGGTTAAGGGGAAACTCTATTTGGAGGAGTTCTAAATACAGTCAAGATAAGGTTAAGGGGTTGCCAGATAGGGTGACCCTTATCTCAAGTGTTGGGGTGGCTATATCCATCCCCATTCCTACACCCTAAATCAGAAGATATCTTCTCAATCATTTTCAGCACTCTTAAAGTGAAAGAAAGAGGAAGAACAACAGCCATGAATTCAGGGGCTGAGAACAGATCGAAAAGATTGAGATGGTGAATTGCTGGTGATGAAACGGAAATGGAAGGAATGATTATGCTGTAGAGATTCAGAGTGATGCTGTTGAATTTGGTTCGAAGTTATGGCAAAGAAAGGTTCGTTATGGATATGAGATGGAGACGATGGTATGGGTAGCAGGAGAGATGAAATTGATGAAGCTTAGAAGGAAGAATTAGTGTTGGGTTCGTCTTTCTCGTCGGTAATGAAGAAGAAGGTTGTTGTTCGATTCTGTTGATTGATAAATGGGTTACAAGAAGTGTTGGCCTGACAGGGGACTGGTGCAGCTGAATTGGAATGAATTGAGGTAAGCATGGAAGCTGAGAAGGGATAGCAGTGATGGATGTGTAGAATGAGTCTTGCAGCTGAATTGCAAGTAAATGAGCAAGGCAGGCTAGACTTAGAAGCTGATGGTGGTGCTGTGAAGAGATGAGAATTGAGTTAATGGGTTTGTGAGGAGCTGTGTGGCAGATGGTTGAGTACAGTTTGATTGTGTAGTTGCAGTGGCAGTGGTGCAGGTGCAAGGTGCAGAGGTTGAAGTTGAGTTGTGTGTTGAAGTTATGATGCAGGCATGAATTTGAGTTGCAGAGTAATTGATTGAGCTGAATTGCAGGGAAATGGAAGTGGTGTTTGAGTTGAAGATTATGGAATCTGTGATTAGTTACCAGTTCATTGCTTGGATTGCAAATGGGTGTTGCATAGGTGCAGTTCAGCTGGTGTTGGTTAATGAGAAGAATGGTTGTGGTTTGAGTTTGGCTTGAACGAGAGAGTCTGCAGCTGAGAAATAACATGGAAGAGCATGATTGAGAACTGGTGAAGGCGAGAAAGAGGATTTAATGAAGTAAAGCTGCAGATATTGTTGTGAACTGAAGCTGGTGATGGAGAGTGCTTGTGTTGATTGCATAAGGCTGAGCTGTAATGGAAGATAGAGCATAGGTGGAGTTTGGCAGTTCTACGAGTTGTTGAAGAAGGTGCAAAGAAATAGAGTTGGAGATGATGGCAGAATTTGCAACAGAGTTGTGTTATATTGGAACAGCCATCAGGGTTGAGTGAGCCGCACCATGATGATGCAACAGTGGTTAGCCTGGCAAGATGGCCTGCAATGGCCTTGGCCAAAACCTACTCATCCCAGTTAGACCCTGACTCAGCTGACACATACATCTGACTCATATGACCTGGTTTGACTCGGTGGTTTGACCGAGTCGAATCATTGACCCGACTGAGTTGGACCGGTGACTGGGCGGACTTTGCCGGTCACCTGAGCTGTTTTCCGGCGACCCTCCGGCCAACTTTCGGCAACTTTTTGGCAGAGTTTCTACACGGGTTTTTATGACTTTTGGGCCAAGCGGATTTTCATCTAATGGACTTTGGAGACTAGACCTAATTTTGGAAAGCAAGTCTATAAAAGGAAGACTCTTGCAACTTTTGGGATAACACGTATTATTCTTGGAGCTTTGGAGATAGCTACAACTAGGGTTTGCTTTTGTTTTATTTTTCATCTTCTTCAATTATTTTATGATTATGATTATGATGAACTCCATTATTATGAGTAACTAAACTCAATTATTGGTTATGGGATAAAAGTTGATTTCTCAAGCATGTTATTTAAATCAATGAATTAGTTTTGTCTCAAAACTTTATTGTTTATGATTCATGGTTGATATTGTTTTATGATTTGAATGCTAGTTTGGTTGAGTCCGGAATCAATTAGATTAGTCTTCATCTCTATTGCTAGATTAGGGTTTTCAATACGAAATAGTTGTTTATCCCTGATTCTAAGTAGCATAGTGCCATTATTACTTGTAGTGATACATCTTTTTAATTGCATATGAATCATAACCTTTGTTAAAACGAATTAGTGCTTTTACACGTTTGTTTGCATTGATTGGTCTTATTTCATAGAACTTATTGCTCTTAGGGAGTTAAACTTAATTGTGCTTTTACACTTTAGGTTGCTTTCTAGGTAGATTTCACAATAGCATTTTTTAATGTTGTTTGTGATAAAATCGGGAAATAAACGGGATACTCTTGCGATCAAGATATCCTAGGAATTTTAGTAAATGAGAGATTAAAATTCCAATTCTAGTCATTGATGAAAATACATGTTTGTGAATGATACTATCTCGTGACCAATATCTCTCCTTATTGATTATTCAAATTATTTTATTGCTTTTGATTACTTTTATTGCTTTGTTTATTTAGATAAAACAAAAATCCCCCCCCCCCTTTGGTTACTTAAGAATCTGAAAATTTGATAACAACAAAAGCCTCTCTGTGGGAACGAACTCTTTCTTATCACGTACTATATTTATATCTATTTGAGTGAGAAAGTGAATTATTTTTGACGCATGCGACTGCTACCAGATCCTCCCTTTGATATCCCCCATGCAGGTCATGTGTTGGTTGGGGGATTCAGTGTTCCGGCTCGGTTCGAGGAGTTATACACGGTGATATGGAAGAAGCACGGCCACATTGCTACCACCACGAAGCTCAAAAGTCGACTGACATTGGTCAATCGCGTCCAAGAATCTTTATTTTCCATTTACGGGATGAGTGTCACGACTGGTCGTACCGTTTCTGAGGAGATGATTGAAGACTGGAAGTGCCACCGAGACGTGTTTGTGCAGTACGATTTCAATGCTCCTTGGTTCTTCAAAGGGTTTTCTGAAATCCAGGAGCTTCAAAAACTGCAAGGCGAACTTCCCTCCACGGAATGCGTTACTCGCCAGGAAGAAGAGATTGAAAGGTTGTCTAAGGAGTTGAAGCTAAAACAGTCCGCATTCCAAAGGATGAAAGTTGCTCTTGCTCGGAAGGACGAGTTGTTGTTGAAGGACTTTCCTTGAAGGATTCGTGTCGCCTACTTGTGTTCTTTATTTAGATGTTTTTTTGAGTGATTGTGAGGATTTCCTTTCACAATTCTATTTTAGGTTTTGAACTCATAGGTGGTTGAATTTTGAATTGGTTTATTTTGAGATAGTTTTGTGAATGATTTTTCCGAAAGAGTTTATTCTAAAATGGAATTTGCATCTTGGTTATAAATGATTGCACATGTCATATGAAATTGCAAATATCGTGTGAAAAAGGAAACATGAAGGGAAACAAGCATGGCGTTTGATCATTGAATTTCTTTCTCCACATGTGGGATGTCAAGTCCCCAGTAAATTCTAAAACTATCTTTCTTGTAAAATCGTTTGATAGAACTTACTTGCTCTTTGGAACCTCGTTTGCATGAAACTGAATCTTCCCGAGCAATCTCTTCAAGAAATCCGTACACATTAATTTCTAGAGAGGGAAAGCAACTCTTCTGAATTAAGCTTCTCCTGAACAATGTGCTTCAAGGCGTTGCATTCACTGGTAGGGTGATGAAGGAATCGATGATAATGGCAATATCTCGGATCTATCACTTCTTGATCAGTCGGTTGACGCCATACATGAGGCAGCTGTACCTCTCCGTCTCGCACCCATGCCTCCAACAGCTCCAATATCTTCTTCATTGGGAACGGGAAATGAGGATACCTTGAGTCCAGCCTTTCTTGCATTAGTGGACGTCGTAAGTCTCTCCGTGGCTTTGATGTGGGACACGCTTCAGAGACGGAGTTGGAAAACCAGTGTGTGTCATCATATCCGCGGATCGATTGACTGGATGACGGAATGCGGAAGGCGTCATAATATCATTGATGGGTGAATGAGTTGAACGCTCCCATCCTCTGCAGTCACGTGTTCCTTGATTGATTTCTCCCTCCTCGAGCATTTCTTCACTTGGCTGAAAGGTCGTTGCGGATTGGGTAGTCTTTTGAGCTTCGGAAAGAGTCTTGAGATATAAATCTTCCAATAAGGCTCCGTAAGCTGCAGGTTCTTTTTCTTTATCCGGCAAACGTTGTGCCATCCCGGATAAGTCTTTTCTTCTGTGGAGTTGTCTCGTGTCTTCGTTTCCAGCTGAACCATGTTGCTCGTCTCCCCTGAGTCCCATGTGGCTACGCGCTCTCTCTACATCTCCGCTGGTAAAGGCATGACTTCTAGATAAGGATTCAGCGTTTCTTGTATCGTCTGGGTAAATGCATGTCGATCCTTCTTGTAATTGGGATGCTATATCGTTCAAAAGGAGGAATGTTTTGCTCTGCCTTCTAGCGATACCAGCTTGATTTTCCAGGACATCCTCCATCATCCTAGCCACACTTCCCATGATACCTGAATGATCTATGGTTTCCGAAGAATCTACCGGGCGAGGATACATCGTGGGATGAAAACCGAGATGAAAACCGATAAGGAATAGGTTAATGATCGAATCAGACCCAAGGCCTATCCCAAAATTGAGAAGGTTGGAATGAATGTTGAGGATCCAATTTTGCAACAGAAAGATTAATCTCCCGCTGTGGTCGCCAATTGTTTATGGGTGAAAACTATTTCTGCTGGTTTTGGTAATTTGGGGTGTGTGGATGAGAAATGAATCTAAACCCTAAACAAATGCACTGCATGGGAGTGCTTTTTATTCGAGAGATCAATCTGTACAATTCTGGCCTAAACCAAAAAATGGCCGTTCCAGACTTGTTTCGGTCACAAAGTGAAGGAGATGGGGTTGATCTTAGGGAGGGAAGCGAAGAAGATGTTGAGATCGTGAAGGTGTTGGTTGTTTATGACTTGTATCAGAATACCGAACTGGCTTGCAATAATGTAAGCAAAGCTCTGTGTGTTTGAATACGTTGTATCAACACTTGGTTTCTGTCTTGTCTTTCTTTGTGGAAATAGGGAGGAGAACCTATTTATACAAGTCATAAAGCACAACCCTCGTCTCGTAGGAAGTGGAGTGATGGAGTAGTGGGGTCGTGCTGGTGATTGTCACACGATCAGATCTAAGCCCACTTCTCCCATCATTACTAACCGTTCATGTCTTCCTGACACGTTCTTATGATGGCGCGTTGCACGCTGCACGCTGTAAACCGCCAGACCAATACCCCAGTATGTATCCCCCAGTTTGTGACATGCTTGATGTCTCGATTGTGTGGATCGTGGGACCCACAGAAGGTAGCATACGATGCTAGATTAAATAACTAAGTTATTTGGGAAATCGATATTTATGAAATATCGTGTGTATTCTATGCATGTAATGCATCAAATATATTCAGCATGTATGAAGCATCGTTATTTTAAGGCTTAACGGAGTAAGTCATGACCAAGTGTCTTAAAATAGCATCACGTCCAACCATCTTCAAGTGATCGTTTGGAGACTGCATGGGCGAGCCTTGCTTTGGCCGATCACTCTATGTGGAAGAGTGGAAGACGGTGATCATGGGGATGCTTCTTTGGTAGTTTAACTCCTAGCCAGAGCTGCCTAACCAAGCTGGTAGAGTTGGACGAACAAAATGATATATGACGCTCATCTGTGACCGCTGATGAAGTTGTACGGTTTTGAAGAGGTGCGCAAGCATTACTCTTCAGCTTGGTCAAATCCAAGCATGGGAGATGTTTTTGGAAGGACCGACCGGGCATGCGTGTAGACGGCTTGCCGGTGTACACGTCCGTACCTCACTATCCCATGAAGATGTGATCTAAGCCACTCAATTTTTCCGGCAAAGTTGAGTGGTTTAGATCGGTTTGCGGCATAAATCCGTTGCCGCAAAGGAGTTGAAAGCCGCGCGACATGCCTACTTCGGGCGCGCGTTTCGAGACATTCATCCATGATTGGCCTTGGTCGATTGGTCAGGCGTGTATATGGGCCCACAGTGATCATGTTGACATGCTCGGGACCTTTTAAGTCCATATCTACACCCTCTGTCCAATCTTGCAAAGATGGACGCTCGTGATCGATTAACGACACAAGTAACATGCCGCAAACCCTAATTATGGTTTTGGATCAGTTGTGTGTACACGACTTCAACCTAACGGTTTGGCAAGCTATGCTCCTCCTTTGGGGAGGCCGACCATGTGGGACCCACATTGATCCGGTGGTGAGCATGTGTGTAGTTGTCCCACGGTCATAGGCCTGATCTAAGCCATCCAAACATGTCGGTGAAGTTGGATGGTTGTGATCAATTTAAGACACTAGTGGACTTTCCTGTGACCCTTAAAGTATCACGCCGGACGAACTTTGAGCAAGTGTTTGCTCCTCCCTGGCTAGGTCGTGAGAAGGTCGGTCAAGTAAGTAGAAAGGGGGCCCGTCGGTGTGCAGGACAACGCTTGTCCAACCGGTCATGGGACGATCTATGCCGTCCAACCATGCGGGCGAAGTTGGACGGCCGCGATCTGTTTTGAGACCGACATTGGCAGTCTTGTGCGTACAATCTTTTCCAAGCTGCTCCACACCAGCCCAACCATCCTACTTTAGGCCGGCGTTCGGTGGTTGTTTGGGAGGCGTGGTATGTATTCGATCACCATGGCAAAAACGGGACCGCTGGTGGTCATCAAGGTGGTAGCCTGCTCCTGCTGAGGACCGTCTAGGCTGGTTAAATCATGCGGCCAACTTGCGTGGTCGTGATTGTTTCTGAGACTGACATGGACAGCCAGATGCTCAATCGGGCTAGTATAACACACCGATAGTTGTGGACTATACGGGTATTTCGTGCATGCCTCATTATTGACACTTGGAGATTCGTGTTACTCTGTTGAGAGCAACACTCAGTCGTCATGCCGCACCAATAATGAGAGTTCTGCGGGAACAACACAGGAAATACAAGGCTATTTCGCGCATTAATTAATAATGCTATAAATTCACATGGTATATGGGATTGTTGCTACATGCTCCAACCTGGATGAATTTTGTGTATTTAATTCACAGAATACTGGGATTTTTGCCACATGCTCCATTCTAGGTGAATTAGTAAAGTGAAGAAGTATTCATCACTTATCAGTGGCTTTATCTTTTGCATGATGTCAGCGCATAAATTTGGTTTTACAATTTTAGCCCTGAACTAAAATCCACCATCAACATTAAGTCCCCTGCCTAGCACATAATGGTTGCACTATTGTGGGGTAGGCATTAGATGGTGACATACACATGTGAGAAAAACAAGATAAAGGAGGCTTACCCGGAAGAACTTTGACCGACCGCTAGCAATTGTCCATGTTTTTGCCCTGAACTAAAATCCACCATTAGCACCTGGTTTTAGAGAAGAAAACCAAAGGTTAAAGGAGAATCGACTCTAGAGAGCGCACTAGTATCACACAGACGTGTGGGGATTAGTTTTGCATAATGCTAGATGTCTCCTTTATATAGTCTTCAAATCAGGGTTTTGCCTTAGTTACCAAGCAATCCATATTCACCGTTAGATGAAAACCTGATTTAGATTCAAGCTAATATTTCTCAACCGTTAGTCGAAAACTTAGCTTGTCACACACACTTGGGTAGACGTTTACTGGGTTTGTGAAAACCATGCCCAAACGTGTACGTGTATGTTGGTTCAACATAGTAACCCAAAAGGTTAACCATATGAGAATTTCATATTAACCTTGTTCTTCTTCACCATAACTAGTTCAATTGACTCAAATGAACTAGCTAGAGAGTTGTTCAATTGCTATGAGATCTTATGTAACTACATAAGACACAATTGAAACAAAGATGATTCGATTCGATTGAATCGAATCATGAACTTTATATCCACGGTTTGCATAAAGCATTCCTTAGTAATTTAAGTTTCATGTTCATAGCACATCTTTAGATCATAACCTCTTAAGCTCACAAACAAGTTCGCGGACTTAAGACAACCGGTGGAGTTTTCCAAACTCAGCAGAAAATCTCGGCAAAGAGACTTTCGCCAGTTCGCAGACTAGGTTCGCGGACTGAGTTCGCGGACTTACACGCAAACGAGTTTTTGGAAAATCCCAGCAGAAATTCTCGGTACAAGAACTTCCGTCAGTTCGCGGACTGAGTTCGCGGACTGGTTTCGCGGACTTGGCAAAGCGAATTCCTCCGATTTATCTCAATCAACAAAGTTCAAAAACTTCGGATTAAGGAATACATGGTTATGTAATCTAAACTCTCCTTCCAATCATTGAGACATTCTCAGAGGACGTTATATAGCCCTTATTCAAGGACCGTTTCGCGTCAGAGCAATTCTCAAAGTAATTGAAACTTTTCATGACTTTCGTCACTAGGTGAAGATAAACTTGATCAAAGCGAAACGCTTTACCAACAAATGATTTCGATATATATATAAGCGAGATATACTCGGCTCGAAATATCAAATGTGTATGATCCAGTCTATATAGCATACGACTTTTGTCTCATAAGAAGTAGGAGATAGAAGAGATAGACTTTTGAGTGATAGATAAGTTCAAGTCTCCACATACCTTTTTGTTGATGAAGTTCCACGGTTCCTTGAGTAGATCTTCGTCGTTGTATGATGAATCGCCATGATGTCCTTGATCTCAACTACACTTTTCTATCCTAGTCCGAGACTTAGCTATGTAGGCTAGAAATCAAGACTCATAATTTTGATCACTAACATTGACAAACATGCTTGAGATAGCAACGCATGCGAGGTCGACCGAGCTATGCTCTAACAATCTCCCCCTTTGTCAATTTTAGTGACAAAACTATTAATACATATGGAATACAAAAAAGATAAACTTTAGTGGCTCCTATTCCATAGTCTAATCTTCAACGTTTCCTGAAATCTTCGTCTTTCCAAGTACTCCAATGATCCCAAAGGTTGTAAGTTTAGCATCACCGTTGTTGAAGATCCATAGCTATAACAATGAGAGAAATCGAGATTCTCGATCATTATTATACAGTGTCATAGTATTATTATGTAACATCAAAGTCCAATTGTATCACGACTTTAACAATAATACTATGGTGATATGTAACACTCCCCCTTAGTCAATACTCCATCTCGATCATGGAAACCACTCCCTCTTACACAATGATCCAAAAACCATATGTATTTGTAGTGTGAACTACAATATTTCTCCCCCTTTTTTTCAATAAAATTGGCAAAGGTACAAGAATGGGATCATATTGAAATTTCCACAAGAGACATTTCATAGAATAAAAGAAAAATACATACCAACTTAATTTAGATGCAATCATAAAGCCGAAGCTAAATGCATTCATCAAGGAGTTTTAAGATACAAGATAACCCCTATAAAATTCCATAGCCGCACACCCCGCAAGATATTAACATTAAGCACAAGTTCAAAAGAACTCTCCCCCATTTGATGTCATTCCCGAAAGAACAACAAGAACGACCTTACTTTCGAAAGAAAATAAGGATTTTTAAATTGGACACCAAAAAACCATAGAAATGATTTTCTATATCCAAAACTCAACCAAATTAATCACAAGAAAACCCATGATTAATTTAATTGGAATATGCAACTAAATCAAACCACAAAAGTGATCAATTTAATTGAAGGTGCTCAACATAAGTAAACTTACGGAGCTACGACTAAGGTAATCATACGGAGACGACTAACTTAATCGTTCACATACTCAACATAAGGAAAAACCTTACGAAATATATGACTATATCAACCAATAGAACATGATTAGTATATCCGTTCATATATTCAACACGAGAACTTGTGGAATATATGAAAAACTCAACTAGATTAATTACAAGAGAACCTATAATTAATCTAATTGGAATACACAACCAAACTAATCACCGAAGCAATCAATTTAATTGTCAAAAGATTTTGCTCGACAAAAGAAGACTTTCAGAGCAAATAACTAAATAACCAATCAAGATGATTAATTTAGTTCAAGAATGCTCAACATATAGCATCTCATGGAACAACCAACAAGGCCAATATTAATCGACATAGTTGTAAGGTGCTCAACATAAGACACACAATGGAGCCTTCACGGTAATACAAAAAGAATAGATCAATGAAGATCAATACCGTGGAATACATACAAGGATCTATTTTATATTTCCATCACTATATGCATAATGACATAATAGACTTTATCCTTGTCACACAAAAGATTTTATCCTATTTTCCATCAAATAAATGACTACATAGGCATAACTTTTGTATTTGTCAAAAGTCCATTCGTCCTTTCATCAATACGAAAACCAATTCATGAACGACTTTACTTTTGACAAAATATGGGACAACATAGTTCACGGACGTAAACACCAATATCCCATAACAAGTTGCAATATAACAAATCAAAAAGATTAAATATTGCAAAACATCATCCTCCAAAAAGTTTTAGAATTTTAAACCAAAAAATATAAAAACATGAAGATGAAAAACGTTGGACATAGCTATGTTTAATTACAATAATGGCTATTCCAAACTCTAGTAGTCCTTCTCAAAAATAAGAATAAATTCTCATAAGAAGTTTCCTAGGCAACAAGACAAACTCGTAATGCACATACAAGATGATTTGTCCTTATAGGGTATAATCAATCTTTTTCGCATGGATTTACACCAATAATAGCTACCAAAGGCGTATAAAAAAAATTCTTAACAAATAAGAATAGACAAAGTCAATAACGACTATGCACAATAATTCACAAAGGATGATTGTGAATATTCAAGAATTCCATAGCACTGCGTACTACTTTCCATTCTTGAACTCCGTCTTTGTGATTCACCAACAACATTCTTGTAAAATCTGCAAATTAGATTAGAAGAGTAGTACTCCAAGAATCCAAGTTCCCAAGTTCAAGAGAAGTGGAACAAGTGCAACGAAACGGAGCAAAATACTCAAAAACAAGAGACATGACAAATACCAATCTTAACTCATCCAGTTCAAGGTTTCTCATCTCCATTTTGAAGATAATTCAAAGAAAAAGAGAGTGCAAAAAGAATGAGGACAATCCGAGTTCGGACGAAGAAATTACGGCCAAAACAAGTTTACCGAATATCGACGTCTACATGCAAGTATGCATACGGGTTTGCAAACGAATTTTCATGACTTTGAGCAGTTTGCAAACTGGGTTTGCGAACTTAAACCCCTGGATTTTGATTTTAAAAGTTGTTATGCATACTTGGTATGTCTACCATGAAGTCCAAACATCCCGAACTATTATTTTCAAACCTACACATATAAGAACCTTAAACACAGATCAAGTTAGGTAGAAATGAACGATAAGCAAGGTACATGGTTCATTATAATTACTCTAAGCAAATAAAAATACAAATATTTCTCAAGTTCATAGACATACCTTATTAGAAGAATCCAATCGAATTCTACAGCGTTACCAAACATTCAAAATCATCATACCCAACTTAATATGCATGCCCCAGTTCTTGTGCTTCCCTCACCGTATACATAACAAGGCATTTCTTAGTGAGGATGCACCTTTCAACACAATCAAGTTGTATTGAGGTGAACAATGTCTTGCTCACCATGGCACCAAGAAAGAGTTTCTTTCCAACAACTCTTAAATCTTGTAGTGTTGAGAAACACCCAAGGAACTGTTTTTATAAGTCTAACAAAGAACTTCAAGAGAACCAAAAAAGATTTATGTTTCTGATTTCTTGTTTTCCAACTTATAAAAAACAGTTTCTGCAGATAGTTTTTAGTACTGCGAAGGGAAACTCTTTTGATAAAAAGAGAGCTCCTATATTCTTCATAAAAGAAGACAATACTACTATCTTAATAGGAAGTATCAGGAATTGAGCAATGAATCAATTCATGCTTTGAGGTGATACACTCAGATAACTGAGATTTAAACTCTTCTTGTAATTTGTTTAGTTTATCACAACTAATTGGATTACATAGAGGAGGAGCATTGCTCCCACTGATTAGTAAATCAATATCAACCTCAACATGAATATTATTCATCATAACTTGATTTAGCCTGTCAAGAGATTCTTGCTCTTTTTGGAGGTATAACTCAACATCAAGAGATAAGCTCTCAAGCTTCTTTTCAAGCCCCGAAAAAGCTTCAAGGGATTTTAAACCTGGTGGAGGTTTAGATAGAATTTCTTCTACAGATTTTATTAAATCAGTCATGGAAGAGAATTCTGAAATCCCAGGATCTGGTGGTGCATTTATTGAGATAACACTTCTGTCCATAGAGTCATATCGCTACAAACACAGACTTGTAAGGTCTTAAATGTGTTTGCCTGCTCTGATACCCATTGAAAAAGCGGGGGTCTAACAACACCACCCAATATTTCGCTTAGAAATCTGTATGGACTAACTCTGAAATATTTTGCTAGAGAATCAACTAGACAGTCAGACTCAATCTAGATAAAAGAATCTAAAGGAGTTAATATCTCTCTCTTGATTTGATTTTTACTCGAGCTAAAATCAATAGTGAGTCTTTATCAAATACAAGGAATAACTTGGACGGTACTAAAGACCAATGTCCAAGGATCAATCAATATCAATCAACAACCAAAGGTTGGATTTCCAATTGATGATCACGAACGCACAACCTGTATTATTTCAATTATATAACATATAGTGCGGAAACTAAATAACACAGACACCATAAATTTTGTTAACGAGGAAACTGCAAATGCAGAAAAAACCCCGGCACCTAGTCCAGATTGAATACACACTGTATTAAGCCGCTACAAACACTAGCCTACTCCAAGCTAACTTCGGACTGGACTATAGTTGAACCCCAATCAGTCTTCCACTGATCCAAGGTACAGTTGTACTCCTACGCCTCTGATCCCAGCAGGATACTGCACTTGATTCCCTTAGATGATCTCACTCACAACCAAGAGTTGCTGCAACCCAAAATCGCAAACTTGGTAATAAACAAATCTGTCTCACACAGAAAAGTCTATCAAAGGATAAATTTTTCCCCCACAGATAAACCCTAGGTTTTTTTTCGTCTTAAGATATGAAATCAAGGAGAACAGGAACCAATTGATAATACGGTCTTTTATTCCCGAAGAACAACCTAGATTAATCAATCACCTCTCTACAATCCTTCCTGGCTACACAGGCGGTTTGTCGAGGAATCACAAACAGTGATACGAAGATGTTTGTGACTTCTTTATCTTGCCTATCGGAGAACTCTCACGATCTCAAGCCAATCAAAGATTGTACTCGTACGATAGAAGATGCAAGATCAGATCACACAACTACGATAAAAGTAGTATCGGTCTGGCTTCACAATCCCAATGAAGTCTTTAAGTCGTTAACCTGATTTTAGAGAAGAAAACCAAAGGTTAAAGGAGAATCGACTCTAACGAGGGCACTAGTATCACACAGACGTGTGGGGATTAATTTTGCACAATGCTAGATGTCTCCTTTTTATAGTCTTCAAATTAGGGTTTTGCCTTAGTTACAAAGCAATCCATATTCACCGTTAGATGAAAACCTGATTTAGATTCAAGCTAATATTTCTCAACCGTTAGATCGAAAACTTAGCTTGTCACACACACTTGGGTAGACGTTTACTGGTTTTTTAAAACCATGCCCAAACGTGTACGTATATGTCGGTTCAACATAGTAACCCAAAAGGTTAACCGTATGAGCATTTCATATTAACCTTGTTCTTCTTCACCATAACTAGTTCAATTGACTCAAATGAACTAGTTAGAGAGTTATTCAATTTCTATGAGATCTTATGTAACTACACAAGACACAATTGAAACAAAGATGATTCGATTCGATTGAATCGACTCATGAACTTTATAGCCACGGTTTGCATAAAGCATTCCTTAGTAATTTAAGTTTCATGTTCAGAGCACATCTTTAGATCATAACCTCTTAAGCTCACAAACAAGTTCGCGGACTTAAGACAACCAGTGGAGTTTTCCAAACTCAACATAAAATCTCGGCAAAGAGAATTTTGTCAGTTCGCGGACTAAGTTCGCGGACTTACACGCAAACGAGTTTTTGGAAAATCCCAGCATAAATTCTCGGTACAAGAACTTTCGTCAGCTCGCGGACTGGGTTCGCGGACTTGGCAAAGCCAATTCCTCCGGTTTCTCTCAAACAAAAAAGTTCGAAAACTTCGGATTAAGGAATACATGGTTATGTAATCTAAACTCTCATTCCAATCATTGAGACATTCCCAGAGGACGTTATATAGCCGTTATTCACAGACTGTTTCGCGTCAGAGCAATTCTCAAAGTAATTGAAACTTTTCATGACTTTCGTCACTAGGTGAAGATAAACTAGATCAAAGTGAAACTCTTTACCAACACATGATTTCGAGATATAGATAGGCGAGATATACTCGGCTCGAAATATCAAATGTGTATGATCCAGTCTATATAGCATACGACTTTTGTCTCATAAGAAGTAGGAGATAGAAGAGATAGACTTTTGAGTGATAGATAAGTTCAAGTCTCCACATACCTTTTTGTTGATGAAGTTCCACGGTTCCTTGAGTAGATCTTCGTCGTTGTATGATGAATTTCCATGAAGTTCTTGAGCTCAACTACACTTTTCTATCCTAGTCCGAGACTTAGTTATGTAGGCTAGAAATCAAGACTCATAGTTTTGATCACTAACATTGACAAACATGCTTGAGATAGCAACGCATGCGAGGTCGACCGAGCTATGCTCTAACACTCATAAAACATGGTATATTTCTAGACTTCATTATAGAAATGAAGTCCAGCAAACTCATAAAACATGGTATTTTTCAGAGGACATTGTATTTTTCTATACTTCATTCTAGAAATGAAGTACAACAAACTCATAAAAATCTAATAACCTTCATACGCATGCATTTTTCTCTACATCAGACAAACTGCAAGCAAACAGTTCACTTTTATTAATGAAAAGGAAGAAACACAGTTACGAATGTTTTTGAATTCATAATCTCGAAGTTAATATACTTTCTTGGAGTCTCACTGTCCTCGCTATCATTGAGGATTCTATCGTTGTTTGCAGCTTTAGACTTTATGTATATATAGTAGTCCAACAAGGTGGTGTCCAACTATTTATTGAACAATAGTGAAACGATTTCACTCCCTTGAAATGAAATTGGAATTTGCTTGTGATTCTCTGCTTTCCAAGCTACTTGACTGCAAAAATACAAAGAAAAATGAACTGTCAAAATTTTATACCAAAAAAGAATTGTTGAAGAGAAATATATAAAGAGTTAGTAAGAGAAACATACCTAGTCATAGCTTTGCGGAAGAAATCACCAAATACCGCCAGCGCAGCATTATCAAATCTGTGGTACAAAGGAGATTCTCTCAGTTCTGGTAGATTTGGATTGATTTCTTGTCTTACTCTTCGAGGAGCCTGTGATGCTGCTTCTTGAATCCGATCTTCTTGCTGAACATTTGCAGGCTCGGATCCTCTTTTCCTCTTACCAACTGGGTTCTGTACTTTCTTCATCTCTTCTTTATCTCTATCAGCATCAGGTGATTTCTTTGACACTACGTTCCCTTCTTTGTTGAATGTCAGTATGATTCTTGTTTTCTTTAAACTGTAATCTGAACCTGATATGAATTCTTTCCCTATTCCTTTCACTGGTTTGTTTGATCTAGTAGCCATTATACTACTTTCTTCCGGTACTTTTTTCACAGGTGTCTTCTAAGTCTGCTCCATCGATGAACCAAAGCCTGTTTCATTCAGTTCTGCAACTATTTGCGAAGCTGTCTCAACATCTGCAGCAGTTGTCTTTGCTTTCTTTGACCTAGTAACCACTCCAGTTGCTTCTGGTGACACAGGGGTGGACTGATACTGTGTCATCCCAATCGAGAAACTAGGAGGACTACAGTCGTTGTTGATCGCCTTTACTGTAGCTTTGATGACGGCCTCAGCTTCTTCATCATTCAAATCTTCATTCTTCTCATTCTTGTCATCAATAAGCTGCAGACTCTCATGCTCTTCTCTCATGAATTTATCATCTTTGTTACTTGCTGTTAAAAATAATTCAAGAAGCATAAATGAAACAAATATACACCTTCATTCTAAAGAATGAACTCATAAATATATCTAATTTCATTCTACAACTTCATCATATAGATCTACTAACTTCATTCTACAAAATGAAGTCCAGCAAACATCAAAGGAGACACATGGTTCACTGTAGGAATGAGCTCTTTACAATTTTTCTAGACTTCATTCTATAAATGAAGTCCAGCAAAAATCAAAAGAGGTAACTTAGTATACACCTTCACTCTAAAGAAGGAACTCAAAAAACATGGTATACACCATCATGGTATTATTCATCAAACTCAGTACAATTTTTCTAGACTTCATTCTAGAAATGAAGTCAAGCAAACATGGTATTATTCAGTACAATTATTCATCAGAAGAATGAACTCCAACTTCTATATTTGTAGCCAGAGTTCATCCATGAGAATGAACTCCAGCCTCTGCTTGAAAAGTCAAAGTTCATTTACAGAGTAACTCCAACTTCTATATTTGTAGCCAGAGTTCATCCATGAGAATGAAACTCCAACCTCTGCTTGAAAAGTCAGAGTTCATTTCACACAATGAAATCCAACCTGTAAAACTAAAATATTTGCAGAAAGAAGAAAAAAACTTAGAATTCTTACTCAGGTTCATACATTCATCAATACTCAAAGGAGCTGTGGTGTTGTTTATTGGAATTGAAGGAAGCTCTACTTCAGTCATCTCATCAAGGGGTTGTCGCTGAATATCACTTGCATCAACTTCTACAGAAGGATCTCCAACAGATAAGACGGGAAAGAGATGATCAGAACCTCCAGCAGCTTCGTTTAGAGTATCTGGTATTGCTTGCATTCCATCATCCACAACGACATCTGGGTTCGGAATTCCAATATTATCATTCACATTTCCAACACCAGCTTCCAAGTCTTCATCCACACTAACATCTGGTACTGATTGCATATCTTTAGCAGCACTGTGCATTCCAACATCTTCATTTCCAACACAAGCTTCCTCTGGTTCATTCAACAATGCACTCTTATGCTCATCAGTGAAAAGCTTAGTACGCAGATACTGTGATACTAGGTCTTCCATGAATTTCGCCACATTCCATCCTCGATCTAGCAATGCATCAACTTCAGGTTGCTTTGAAGCCAAGTATATTTCAAGGCATTCCATATTTACATCAAAGAGTGTCTTCTTAGTAGTGGCTTTTGCAAGTGATTTGTCAAGGTCTTCGCTCCTTAACAAAAGATCCCACATCTCCTCGGTATGCTTCTTAGTCAACTGTTGTGTCTCTTGAGCATGTTTACCTCTCAGGTCCTCTATTTCTTGAACATGTGTAGCTTTCATATTTTCTATCTGGGCATTCATTTGATTGAATTCTTCCTCAAGCAACTCTATTTTTGTCTTGGCTTTTTGCTTTTGCAGGAGCTTGTTTTCAACATCAATATATTCTTCCAAGAATGTATCTGACAGC
This sequence comes from Papaver somniferum, assembly GCF_003573695.1. NCBI lineage: Eukaryota > Viridiplantae > Streptophyta > Magnoliopsida > Ranunculales > Papaveraceae > Papaver > Papaver somniferum. Next base: position 116,945,271 of record NC_039366.1, on the reverse strand, counting down.
TGCACACACAAAAAAAAATTGAGTTCATTCCACACAATGAACACACAACTGCATATTCATTAAGTCCAACAAACTCATAAAACATGGTATTATTCATCAAATAAGACATCATTCTAGACTTCATTCTAGAAATGAAGTTCAGCAAACTCATAAAACATGATATTTCTCTAGAAATGAAGTCCAGCAAACTCATAAAACTCAGTACAATTCTTCTGTTACTTGGTTCACTGTAGAAATGAAGTCAGTACAATTTTTTTAGACTTAAGTACAAGGACAATGAACCAGAACGTCAGAGGAATCGACATTAACAGTCAGAGTTCATTTTTGTGGAATGAATTCCTAGTTTTATCTTAAAGTAGCATAGTTCATTATGTGAAATTGAATACAATATAATGGTACCATGTTAAACTAGATGTTTACCTCTCCAAAATCATTAATATTCATCTTGGATGTTAAGTGTTTGCAAATGGTATCTATTTTCCACCTTGCAAATCTTGGACGGCAGTCTACTTTTTCCTTCACCTGCCACTTGGATTCTAATTTCTTTGAATGCTCATCAAACCAAGGCTGTAAAAAGAAGAATTATACTGGTCAGTTATCAGCAACAATTCATTTCAACATCAAAACTCAAAATGACAAAATGAAGAAACATAATTATGAACAACCTTTCATCTCACCAAGAAGTAAAGGTAACACCCTTCAGAAGAACCTCTTCTCAAGCTTTCCATCAAATTATTATGTATGAGATGCGGCAGAGATACTCTATCAATTGACTCTAGGCAAGCTAAGTACTTGGTGTGGATGGAACCTCCATTACCAGTAGTAAGAAAAATAGTAGACAATAAAAAGAGCTCAAACATGGTTACAAGATCTTCAATATATCCTCTAGTCTTAATCAACTCAACGATTTTTTCTTTCAGTTCTGTGTTCTTTATATCACAAAGTTTCTTTTTTGGTGGAAAAAATTTGTAGGTTTGATAGAACCTTCCAGTAGTGTAGTTAGCTACGTTTCTAGAGTCTAAGAAAGAATCCTCTATTCTACCTCCAGGAATACATGGTATTCCAAACACTAACGGAAACTTTTCAGGTGATGATCTTAGCACATATGTTTCTTCCCCTACTTTGAAAACGAACGTATGATCATTTGTTTCAGAAATGAATTGGTGTGCATTGCAGACAACTTGGACAGCAGGTAATGACTTATTCCATTCAGTAGCAACAATCTCATCTTCTAGAAATACTTTGGCTACACTCCCCAACGCACTTCTATACAAAGCATTTCTTTGTTCTTCATTCAAAGCCTCATTTTCTGGAAGAGCTTTAATCCTAGCAACAAGAGCAATGGCTCCAGCAAAGCTACACTTTATCTTCTTATCTACAATTTTTTTAAAAGACAAAAGAAAAGAAGATTAATGGTTAATTTTTATAAAAAAAAAGTAGCTTATAAAAGAAGATAAAGTGTGGCTTGAGAAGGACCAATACTCCAGTTCATTCTACTTGGTGAACTCTCAAGCATTTCGAAGTTCATTTCAATAAAATGAGGCTTTGAAAGAAGAACCAACACAAGAATGAATCTAGATAATGGACTTCATTCTCCAAAATGAAGTGCATTCTATGTAATGAACTGTAAAATCTAAATTAACAATTTTTCAAGACTTCATTCTAGAAATGAAGTCCAGCAAACTCATAAAACATGGTATTATTCATCAAATAAGACTTCATTCAAGACTTCATTCTAGAAATGAAGTCCAGCAAACTCATAAAATATGGTATTTTTCTAGACTTCATTTTAGAAATGAAGTCCACCAAACTCATAAAACATGGTATTTTTCTAGACTTTATTATAGAAATGAAGTCCAGAAAACTCATAAAACATGGTATTTTTCAGAGGACATTGTATTTTTCTAGACTTCATTCTAGAAATGAAGTCCAGCAAACTCATAAAACATAGTAGTATTCATCAAATAAGATTTCATTCTAGACTTCATTCTAGAAATGAAGTCCAGCAAACTCATAAAACATGGTATACAAATTAATTCATAAGAATGAACTCAAAAACATCATGGTATTATTCATCAAACATCAAACAGATATACACCTTTATTCAGAAGAATGAACTATAACTTCATTCTAGTACTTCATCATATAGATCTACTAACTTCATTCTACAAAATGAACTCCGACAAGATATACCCTACTTATACACTTGATGCATACAACAGAAAAATTGGAATACAAACTGAATCAACAACAAACAGATCAAAAATCAACCTCAGAAGATCAAAAATCAACTTTGAATTAGGTTTTTTGTACCTTTTGGTGGTTTCTTTACTGTTGATTTCTTTGTCACTGGTTCTTTTTCTTCTTGATTATCTCCTTCAAAAACAACTAACTGGCTGTCTCTTTCTTCAACTTCTTCGTCTGAAGATGAATCTACTACTACTTTCTTCTTCGATTTACCCATTTAGTGTTTTGATTTCTTCAATTTTTCTAGGGTTTTTCGATTTTCTGGGTTTGGTTTTCTGATTTTGAAGATTGTTTTTGATTTTGATTTGCGAAGTTTGAAATGACTTCGACTGATTTTGTGGATTCTTGGTTTGATGATGTTCGTTCTCTGGGTTTTGGAGAGAAAAAGACGAAGAAGTTGTGGTTATCTGCAAATAAAACTGAAAATGAAATAAAGAAGGAGAGAGACAGTTGACGCGTTTTAAGGAGATCGTGGGTTGAAGGCGGTAACAGTTAGGTAAGGGTATTATTGTCTATTTGGTATTTTTTTTAATTATGGACCAAATGGAAAAGGTGAATTCTAAAAGGACCAAACTGTTATGGGCCCAGACATAAAAGGACCAAACGATATTTTTCCCTTTCAAAAATAGGGATGTATGACACGATCCTTTTGAGGCTTAGTTGTACCATTGTCTGAGCTTTTTCTTTTTCTTCTTCGAACTCAGGTATTTCTTCATACGGCTGGGAGACAAGGTTAAGGCTTGTTCTACACAACTGTCAAATCTTATGAACAATAGCAGTATGTTGACCATCTTCAATCTGTTCTCGTTGCCGATTCTCGGAATCGTACTTCAGTATGACCGGAAAAGCATTGGTATGATTCTAAAGAGAAGAATCCGAAACACAGAACCATGTATACCACTAATACTGGAAATAATAACATTATTGGTTACTAAATTTTCCATGTGAAAACAACAACAAATAGTGTGAAAAATATTGGTTCTTACCTCCAGAATTCCCCAAAAAGCATTAAAAGTATCTTTGACACATGTCGAGCAATCACCGAGGAATATGTAAATCTCTGATAAAATCGGAGACCCCCAATCATATGTTGGTGCTTGCTCTAAATCTTCTAATGCTTCGAGAAATCCAATTAACACCACTGAGCTAGCATTTGGAAATAGACATTGGCCTAGTGTCCACAATACAAACAGACGTTCGACCTCCTCATAATGGTCAGGGAACAAATATTGATTACCAACTACCCTGTTTTCATCCATATTCCTAGCATAACGCTTCAAAAAACTTTTCAACCCAACCATTTTAACCCATGCGCTTTTATTTGTTAAATGGAAGTAAGTTTCTAACACATGGAATTCCCGTTAACATGTACAAATCTATCGGTGTAACTCCTATTAACAAAAATTATTCATAATTAGAGTTTTTTGATTTTTATAAACAAAATACATAATTTAAAAATTAAATTACTAAAAAAAACTGACTTACCGCATTCAAAGTCCTTGCAAAAGAACGTGTTTGTAGTCTTCCACCATCGTTCTAATATAACTTGAACTCCTTGAGCCCTGTGGTTTCTAGGTTGTATATGATATAAATGTCTCCAAGGATATCTTCTAACTCTCTCTTGAACAACAGGGAGAAGTAACTGAAAAATCATATGGAACTCAGACCATCCATCTCTTAGATTTACTGAATTAACTCGCTCCAGATGGTCAGATAGGTGATTAGAGAACATACCTTCACCGGCTACTTGTCTAACATTATCAAACTCAGAATTTTTATCCACAACAAAACTTAATCCACTTGCTGGGGTACTAGTAGATCCTTTGACTCTTTTGTTTCTTTTTTTTCTCCATATTTGTTTAAGAAGTAAAACGAAAGATAATTTCTTTAGAACAGAAGAGAACAGAAGAGTAGAGAAAAGTTGAGAAGGGAAATGTGAAGGAGAGATGAACAAGGTGCGGCATTTATAGGCGTTAGAAAATCAAAAGTTGGTGATATTGATTATAACGCCAACGCTGGAGTCAATATCGAGGGTTATTAACAATATCGCCAGCGATAAAGACTTTATTGCTGGCGTTATTGTCAATAACGCTCGTTAGAAACTCGGTCGCTCCGTGGTTTTCCCATAGTGGCACAATTGGTTTGCCATGCCAGCTAGTATGCCAAACAACTTTTTTTTTGCATGTGCATGGGAATAGGCCTACCAACTGCTTCTTCTAATAGATATACTCTATTAAAATTATGGCTAATTAATTCGGAAAAAGAGACAAAAAAGACATGAAATAAATAGAACCAAAGTTACAGGCAAAGTAAACCATGCCGACGAAGAAAAGTACCGATATGAAATCATGGAAGGGTTCGTTTGCTCGGTTTATTGTTTCTTAATCTTGTTAGAGCATAGCTCGGTCGACCTCGCTTGCGTTGCTATATCAAGCATGTTTGTCAATGTTAGTGATCAAAACTATGGGTCTTGATTTCTAGTCTATTATAGCTAAGTCTCGGACTAGGATAGAAAAGTGTAGTTGTGCTCAAGGACTTCATGGCGATTCATCATACAACGACGAAGATCTACACAAGGAACCGTGGAACTTCATCAACAAAAAGGTATGTGGAGACTTAAACTTATCTATCACTCAAAAGTCTATCTATTCTATCTCCTACTTTTTATGAGACAAAAAGTCGTATGTTATATAGAATGGATCATATACATTTGACATTTCGAGCTGAGTATTCACTACTTATCTTTTTCTCGAAATAGTGTGTTGGTAAAGTGTTTCGCTTTGATCAAGTTTATCTTCACCTAGTGACGAAAGTCATGAAAATTTTCAATTACTTTGAGAATTGCTCTGACGTGAACCGGTCTGTGAATAACGGCTATATCACGTCCTCTGAGAATGTCTCAATGATTGGAATGAGAGTTTAGATTACATAACCATGTATTCCTTAATCCGAAGTTTTCGAACTTTGTTGATTGAGAGAAACCGGAGGAATTGGCTTTGCCAAGTCCGCGAACCCAGTCCGTAAACTGACGTAAGTTCTCTTGCCGAGAATTTCTGTTGGGATTTTCTAAAAACTCGTTTGTGTGTTTAGTCCGCGAACTGGCGGAAGTCTCTTTGCCGAGATTTTCTGCTGAGTTTGGAAAACTCTTCCGGTTGCCTTAAGTCCGCTAACTTGTTTGTGAGCTTAAGTGGTTATGATCTAAAGATGTGCACTGAACATGAAACTTAAATTACTAAGGAATGCTTAATGCAAACCGTGGCTATAAAGTTCATGAGACGATTCATCGGACCGAATCATCTTTGTTTCAATTGTGTCCTGTATAGTTACATAAGATCTCATAGGAATTGAACAACTCTCTAACTAGTTCATTTGAGTCAATTAAACTAGTTATGGTGAAGAAGAACTATGTTAATATGAAATGCTCATATGGTTAACCTTTTGGGTTACTATGTTGAAACCAACATACACGTACACGTTTGGGCATGGTTTTCACAAACCCAATAAACGTCTATCCAAGTGTGTGTGACAAGATAAGTTTTCAATATAACGGTTGAGAAATATTAGCTTGAATCTAAATCAGGTTTTCATCTAACGGTGAATATGGATTGTTTTGTAACTAAGGCAAAACACTGATTTGAAGACTATATATAGGAGACATATAGCATTGGGAAAAACTAATCCCCACACGTCTGTGTGATACTAGTGCGCTCGCTAGAATCGATTCTCCTTTAACCTTTGGTTTTCTTCTCTAAAACCAGGTTAACGACTTAAAGACTTCATTGGTATTGTGAAGCCATACTGATACTACTTTTATCGTAGTTGTGTGATCTGATCTTGCATCTTCTATCATACGAGTACAATCTTTGATTGGCTTGAGATCGTGAGAGTTCTCTGATAGGCAAGATAAAGAAGTCACAAACATCTTTGTCTCACTGTTTGTGATTCCTCGACAAACCGCTTGTTTAGTCAAGAAGGATTGTTGAGAGGTGATTGATTAATCTAGACTGTTCTTCGGGAATATAAGACCGGATTATCAATTGGTTCATGTTCACCTTGATTTTATATCTTAAGACGGAACAAAACCTAGGGTTTTTCTGTGGGAGACAGATTTATCCTTTGATAGACTTTTCTGTGTGAGACAGATTTGTTTATTATCAAGTCTGGGATTTTGGTTTGCAACAACTCTTAGTTGTGGGTGAGATCATCTAAGGAAATCAAGTGCGCAGTATCATGCTGGGATCAGAGGCGTAGGAGTACAACTGTACCTTGAATTAGTGGGAGACTGATTGGGGTTCAACTATAGTCCAGTCCGAAGTTAGCTTGTAGTAGGCTAGTGTCTGTAGCGGCTTAATACAATGTGTATTCATTCTGGACTAGGTCGCGGGGTTTTTCTGCATTTGCGGTTTCCTCGTTAACAAAACTTCTGGTGTCTGTGTTATTTCTTTTCGGCATTATATTTTATATAATTGAAATAATACAGGTTTTGCGTTAAGATCATCAATTGGAAATCCAACCTTTGGTTGTTGATTGATATTTATTGATCCTTGGATATTGGTCTTTGGTACCGTCCAAGTTATTCCTTGTGTTTGATTAAAGACTCGCTATTGTTTTAGCTTGAGTAAATCAAAACAAGTGAGAGATATTGACTCCTTGAGATACTTTAATCTAGATTGAGTCTGACTGTCTAGTTGATTCTCTAGAAAAGTATTTCGGAGTTAGTCCATACAGATTGCTAAGCGAAATATTGGGTGGTGTTGTTAGAACCCCTCTTTTTCAATTGGTATCAGAGCAGGCAAACACGTTTAAGACCTCATCAGTCTGTGTTTGTAGCGATCTGACTCTATGGACAGAAGTGCTATCTCTATTAACGTACCACCAGTCTTTGATGGCTCAAACTACTCAGCATGGAAAGTTGTAATGTGTGCTTATCTTCAAGCATGTGATTTTCAAACCTGGGTATGTATTATTAAAGGATATAATCCTCCGGTTAATACAAAAGACGATGTATCCATACCAAAGGAGGTTGGTAGTTATAGTCCTGAAGAATCTCTTGCTGCAATGCAAAACTCTTTTGGATTAAATGCTATCAGACATGCCGTTACCCCAGATCTTCAGTACTATGTGGCTACTTGCACTAAGTATAAAGAAGCCTGGGATATCTTAGAAACTGTATTTGAAGACAAGAGATACGTTTCTAAGAAACATGTCATCAATGGAGGAAACAACCTCAACACTCCTTCCACGAATACCTCCTGTGGACAGGTGACAATTCGTGATCCAAATTCTGTACAAACCTTTGCATTCAACGCTGTTTCCGAGGCAAGTAAATCTTCTAACTTATCTTGGGATGATGAGTGTTGTTCATCTGGTTATGGGTTCAATAAATCGTTGTTAACAGAAAGGATCAAGGATTTTATAAAGATGAGCGTTAGATGTGATAAACATCCCCTGTCAGCTATTGCTTTTAAAGATTCTATGGAAGATAAATCTCTTTGTGTCGACGTCTTGAATACGTCTGTTGGACGTGAATCTACATCTCTCGCGGCAGAAACCTCCATACACTCAAAATCTGATTCATAAATTGAGTCTGACACAGAGATTTTCGATTTCTTGAACAAAGAGGTCCTTCAAGAAAATGTTCAATTAAAAGCTTTATTAAAGAAACTAGAATCTTTAATCCAAGTGAAAGATCTTGAGATAGATTGTCTTAATGATCAACTCACCAGGACCATTTTTCTAAAGGAAAAAGAGATTAATACTCTCAAAGGTGATCTTCAACGATTATCTGGAAGTTCTGATAAAATCTCAGCAATGTTATTTGGTCAGAAATCCTTTGGAAACACTAATGGTTTAGGATTTAAGAGCAAGACTGCAGGTATCGTCAACTATGTACCTAAGTGTCATGGGAAAACAAAGTCTGGCGGTTGTGATAAACAGAAGGCACTTCAACAAGACAAAAGATCACCGGTTTGTTCGTTTTGTGGAAATGCAAATCATGTTCAAAACACGTGTTGGAGGTTCAAGCTGAGGAACAAAAGAATTTTTAAACTACAAGAGAACATGCTAAAGTTGAATCTGGATAATCAAAGGTCGTGCAAAACCAATGCTTCCAGAATCAGAAGGAGGAGGAAACTTGTTTATACAACAAGCCTTGACAAGCAAGGGGAGCATCTGGCTCACTTTATCTCTGGTTGAGCTCGGAGACGCCTGCATCCTCATTCTTAGCTTGAGAGGTTGAGGCTCTGCATCTTGTGGCTCAAGTATGTATCTATGTTTGTTAAGAAAATATACTGCTAACGATATTGATTGTGGATCCTTAAACTGTGGAAGACTGTGTCAAGAATTAGGGTTTGACACTTATAAATATTCTTATCTTCTTCTTTATTCTCATACGTTTTCATGGCTCTTGTAACTAGAGGCTCTTCCAAAAGACTTGAGGAGAAAATGGATAGTCTTGAATCCAGGATTGACCTAATCGAAGATGAGCTTGAAGAATATAGAGAATACAAGAAGATTATTCAAGGTGAGTGAAATGATTGTTAAGAGGTATAGATACCTAGTAAGTCTTCTTTTTGGATTTGTTGGAAGAATAACTAGCGTTTTGAATAACGAAGATTGTGACTACACATAGCTAATTTTGTTTTCATCTTCTTATGTTATTTTTTTAGGTTTATTGGTTTTTAAATTCTAAAAATATTTGGAGGATGATATGATTGCAGTATAAATCTGTTTTGAAGGATTGCAATATTTTTATGGGATATGTATTGTTTGCGTCCGTGAAATTGAAGGTCCCATATTGTGTCAAAAGTAAAGTCGTTCATAAATTGGTATTCGTATTGATGAAAGGACGAATAGACTTTTGACAATTACAAAAGTTATGCCTATGCAGTCATTTATTTGATGGAAAATAGGATGAAATCTTTTTTTTGACAAGGATAAAGTCTATTATGTCGTTATGCAAATAGTAATGGAAAATAGAATAGATCCTTGTACGTTATCCACAGTATTGATCTTCATTGATCCATTTTGTTATGTTTTACCGTGAAGGCTCCATTGTGTATCTTATGTTGAGCACCTTACAACTATGTCGATTAAATATTGGCCTTGTTGGTTGTTCCATGAGATGCTATATGTTGAGCATTCTTGAACTAAATTAATCATCTTGATTGGTTATTTAGTTATTTGCTCCGAAAGTCTTCTTTTGTCGAGCAAAATCATTTGACAGTTAAATTGATTGCTTAGGTGATTAGTTTGGTTGTGTATTCCAATTAGATTAATTATAGGTTCTCTTGTAATTAATCTAGTTGAGTTTGTCATATATTCCACAAGTTCTTGTGTTGAGTATATGAACGGCTATACTAATCATGTTCGATTGGTTGATGTAGTCGTATATTCCATAAGGATTTCCTTATGTTGAGTATTTGAACGATTAAGGTAGTCATCTCCGTGTGGTTATCTTAGTCGTAGCTCCGTGAGTTTTCTTATGTTGAGCATAATCAATTAAATTGGTCACTTTTGTGGTTTGATTTAGTTGCGTATTCCGATTAAATTAATCATGGGTTTACTTGTGATTAATTTGGTTGAGTTTTAGATATAGAAAATCATTTCCATGGTTTTTGGTGTCCAATTAAAAATCCTTCTTTTCTTTCGAAATTAAGGTCGCTCTTGTTGTTCTTTCGGGAATGACATCAAATGGGGGAGAGTTCTTTTAAACTTGTGCTTAATGGTAATATATCGCGGGGTGTGCGGCTGTGGAATTTTATAGGGGTTATCTTGTATCTTAAAACTCCTTGATGAATGCATTTAGCTTAGGCTTTATGATTGCATCTAAATTAAGTTGGTATGTATTTTTCTTTTAGTCTATGAAATGTCTCTTGTGGAAATTTCATTATGATCCCGTTCTTTTACCTTTGCCAATTTTATTGACAAAAAGGGGGATAAATAATTTAGTTCACACTACAAATACATATGGTTTTCGGATCATTGTGTAAGTGGGAGTGGTTTCCATGATAGAGATGGAGTACTGACTAAGGGGGAGTGATACATATCACCATAGTATTGTTGTTAAAGTCGTGATGCAATTGGACTTTGATGTTACATAATGATACTATGAAATTGTATAATAATGATCGAGAATCTCGATTTCTCTCATTGTTATTGCTACGGATCTTCAACAACGGTGTTGCTAAACTTACAACCTTTGGGATCATTGGAGTACTTGGAAGGACGAAGATTTCAAGGAACGTTGAAGATTATACTATGGAATAGGAGCCACTAAAGTTTATCTTTTTTGTATTCCATATGTATTAATAGTTTTGTCACTAAAATTGACAAAGGGGGAGATTGTCAGAGCATAGCTCGGTCGACCTCGCATGTGTTTCTATATCAAGCATGTTTGTTAATGTTAGTGACCAAAACTATGAGTCTTGATTTCTAGTCTATTATAGCTAAGTCTCGGACTAGGATAGAAAAGTGTAGTTGAGCTCAAGGACTTCATGGCGATTCATCATACAACGACGAAGATCTACATAAGGAACCGTTGAACTTCATCAACAAAAAGGTATGTGGAGACTTGAACTTATCTATCACTCAAAATTCTATCTATTCTATCTCCTACTTATTATGAGACAAAAATTCATATGCTATATAGACTGGATCATACACATTTGACGTTTCGAGCTGAGTATTCACTACTTATCTTTTTCTAGAAATAGTGTGTTGGTAAAGCGTTTCGCTTTGATCAAGTTTATCTTCACCTAGAGACGAAAGTCATGAAAAGTTTCAATTACTTTAAGAATTTCTCTGACGTGAAACGGTCTGTGAATAACGTCTATATAACGTCCTCTGAGAATGTCTCAATGATTGGAATGAGAGTTTAGATTACATAACCTTGTATTCCTTAAACCGAAGTTTTCGAACTTTGTTGATTGAGAGAAACCGGAGGAATTGGCTTTGCCAAGTCCGCGAACTCAGTCCGCGAACTGACCAAAGTTCTCTTGCCGAGAATTTATGTTGGGATTTTCTAAAAACTTATTTGCGTGTTTAGTCCGCGAACTGGCGGGAGTCTCTTTGCCGAGATTTTCTGCTAAGTTTGGAAAATTCTGCCGGTTGCCTTAAGTCCACGAATTTGTCTGTGAGCTTAAGTGGTTATGATCTAAAGATGTGCTCTGAACATGAAACTTAAATTACTAAGGAATGCTTTATGCAAACCGTGGCTATAAATTTCATGAGACGATTTATCGAATCAAATCATTTTTGTTTCAATTGTGTCTTGTGTAGTTACATAAGATCTCATAGCAATTGAATAACTCTCTAGCTAGTTCATTTGAGTCAATTGAACTAGTTATGGTAAAGAAGAACTAGGTTAATATGAAATGCTCATATGGTTAACCTTTTGGGTTACTATGTTGAACCAACAAACACGTACACGTTTGGGCATGGTTTTCACAAACCCAGTAAACGTCTACCCAAGTGTGTGTGACAAGCTAAGTTTTCGATCTAACGGTTGAGAAATATTAGCTTGAATCTAAATCAGGTTTTCATCTAACGGTGAATATGGATTGCTTTGTAACTAAGGAAAAATCCTGATTTGAAGACTATATATAGGAGACATCTAGCATTGGGAAAAACTAATCCCCACACGTCTATGTGATACTAGTGCACTCGCTAGAGTCGATTCTCCTTTAACCTTTGGTTTTCTTCTCTAAAACCAGGTTAACGACTTAAAGACTTCATTGGGATTGTGAAGCCAGACCGATACTACTTTTATTGTAGTTGTGTGATCTGATCTTGCATCTTCTATCGCACGAGTACAATCTTTGATTGGCTTGAGATTGTGAGAGTTCTCCGATAGGCAAGATAAAGAAGTCACAAACATCTTCGTTTCACTGTTTGTGATTCCTCGACAAACCGCTTGTGTAGTCAAGAAGGATTGTTGAGAGGTGATTGATTAATCTAGGTTGTTCTTCGGGAATATAAGACCGGATTATCAATTGGTTCCTGTTCACCTTGATTTTATATCTTGAGACTGAATAAAACCTAGGGTTTTTCTGTGGGAGATAGATTTATCCTTTGATAAACTTTTCTGTGTGAGACAGATTTGTTTATTATCAAGTCTGCGATTTTGGGCTGCAGCAACTCTTAGTTGTGGGTGAGATCAGCTAAGGGAATCAAGTGCGCAGTATCCTGCTGGGATCAGAGGCGTATGAGTACAACTGTACCTTGAATTAGTGGGAGACTGATTGGGGTTGAACTATAGTCCAATCCGAAGTTAGCTTGTAGTAGGCTAGTGTCCGTAGCGGCTTAATACAGTGTGTATTCAATCTGGACTAGGTCTCAGGGTTTTTCTGCATTTGCGGTTTCTTCGTTAACAAAACTTCTGGTGTCTGTGTTATTTCTTTTCGGCATTATATTTTATATAATTGAAATAATACAGGTTGTGTGTTAAGATCATCAATTGGAAATCCAACCTTTGGTTGTTGATTGATATTGATTGATCCTTGGATATTGGTCTTTGGTACCGTCCAAGTTATTCCTTGTGTTTGATTAAAGACTCGCTATTGTTTTAGCTTGAGTAAATCAAAACAAGTGAGAGATATTGACTCCTTGAGATACTTTAATCTAGATTGATTCTGACTGTCTAGTTGATTCTCTAGCAAAGTATTTCGGATTTAGTCCATACAGATTGCTAAACGAAAAATTGGGTGGTGTTGTTAGACTCCCGCTTTTTCAAATCTTACATGGTACAAACTGGAAACATGTTACTTTAAGGATCTATTAGCCTAATGCTTCGATGTTTGATGACAAAAAATAACATACATTCTATGTAACACCATTACGTCATTTGGACAACAATACATTTGTACATGCAACAATATAAGATAATCATCAAGTATATATATGTATGTGTAGTGCATATAAGTGGAGAAGATAGTGATGAGGCAACAATACTTACAAGGTTGGAGTGGTTCTCGATGTTCAAAACACAAAGTTCTGAAGGTAGAAGTGGAAATTGTTACCATTGTTAGGAGAAAGTAAAAGATTTGCAGAATTAGTAGGTGAACATATTAAAATCTTAAGCAATATGTTGTTGTTGTCCATGTAGGCTTATGATCAGTTTAGTAATACTGTTCATAAATAAGTTACTTGAGTCTAGCATGGATATATAGCCTTGAAGAATAAAAAGATCGAAAAGAATTGGTATCTATTGGTAACCACAGATGTCATTGTGGTTCTGATGAAACTATTGCTTAATTTCATCTACCGAATGTTGTTCAAAATGATGATAGTACTTAATGGGGTGATGAGGAGAATAAGTTAACAAGTGTTTGATTAGTAGGAATAAATCTGGTACTGTTATGTTATTTGTTGGTTAATAATTCAATATTTGGAACTTAAAATGGGGAGAATAATCTATATTATTACTGGGTTTTGGAGAAGTCAATCTCGTTATCATGATTCGTGACCAGACACGTACTAATGAAGACAAATAAGATCTTGGTGTTTAACAATGAAACATTAATAATTTGGTATTGATGGAGGAAACCACGAGACACGGTTAGTTATTAGAATTCCAAACGTTTTATTTCTAATAAAACATCCTAAAATCTAATTGGATATCTATGTACTACACAGAACTGGAAGATTTTCAATCATTCTCATTCTCCTTTCCGATATACTTCAAGTTCAAATAATGATCAGTGATTTGTCTTTGGCAAGTCTGAAATTATATTATTTAGCAAAAATACATACAAATAAAGAAATACACAATTTCCGAATATTTTTTTTTATTAATGAGCCACATTTCTTATATTTACATAATTACAAGCTATATTCTGGTATGTATGCACCGGGTTAGGGGATTGTTATTGTTATTATTGGATAAAGAGTATTACAGGAAACTATTTGGAAGCCCAATAAGCTGAGCTCCAACAGCGTATTGATACATTAGTTGAACAGGTTGTCGTGCTAGCCTACCAGCAAGCCTCATGAGGAACCAACCAATGGATCCAAAGCGGATAGGGGGGATGATTATGTCTCAAGGGGGGAAAGCTACCTCTACCTTCCATGTCAAATTTTGCAGTATTGTGTCATCAGGGACTCGAACCTGTGACCTCCTGGAAATCACATTTCAATTCATTTAAACCAAAATAATGATTACATTATTGCTTACAATCAAAAACACCAAAATACAAGATAATCAAAACCCCATATGATACAAATTGCAAATACGTCGCGAAGAGAAAGATCCATAAACCGCAAAAATATTCAAATTTTGTACCATTAGTATTGACTAATGATGGTAAATTTGAATTACATTGATAAATCCGATTTAAAATCAGGACGATTACAGAGAATATTACATATCATATAACAAGCATCAAATATTTTACTACTCAACCAATTCTTGACAGATTCAAGAGTTTCATCCACCATTTTAACTATTCCAAGTGGCATCAAGGACAGTAACAATATCAGATCTAAACTAAAAGTCCAAATATGTTTGAAACAAAGCATATATGCACCACTACAGGCTTGCAGTAATAGGATCTTAAAAATATACAACCAAGGGTTTTCAAACCCGGATTTTTTAACATGTAAATAAAGGAAGAAGGAATAACATCGGTCTTTTGGGTAACAGGAGTAACACGATTAACATCAGTCTTTAGAAACGGTCGAAAACTGTCAGAGTCTTAGTGAATCGGTCTGAATTGGAAGTTGAGTCTTGATAAGTTTTGCTATTACTGTTGAAGAAGTCACCGATGATGTTGTTGATGATATTCTTGATGGGGTTGGAGATGATATTGCTAACTTTGTTTTTGTTGATGTTGTTTCCATCAAAGCTAAAGAAGTTCTTTTAGTGAAAAAAACCCACAACCCTCGACTGGAATCTTCACTATTTCAAACAATAACTAGCAAGAAAAAGATTTCAGCAAACAAATCAAAAACAAACACCCAATCTGAAAAAACCTTAAATCTAAAACTGAAAAACAAAAATACAATAGGCTAAGATGCATATAACTAAATCTAGTTCTAATAGATATAGAGAAGCAAGAAGAAATAAGTTAAAGGTGGTTGTGATCAGATCCGCTTCAAAGGAGCCGATCTGAGCAATTGTGTTCAAGATGTATTTGTTTTCGTTTCTCTGGTTTCTTTAGATGAAAGAGAAAGAGCGAGGAAAGAAGAAGTTCACATGTCACTTCAGTATGATGATTTAACGTTTATCTTATTTATATATATGTATAACAAATGAAGATCAAATAAACACTTGTGGTTCAGTGGATAGGGTGTTGTTGCACCAAAACGCATTATAATATAACATCATGCTACCTTGCTTCAGTTTTGCTCCCACGTCTCTAGGTTTTGTGATCTTACACACTTGATTGCTTCAGATTGTGTCTTTTATATGCTTAGCGGTTGCTCCATAGTCCTTCATGAAGACAAGAGCTACGTTGCGCCCAATATGACGCAAAATTGATTTTATTTTATATGTAAAAGCAAGGGGTTATAAATCTCCCTTCGACTTAAAATGAGGTTTCCACTCTTTAAAACTTATAGAGGTACCTAATAAAATTTATCTCACTAGAATATCAATCCTAGAAGAAATCTTGGATGAATTGTCTAGAATCTTTAAATATGGATTTCAATAAATAAGGATTGTTATTCAATCAAGATTGAAGTTCCATCAAATCTTGCATATTTTTCAATAATTCTCGAACGGCCTTCTAGATGAAGAAAAGGAACTTGGAGACAAGAAATGATCAAATCGAGTTAAGATACATGTTACGAGACTATCAAGATGATAGTTCAGTCTGTGTTTTACGATCCCAAAAACAAGTCTTTAAAGTCTCACCATTTGTTCTCAAAGAACCTTTTGTGATCGAGGACAACCTTTGTACAACAAGTACATCAAGTGCAAGGGATTGAGTTCTTGTGTTGCTAGGTGTCTCCAATTTACAATGGATGGTTAAGGCTAGGTTTCTTAAGATATAAGTAACAAATTTCTTGCGACCTAAGCAATCGCAATCCTACTAAGTTTAAGTTCCTTCATTGGATATATAATAAATATGTTTTCTTGGTTAAAACTGAACTTGCATCGAGTTTCTTTCCTTAGTACAAAATATGCAAATAGTTGTGCATCGAATAATTCCCATAAGTAATTTAGTTTTAAACATTATTTCGAACTGTTATAGTTAGGCGTGTGCATATAAAGTTGCACTGCTTGAATTAGGATCCAAACTTGCATCAAGTCGAATCAATACTTCGAAAGAACATATAACTTTTATTCAAAAAAAAATGCTAAGAATGCTAAAAATGCTAAGCGTGTGAAAAGTTTACCTTGAAAGAAGGAAAAAAAAACGCAAAAGTTACCGATAATAAGCTTTGGTTGATTTGTCATTTAAGTTCACAAACTCAACAGAAAAAAATAAATCAAGCAAAAATCATGTTAACTTAGGTTTGCGAACTCAACATGTTAGATTGGAAAACTCAAGTGATAGAAAGTTATCAGGATTAATCATGTTAACTTAGGCTGGCGAACTTGACATGTTAGGTTTATGATTATCAATTGTTCTCCTTGATAATTTTTAAGTATACAACCAGTTTAGACGAGAAAAGAGTTATGAGAATTTTTATAAGTTTTCATTATTAAATTGTTAGTATTAATGCACATAGTAAATATATTAAAATAATATATATTTGTTATCGAGTGGTGTCATGATATTATAAAATTTATTCATTAATACTTTAATCAATAGTATATCACTATCTTGATTATTGTATATGTTAAATTAGTTCGAAACTCGTTAACACCAAATTCTTTACTAATAGCAAAAAAGATTAATTTTTATTAACAAAAAATTAATCGTGTAATATAAAAGAGTCACCTGAAGTTTATTTATATTTCACTTACTAATGTATTATGCGAGTGGCTGAGAACGTTCTTGTACGCGTATCCTTAAGTGAGGCTACTTTTATGTTTGTTAGGAAAATATTTATATGATATTTTACGAAAAAATACTAAGTGTTGGGATATGAATAATTTTCCTAACACGTTAGAAATTCAAACGGTGGTGATCTACATTGTTAATCAAATTTTCAAAGTATGTGAGATGTCTTTGAAAAATCCGAGTAGTAAGATAGTGTTGTGCCTTAGTTTATGCAACCATTAATATGAAGATGAACATGTGTTTGTTTCTCTTGTTCCTCTGTTGTTCCCCATATTGAATCTCAGAACCTTAGCGATTCTAACATGTGTTTGTTCCTCTCATATCCCCTCAAATATTGATAGTTATCTAATACACCATTATATTTTTATTTTTAAGCCGAAGTACCCGAGATTATCCATTATCTGGATTTTATGTGTTTTACAGTTTCTGAAAAGAACATATAACGAGAGCATAAATCGATAGTCAAATTAATTAACATGTTAATATTAGCTTGGCCCAGTTGTTGAAGCTAGATATAAAACATGAACCAAAAAGTAAATTCATTATACTAGTGTACTAGGTACTACTATTGCATTAATCCATAATCCGGTGCCAAATGTTCAGTCATGGGTACTACTGATATCCACCACCAAATAATAAGTACGCACCCACAAAGAAACACACCACAGGAGAGTCTACTGATTTCCACTGCCATCAATACCAGCAACACCATCAGGTGCACCAAGTACGACAGGTGTCCTTATAACACTTCTCATATTGATTTACAACCTTCGAAAACTCAAATAACATGTTCAGTGAAGAATTCTTATCTTTCGATGGCTTATTCAAGGCCTTCGTGAGGATTCTTGAGAATTCATCATATTGTAACTCCTCAACACCAAAGTCAAAATCAGCATTAGCACCTCTGCAGATCATCATAACAACATCAAACCTGTCACACAAATCCTTCTTAGGCTGCGTGTTTGCAGATGCATATGTGTGAAATTTCTTCATAAGCTCTCGACACTCCTTGTGAGAGTTAAGGAGTGCTTCAAGCCGTACTCTGTTATCCATCTGTTTGTAATGTTAAAAAGAAGACAGAGATCACAAATCGACACTGATGATTTTATCCCGAAGGATCTAATCGAAGTTAAAGATGAAAAGTACCAGATTAGCAATATCAATCTGTATCTTGAATGGATCTCCTAAGAAGACTCTGAGAAACCCTCTCTAATACGCTATTATCCAAAAAAAAAATGAAGAAAAATATATTTCATTTATTTCTTACAAATGCCTTACCATTTCATTAACATTCATATGAATCAACTTATGGATGAAAATTAATATATATATCCTTCTTGATGAAGAGAGAGAGATAGAGATAGAGTTATGGATCGAGATGAATTTGTGGATTTGACGGAAAAATTTAAAGAAATGGTAGAGGAAGCTATGGAAGAGTTTAAAGAATTTTAAGAGAGACAACTATGATCTGATGATGGCTTCAAAAGGACCACGAAGGTTTTATTCTCTTCCTGATCCATTTAAATAAATTATAGGTATACAATCTTACTTCAATTTTATCTGGAAAGTAAAGGATTTCAGTAAGTTGGGATCTGAAAGAATTTCTTCTCTAGTTCATGTTGGTGATACTAATTGGTATGAATTTTATTTTACCGTTTTTTTTCTAGAACACAATTTTGATTTCGATTTTGAAATTGCTTGTACTAATTGTTGAGTTTTTTTTTTTTTTTTGCGTATTTTTAGGTAATTAGAGGTACACGTAACATGAGGGGAAGAAATGTTTTTGAGGATTTATCTTTGTATGCATTTTCTCTCGCACTTATTGAAAAGGTGAAGACTGAAATATCAATGTCAATTATGATCAAAAGGATATACGAAGATCACTGAGAAAAGGTATATTTAGTTTTGTCGGTATTTGTTATTATGAATGAATTTGTATTCGATTTTTTAATCTTTATGGCTGAGGTTACCTCTCGTTGTTACTCCGAAAAAATATAAAAGTAAAAAAAATAAAAAAAACAATACTAGGATTAGATACCCTCAAAATATTATTTCGCAAAGTATTGGTTAATGATGAGAACTCAGTGCAACACATTATCATATTTGTTGGAGTAGTATTTTCCTCAACCCACATAATACATGCATAAGGAATATAGATGCCAACTTGGAACGCCTAGCTAACAATTAGCAATCCCTTTTCTTTTTTTTTAAGAAAACAATTAGCAATCATTTGTTGTCTTATGAGTGATACAACTTTATCCCTATTTTATATGGTGAAACGCAACACAATATCAAACCTTGAGTTTTATCATGGACAATTGGGTCCAGATAATAGGAAGCGCAAGCTAATTTGGTTATGGATGGACTCATAAACAAGTATAAGAACTTATTCCAAGTCTCCGAGGCTTGTATTTTTGGTTTTCAATGTTGTCGTCCGGTGTTGTTTTGGATGACACTCGTAACCTAGAAGTACAGGGATGCTTTATGGCAACTACTATTAAAAACTGTAGATTAAATTTTGTGTTCTCTTATAGATAGTGAGTTTAGATTCATCATGAGAAAAATTATCTTATACCAAGTTTGTTGCACTCAGAGCATCATGTGTTTGTATCTTTGTCTTTCTAGTTAATCTTTTATGTTCATAAGAATCTTCTTTTTAGAATACAATATTATTTTAGGAGGAAATGTTTACAAATGACATTTTTTTCTAGGGGAATCTAAATACTATCTTAACCATTAACCTTCATTTCAGATCGCCACAATAGTATGGTTAATGGTATTCATGTTGCTTTTTCTTAGTCACACCACGGTTTTTGTTATCACCACTTGAATAATAATGTTCCTACTCAGAATAAATAGAAAAAAAAAAACAAAAATACGGAAAAATAATAGATTTTTTACCCAATGCTTTTATTCATCACCCCAGAAAGGCATCGTGATGATATATATGGATAAGTTTATGAAAAATGGTTGCCTTGTTCTCCATCATTACTTGAGTAATCTTCAAGTGGAAACACATCGCACAGGTTGCCGATATTGAGACACATGCTCTAATATTTTTGAATCATTTAATTCTTGGACACGGGATGCGAAGAGTTTTCATATTGTATCTTTAGTCAACGATATTCGAGTGAAGATAGTAGACAAATGAGAGGCGGTTGAGAAGTGGTTGAAGTATCCATGATTTTGTGTCCCAAGCTCAATGAACTAGTTCGAAAGTTAATTCGAACAACAAGTGTTCTACATTTTGTTGGAAAAAGCCATTTGAATTTATGAATTCGTAAGTATATGCTCTTTGTAAGTGCACTGACATAGATATTAACAAAATAAGTACAAGATAAAAATATACTAATGTTGCTAGAGCAATGCTCGGTTGAACCCAAAAGTTTTGCTATCTCAAGCTTGTTGTCAATGTTAGATGTACATAATTATATCTTGATTTCTAGTCTACTAAAGTCAAATTGCGTACTAGGATTAGAAGTGTGTAGTTGAGTACAGAAATCACTGAATAACCCTCGAAGATTGAAGATCAAGCGAAGACATCAATGAGGACTTCATCAAAAAAGGTATTTGGTGACTGATTTCATTTGTAACTCTTGTTTAATTCTACCTTTCTTATATATCGAAACAAGTGCTCGTTCTATGGAACAATTTCTATGATGGTAAATATACATTTATGTATAACTCGAGGATATTTGAGCCAAAAATTCAGTGAGGATGTCCTTTATCCATGGAAAGGTTCTCATGTTGTAGTGAATGAGCATACGAATTCAACGAGCCAAGAATCACTCAATTCCGAGTTATAACAAAGAATTTATGAGTGATTTATTAAAGCAACACTTAATAAGTGTTGCAGTTCGTGAATAGAAGACAATCGACGAACTGTTTGTAACGGTTCACGGACTTGAGCGCAAAAACATGATTAATTGCCTTTTTCAGTCAAGTTTTTGACGTTTCCTCATCTAGGAAAGATGTGTTAGAGCACTGCTCGTTCGAACTCGCATGCGTTGCTATCTCAAGCATGTTTCTCAATGTTAGTGATCAAAACTATAAGTCTTGATTTCTAGTCTACTATAGCCAAGTCTCGAACTAGGATAAAAAGTGTAGTTGAGCTCAAGAACTCCATGGCGATCATCATACAAGACGAAGATCTACTCAAGGAACTTGTGGAACTTCATCGACTAAAAGGTATGTAGAGACTTGAACTTAGCTATCACTCAAAAGTCTATCTACTCTATCTCCTATCTTATATAGACTTTGATTATATACATTTTCTATTTTGAGCCGAGTTTATCTCGCTTATCTATTTATCGAAATATGTGTTGGTAAGCTTTCTCTTTGGCCAAGTTTATCTTTACCTAGTGACGAAAGTCATGTTATGTTCCAATCACTTGAAAATGGCTTTGACGAAAAATGGTTTGTGAATAACAACTATATAACGTCCTCTAAGAATGTTTCAATGATTGAAATGAGAGTTTAGATTATATAACCATTGTTGGATATAATCATTGTGTGGAAACGCATACATGCATAAGTTCTTATTCCTTGAACCAAAGTATGCTTACTTTGCTGCTCAGGAAAACCGAAACAAGTGTCCACGAACCCAGTCCGCAAACCCAGTCAGCATACTGTCGGAGGTTCTCTTCCTGAGAAAATCTGCTGGAGTTTGTAAACTTGTTACAAGCTTATTCCGGGTACTTATGTCCTCGTACCAAGTCCGCGTACTTAGGTTGGTTATATCTAAAAACGATTATTCGTGAACTTATACTTATATTAACTAAGGAATGCAAGTTTGCAAACCGTTGCTATAAATTTCATGAATCGATTCGAGTGAATCAAATCGTTTTTGCTTCGATTGTGTCTTGTATACTTCTATAAGATCTAATCAATTTAAAAACTCTCTAACTAGTTCATTTGAGTCATTTGAACTAGTTATGGTGAAGAAGAACATGGTTGACATGAAAGTGCTCGTATGGCTAACCATTTGGTTAACTATTGTTGAACCAACAAACGTACATGTTTGGGTACGGTTACACAAACCTAAAAACGTGCATTCCATTTGTGTGTAACAAGCTAAGTTTTCGATCTAACGGTTGAAAGATATTAGCTTAAATCTAATCAGATTTTCATATAACAGTGAATATTGAATGCTTTGTTACTAAGCTAACATTGATTGCAAACCCTGATTTGAAAGACTATATAAGGGAGAACTCTAGCAACTGGGAAACCTAATCCCCACACCTCATATGTGATACTAATTGTATTAGCTAGAGTCGATTCTCCTTTAACCTTAGGTTTCTACCGAGACCATGTAGGTTAACGACTTGAAGACGTCATTGGGATTGTGAAGCCAGACCGATACTACTTTCTTGTAGTTGTGATATGATCTTTTTGTTTCTATCGTATTGAGTACAATCGTAACGATTGGCTTGAGATTGATATCTCCGATAGGAAAGATATAAAAGTAATCACAAACATCTTCGTCTCATCATTTGTGATTCCACAATATCTTCTTTCGTCGCGTCGATTAAGATTATTGTGAGGTGATTGATAATACTAGGTTGTTCTTCGGGAATATAAGTCCGGGTAATCAATTGGTTCATGTTCACCTTGGTTTATCAAAAGACGGAACAAAACTCGTAGGTATTTCTGTGGGAGACAGATTTATCTATTACCGTAGACTTTTCTGTGTGATACAAATTTGTTTATTAAAGTCTTCGACTTTGGGTCGTAGCAACTCTTAGTTGTGGGTGAGATCAGCTAAGGGAATCAAGTGTGTAGTATCCTGCTGGGATCAGAGACGTAGGAGCATAATTGTACCTTGGATCAGTGTGAGATTGATTAAGGTTCAACTACAGTCCAGACCGAAGTTAATTTGTAGTAGGCTAGTGTCTGTAGCGGCTTTATACAATGTGTGTTCAATCTGGACTAGGTCCCGGGGTTTTTCTGCATTTGCGGTTTTCTCGTTAACAAAACTTCTGGTGTCTGTGCTATTTCTTTTCCGCATTATATTTTGTTATATAATTGAAATATCACATGTTGTGCGTTAAGTTGAATCAATTAGAATATCCAACCTTTGCTTGTTTATTTACATTGATTGACACTTGGATATTGGTCTTTGGTACCATCCAAGTTATCTCTCTTGTATTTAATTAGACTCGCAAATTTCTTTTTTCTTGAGTAAGAATTAAATCAAGAGATCGGGATATTATAACTCCTAGATACTTTATTAATATTGAGTCTAGTTGATTCTCTTGAAAGTATATTGGAGTTAGTCCATACAGATTGCTAATTGAAATATTGGGTGTGGTTGTTGTACCCCGCTTTTTCAAGATGAATATTCCACATACAATTGATTACCATATTATTATTTATTTTTATTGAAGAAAAGATTTCTTCTTAATTCATGAATATAGTAAAAATTCATACATCATGTCCAAATACATCCCTGATGAAAAACATGAAAAGATACAAGTTTTATGTATCACTTTTACAAAGGAATTGCAAAACATCATAAGTATTGAATGCATGTATCTCAAAGAGGAGACTGGTGATAAGAGAGGGATGGCTTGAGATTTAGAAATCTACCATTTTGAATTGTTTTCTTCATTAAGATTTAAATATCCCCATAGGGAGTAATATGTGCAAATCATTGTTACCACAATCGATTCCGTTAGTCTTTGATCTTTAGGTAGATGTAGAGGCCAGTCTTATCGAAATAGATTTCCGGTGATACTTCTGAGACGATTGGTGCAATACGATTGAAACACCATGAAGCCTATGAGAATCCGCTTTAAAAGTGTACAAGAAGTAATCTAATAGGCATATAAAAGCCATTACATAATAAAATTTTGATTGTCGTATTAAAGTGTGTATAAAGTTTTAAACTCATCCCTAAGTTAAATTGTAATATATTTTACAAAAATACAATTTACGCTAAAGTAATTATTTATGCAAGAGTTGTATCTTAGAAAAGACTCTCAAAATAAGGAGAGTCTTGAATAGCTCAAGAACTTGCTTGTATTCAAGCTAACCATTCACCATAAATAAAGGTTTCATGCAAGCTACATAATTCATCCCTTGGAAAATTGGTGTAAGCTTCATAAGGTTGTTTTCCACTACTTCTGTTCTCCATGAACAAGAGTGAGACAAAAAAGTCTCTACCTTGGGGATCGCAAAGCCGAGTTGGTAATAATATCTTTGATACTTACACAACTTGTAATCCAGGTTAATCAATAATTCTTGTCTATTTTACGGTCTTTCTCTTCTGATATAAGGCTATTCCATATTTTTTGATCATAAACCCTAAGTTTGATTGATTTCAATCTACGATTGTATACCGACACTAGTTGGTCGAAATCTGGGTTAGAAATAAAATTTCAATTAAGGTGTCTCATAAATTCCTTAAGAAGTTTTAACAATATATCTATAGATTTATGCAAGTTGTTCTTATTGTAGAATAATTAGGTATCTCTACAACTTTTGAAGAGTATCGACCCTAATTCTATAAGTTTGTTTTGATATCTACTTTTACATGGTAGTTGTTTGAAACAAATACAAGATTTCCAAAACCTTGGTTCACACCTAAAGAGAAATCAAAATCGGTGTTTTGTGGATTCAAAATACCAAAAAGTCTTCACCACGACTGAATCAACTCTTAGGCTGTAAAGGACGTCAACTAAGAAAATTAAGTGATTAGAGTCTTGCAAGGTTCAAAAGACGTAAGGAGCGCAACTGTAGCTGAATTGCTTGGAGGGTGGATTCAATCTCAACTACATTCCAGTCTGATAGAAGGTTAGTGTCTGTAGCGGCTTAATACAACTCGGTGTTCAAACTGGACGAGGTCCCGATGTTTTTTTTTTTTTGCACATGTAATTTTCCTTATTAACAAAATTTCTCCGTGTCTTTCTTTGCTTTTTACCTCCGCATTATATTTGTGCTTGATATAATTAAAGTAAAAGCAAGTGATTCCATAAACCACTTAGACGAACCTAGAAGACTTGTTATTGAAAATTTGTATCTTGAAATATAGATTACAAGATTTGTTCATGAAGGATTTCGGTTTTATACTGTTCCGGTACATACTGGGTTGATCTTGGATGTTGATTTTGAGATCGTCAAGAGTTCTTGTATACAATAAAGTTCACAGATCTTTGATCTAAAATATTGAATGAACAAGAAGATAAGTCGTATATATACATATTTTCCAAGGATCATTAAGTTGGCCTACTTGCAATTGTATTATGTTTTGTTTATAGCTCCAGACGAAAAAGTTGATGGTGTACTTGGTACCCTCTCCTTATAAAGATAAACAATATAATGCTGAAAAGAAATAACATAAGACACCAGAAATTTTGTTAACGAGGAAAACTGCAATGCGTAGATAAACCCTGGACCTAGTCGAGTTTTTAAGTCGCTATAGATACTAGTCTACTATCATACTTATGACTTGAATGTATTTGAGATCGATCGAATCATCCTTACGAACAATTCAACTTCAGACGTGCTCCTTAAGCCTCTTGTCTCGCAAGACCCTTCGCACTTGATTCCCCTAGCCGACGTCCTCCACATCCGTATAAGTTGCTTCAACCTAAGTATAGACTTTTTAACTAATCTGCCTCTAACGGATAACATATTGATTTTCTTTTGGAAGACATACAATACAGGTAATGGAAATCTGTTTGCTTATGAGGAATCTTCAAGGTATAAAAGATATCAACCAAACCTCAACAATTAGGATATCTTACTTTCTTTAAATGGTTATAGAGATTCCTAATCGATTATACCTCATAAGTTTAGTCTAAACAAATCAAAGAAGAGTTTAAATATCTATCTTGCGAAATCAAAAAAGTATGAGACAAAGAGTACTCGGTGATTTATATTTATCTTGTTCCTGATTTATAGTTCGAGAACTGCAATAAACAATAAGAACAAGATTCGGATATCAAGAACTATCATGTAAAAGATAGTCTAACCGGGTTCAATTAGTGAAGAGTTTAAAATTCATAACCTAATACAGTTTCACGAAGAAAACTGGGTCTTTATTGGACAACTTTAGCGGCAACTAGGACAAAAAAATATGCAGAGAGTCCTTTATTTATAATAATAAAAATGCTAGGTAGATTACAAACAAATCTGAGCTCATACACTTGTTTTCTTCTTCACGAATTATGTTGTTATCAAGTAAGCTTAACTTCTGCATATAAATCATGTAACCATATAAGAAGTTTGTGTTGAATTGCAAAGAAGAATGTGCAACCGCATATTAGTCGACATAAATGTTGTGCACCAAGTGGTTTTACCAAGAACAATGGTTAAGTTTTTCATAAAATTCCAAGCATAATCTAGGAGTATAATAACTCTCAAGACCAAAGGGTTTCGTGAACTATCCAAATTAGTTTGTGAACATTTTGTCGTTTGGAAGTTCGTGAACCTTTTGTATTGATAAGTTCAATAAATGTCAAAAATATTTTGTGTACTCATTTAGAAAAAATTTCAAGGAACCTATTAAAATTAACCAATTCGTGAACAGATCAAATAAATTTGTGTTCTTTAGAATTAAAAAGTATCTAGTAACATCTCAAAATCAATCAGTACGTAAACTGATCGAATTAGTCCGTGTATGCGAGTTAATTAGAGAATAATTCATGAAGTCTGATTATTTATAAGTTCCAAGTTTGCATACTGATCAGATCAGTTCGTGAACATAAAAACTAACTTGATGACTCCTTATAAACTTAATACGCAATTAAGATATGTCGAATAATAAATTGCTCTGAACTTATTATGCAATAAGTTGTATATTGCTTGCATTTAGAATTCGAGTTTTACTAAGTAAGAGCTTGTACTCGAGACTATTTTTTTGCAAAGTTCATGATAATGTTAAAGTCATACGACATGTCTCCATAGATAGAATGATAGATAATTTCAGTAAATAGGATATTCAGTCTTCACATGCCTTTGTTGATGAAGTTCCCGTAGATATCTTTGTTGTTCTTTAGTCTTCAATATTCAAGGTCGATTGGTGAATTCTGATACTCAACTACCATGCTCTTTTCCATATCCGAGATTGACCTTATTAGACTATAAATCAGGATGTAGTTTTCAATCAACTAAATTTGATAACAAGTTTGACATACCAAAATTGGTGAGTTTGACCAAGCAATGTTATAATGTTCTCCTCGTTAACAACACTTTGTGTATCTGCGTAATTTACTTTTATTTCTGTACTATGATTACTGTTATAGTTATAATAATGTAAACATAATCTTACGTTAATCAACTTGGTACAATCCCATAATTAGTCTGATCTCAAACTTTAGTTATATACCAAGTTACACCTTGTTGAACTAATGTTTTGGCAATTATCGTTTCTGTAAAATCATACAAGACATGTCTGTATAGGTTGACATTCAAAATATTGTGGTGTACTCGTTACCCTCGTTATTATTTTAAAAAGGAAAGAGATGTTTACATAAGCGGAGAGGATTAAAGAGATTAAAATCCTCTCAAAGTACATAAAGAAACCGAGATAAAAAAAGAAAACCATCTTTCTCCTAAAAACAATTATTGATTAAATCCAATAAAACTAAAAACTCCATACGCCCAGATTTGTTCCAAAACATCTCAAAGCACTCTTGATCCTTTTTCTTCTCTGTTTAGACCTCTAGTTTTTATTAACCGTAATGCATTTTTATCCTGTTTTTTCTAGGATCCTTATTTGTTCTCAGTTTGGGTTATTATTCATGGATGTCATCATGTTTTTTGGTCTTATTTAGCTTGTTCATTGATGGGTTTTAAAAGTTGGGACATATGTTTCTCCAAAAAAAACTCACCTTCAACTTCGTCTGTAACGACAACCAGTTGTTGCTTTGTTGAATTTGCTTCCTTAATAAGCTCGCGCTTCGACTTTGATCGCTCCATTTCTGAATTTTTAATTGACCAAGATCTCATATCTTCTTGGCAACACATCAATTAAAGAACATCTTCTAAGATCAAAACCAATTTAAGTAAACTGTTGTCAGAGTGAACTTATTTCGCCTCCAATAAATACCACTGCTTCAACAATAATAACAACAAAAGACACTACACGCAACAAAAAAAACACACACAAAGATTTCGATCAAGATTCAGACCGATGCAGACCACCTAAGACCGATTCTTATTGATCAAAAAATCAGATATTACATTAGTTAAGATATTTACTTTCATGTCATTAAAAATCTATGAGAAATGGTTGGATCACTTGATGATCCTAACACATCTACATTTGGTTGAAGTGTTATTACATTTGGTATTGTTCATAAGAATACAAACATGTCAGTTTAAACATGTTATATTACATTGTTCTTGGTTATTGGAAATCTAGGTTTGGCAGAAATGATTGACTCATTGAAACTGTAGAAAAAGGATTGTGTTGATATAATTGCCTTAAGCTCAATTGTTATCTGAACCCTGTTTGGTTAGCAAAACAAATTTCTTTCTAAATACTTTTCAGGGGCTCAAAACACAAGGCGGTGATGTCTTTATAACTCTGTGACTGCTTAAATATGAAATTCGAGTGCCTTTAACAATTGTTGTTGTCTTAGCCTTGGTCTAAGGCAATTGAGGAACAATTATTAGTGAAAATACGGGGGTCTAACAACCACCACACCCAACAATTCGTTTGGCAATCTGAGAGGACTTACTCCAATACACTTTTTAGAGAATCAACTAGACAGTCAGACTCAATCAAGAATAAAGTGTATCAAAGAGTTTAATATATCTAACTCTTAATTCAATCCGCAACCATCAAATACAAATTTGCGATCTTGATTGAATATAAGAGGAGTAACTTGAACGCTACCAAAGACCAATGTTCAAGTGTCAATCAATGTAAATCAACAACCAATGGTTGGATATTCTAATTGATTGATCTTAACGCACAACCTGTGATATTTCAATTGTATAACAAAATATAATGCGAAAAATAAATAACACAGACACCAGAATTTTGTTAACGAGGAAACTGCAAATGCAGAAAAAAACCCTGGGACCTAGTCCAGATTGAACACCACACTGTATTAAGCCGCTACTGTTAGAGCATAGCTCGGTCGACCTCGCATGCGTTGCTATCTCAAGCATGTTTGTCAATGTTAGTGATCAAAACTATAAGTCTTGATTTCTATCCTACATAGCTAAGTCTCAGACTAGGATAGAAAAGTGTAGTTGAGCTCAAGGACTTCATGGAGATTCATCATACAACGACGAAGATCTATACAAGGAACCGTGGAACTTCATCAACAAAAAGGTATGTGGAGACTTGAACTTATCTATCACTCAAAAGTCTATTTATATTATCTCCTACTTCTTATAAGACAAAAGTCGTATGCTATATAGACTAGATCATACACTTTCGAGATGAGCATTCATTGCTTATCTTTTATCTCGAAATCGTGTGTTGGTAAAGCGTTTCTCTTTTATAAAGTTTATCTTCACCTAGTGACGAAAGTCATGAAAAGTTTCAATCACTTTGAGAATTGCTCTGACGTGAATCGGTCTGTGAATACGACAACATAGCGTCCTCTGAGAATGTCTCAATGATTGAAATGAGAGTTTAGATTACATAACAATGTATTCCTTGAACCGAAGTTTTCGAACTTTGTTGATCAACAGAAATCGGGAGGATTGTGGAATTGGCTTGCCAAGTCCGCAAACCTAGTCCGCAGACTCAGTCCACGAACTGTCGGAAGTTCTTGACTGAGAATTTCTGCTGGATTTTCCAAAACTCGTTTGTGTGCTAAGTCCGCGAACCCAGTCCGCGAACTGGCGGAAGTTATCTTTCCGAGAATTTCTGCTGAGTTTGGAAAACTCAACCGATTAACTTAAGTCCGCGAACTTGTTTGTGAACTTAAGAGGTTATGATCTAAAGATGTGCTATGAATATGAAATATTAAATTACTAAGGAATGCTTTATGTAAACCGTGGCTATAATGTTCATGAGCCGATTCAACCGATCGAATCATCTTTGTTTCAATTGTGTCTTGTGCAGTTACATAAGATCTCATAGCAATTGAACAACTCTTTAACTAGTTCATTTGAGTCAATTGAACTAGTTATGGTGAAGAAGAACAAGGTTTATATGAAATGCTCATATGGTTAACCTTTTGGGTTACTATGTTGAACCAACATACACGTACACGTTTGGGCATGGTTTTCACAAACCCAATAAACGTTTACCCAAGTGTGTGTGACAAGCTAAGTTTTCGATCTAACGGTTGAGAAATATTAGCTTGAATCTAAATCAGGTTTTCATCTAACGGTGAATAAGGATTGCTTTGTAACTAAGGCAAAACCCTGATTTGAAGGTTATATAAAGGAGACATCTAGCATTGTGCAAAACTAATCCCCACACGTCTGTGTGCTACTAGTGCTCCCGCTAGAGTCGATCTCCATTAACCTTTGATTTTCTTCTCTAAAATCAGGTTAACGACTTAAAGACTTCATTGGGATTGTGAATCCAGACCGATACTACTTTTATCGTAGTTGTGTGATCTGATCTTGCATCTTCTATCGTACGAGTACAATCGATTGATTGGCTTGAGATCGTGAGAGTTCTCCGATAGGCAAGATAAAGAAGTCACAAACATCTTCGTCTCACTGTTTGTGATTCATCGACAAACCTCCTGTGTAGTCAGGAAGGGTTGTAGAGAGGTGATTGATTAATCTAGGCTGTTCTTCGGGAATATAAGACCGGATTATCAATTGGTTCCTGTTCACCTTGATTTTATATCTTAAGACGGAACAAAACCTAGGGTTTATCTGTGGGAGACAGATTTATCCTTTGATAGACTTTTCTGTGTGAGACAGATCTGTTTATTATCAAGTCTATGATTTTAGGTTGCAACAACTCTTGGTTGTGGGTGAGATCAGCTAAGGGAATCAAGTGTGTAGTATCCTGCTGGGATCAGAGGCGTAGGAGTACAACTGTACCTTGGATCGGTGGGAGACTGATTGGGGTTCAACTATAGTCCAGTCCGAAGTTAGTTTGCAGTAGGCTAGTGTCTGTAGCGGCTTACAGTGTGTATTCAATCTGGACTAGGTCCCGGGTTTTTTCTGAATTTGCGGTTTCCTCGTTAACAAAATTTCTTTCTGCATTATATTTTATATAATTAAAATAATACAGGTTGTCCGTTCGTGATCATCAATTGGAAATCCAACCTTTGGTTGTTGATTGATCCTTGGACATTGGTCTTTGGTACCGTCCAAGTATTCCTTGTATTTGATAAAGACTCGCTATTGTTTTTAGCTTGAGTAACAATCAAATCAAGAGAGAGATATTAAATCCTTGAGATACTTTTATCTAGATTGAGTCTGATTGTCTAGTTGATTCTCTAGCAAAATATTTCGGAGTTAGTCCATACATATTGCTAAGCGAAATATTGGGTGGTGTTATTAGACCCCCCGCTTTTCAATTGGTATCAGATCAGGCAAACACGTTTAAGACCTAACAAGTCCGTGTTTGTAGCGATCTGACTCTATGGACAGAGGTGCTATCTCTATTAACGTACCACCAGTGTTCGATGGCTCCAATTACTTATGGTGGGAAATTGCTATGCGAGCTTTTATTCAATCGCGTGATTTTCAATCATGGGTATATGTGGTGAATGGTTATGATGCGCCCGTTGTTGCAGCTGGAGACGGAACTGTTCCCAAGAATATTGGTGAATATAATGCTGCCGAGATTCTTGCTGCAAAGCAGAATTCTGAAGGGTTAAATGCTATCATACATTCCATTGCCCCAAGTCTTCAACACCATGTGTCTAATTGCACTAGGTCTAAAGATGCTTGGGATATCTTAGAAACCGTATTTGAAGGAAACTCCAGTGAAAAGGAAGCTAGGCTTCAAAACCTTAATTCTGATTGGTAGAACCTTCGTATGGCAGATGAAGAAACATTTGATGAGTTTAATCACAAAGTGTCTGAAATTGTTAATGCATCTTTTGCATTGGGTAAGACTATTCCTGAAAAGGACATTGTGATGAAAATTCTCAGATCGCTGCCATCTAAATACGAGTCTAAGAAGCATGCCATCATTGAGGGTAATAATCTCAATAATATTTCTAGAAACACCTTGGTTGGGAAGCTAAAGATCTTTGGCCATGAGCATACATCCAAAGTCGGTAAGGATGTTTCCTTTAAAGCACAGAAGAGCACTAAATTACTTGCCAAAGGTAAAAGTGTTCATGTCTCTGAGGATGATCGGTCTGAGAATGATTTTTCAGATGAAGACCTTGACAAGTCGGCCTCCTTGATCACAAGACAGTTTAGGGATCTTCTATTGAAGAGAAGTAAACGGTTTTCAAGAGACAAACCTAGGTCATCAGACAAACCTCACGGTCGCGTACCTCCTAAAAACAGGGATGCTGACGAGGCTAATGACGAGGACATGCCTCAGTGCTTTAAGTGTAAGGGTTTTGGCCATTTTGCTAACAAATGTCCAAATCGTAGAAAATACACTGGGAACAAAGGTCTAGCTGTAACACTTGATGAAATGTATGAAACCTATGATTCCTATGAAGATAGGAAATCAAGTGTAGGGATCCTTGGTGAAAACATCGATTTTGATACTTGTAGCAATACATATATCAACCTCAATGGGTTCGGAGAAGAAGGAAACCCAATCAAGCTGGAAGATTCTCTAACTGGAAACCCTGTCAGTAATGTTTCAGGATCTACTGTATGTATAGCTGCTTGCACATCTCAGATGCCTGAATACCATCCAAGTTTGACGTCCTCGTTTTGTTCGATGAAGGGACACGAACTATCAAGGTGTTACAAGTACAAGCACCAAATAAGGCACGCCAACAAACTTCAACGAAGAGCAGATCGATTAGCAAGGAAGCTGAAACTTGCTCAGAAGACCGCCGAGGTATGTAGGATCTTGTCTTCGTCTAAGAAGTTGGTTTCCAGGGATAGAGTAAACCATTTGAAAAGAAAGTATGGTCGAATCGTTTTGATAGACAGAAGTCTAAAGATTCCTCCCTTGAGGAAAAAGATGGACAAATCGTTTTTCATCGCAACACAACTTGATTGTGTTGTTGGGAAAATCTTGTCTCATGTGCATGATCGAAAAGAGACAAGATTGAGTGCTGATTCAGGCTTCAGTAAATTTTTTCCTTCTTTTCTTAGATTTGTTATTTTCTGTCTATCAAATAGAATAAAGGGCTATTATCAAAAATTCTACTCTTTATAGGGTTTTAGAGTTGGGCGTATACGAACCTGTCAATAGGTTTCGAACCCTACATTCCTTTTCCCTTTTTGACATCCTATATAAGATTGCTTCTTGAGTTAAGTGATTCAATCACACAAATCCAG
This sequence comes from Papaver somniferum, assembly GCF_003573695.1. Classification (NCBI taxonomy): domain Eukaryota; kingdom Viridiplantae; phylum Streptophyta; class Magnoliopsida; order Ranunculales; family Papaveraceae; genus Papaver; species Papaver somniferum. The sequence continues at coordinate 116,911,720 of NC_039366.1, read as the reverse complement.
TTGTTTATAACTGTTCTCAAAGCACCATGTCAGATGGAAAGGATGTCAACATGATTGTTAAATCTTCAATCAAGGAAAAAGAAAAATCTTATGTTTTTAAGTCCCTGAAAAGAAAAGAAGGAATACAAGAAATCCCAGGGTTGTGCCTTCTAACTCTCAGAAGTTTTCCGATGTTCTTGATGAGTTGAAGGAAGTAAGAAAGGAGATTCGTGAAATAAAGGCTTTTGTGTCAAAGTCCTTAGAAATTCAGAGATCCCTGGTACGACATAATCAGCCAAGACAGTTCGTTGATATAAACTCCTATCTTCGTGAACCGTATGTTCCAATGGATGTTGACAACAAGGAGTTCGGGAATGATGCTGAATTTCTCAAAGGCATTGTCGCCTAGGATGTCTTCTTTTTGGATTAGTTGGAAGAATAACTAGTGCTTTGAATAACGATGATTGTGACTACACATAGCTATTTTTTGTTTTCATCTTCTTGTTTTTTTTTTAGGTTTATTGGTATTAAATTCTAAAAATATTTGGAGGATGATGTTATTGCAGTATTGATCTTTGTGATTTTGTGATATTGCAATTTGTTTATGGGATATGTATTGTTTACGTCAGTGAACTTGAAGGTCCCATATTGCGGTCAAAAGTAAAGTCGTTCATGAATCGGTATTCGTATTGATGAAAGGACGAATGGACTTTTGACATATACAAAAGTTATGCCTATGCAGTCATGTATTTGATGGAAAATAGGATAAAATCTTTTGATCGACAAGGATAAAGTCTATTATGTCGTTACGATGGAAAATAGAATAGATCCTTGTATGTTATCCACGGTATTGATATTCATTGATCCATCTTGTTATGTTTTACCGTGAAGGCTCCATTGAGTGTCTTATATTGAGCACGATACAACTAAGTCGATTATTCTTATTGGCTTTGTTGGTTGTTCCATAAGATGCTATATGTCGAGCAATAGGGACGAAATTAATCAACCAGTTTGGTTATTTAGTTTGTACTCCATAAGTTTTCTTTCTTATGTCGAGTACATGTACGGTTAAGGTTGTCATATTCTATGATGAACTTAGTCGGGGTTCCATAAGTTCTCTTATGTTGAGCCCAAAATAATTAAATTGATTACTTCGGTGATTAGTTTGGTTGTTTGTATTCCAATTAGATTAATTATAGGTTCTCTTGTAATTAATCTAGTTGAGTTTTCATATATTCCACAAGTTCTTGTGTTGAGTATATGAAAGGCTATACTATCATGTTCTTTGGTTAATGTAGTCATATATTCCGTAAGGTTTTCCTTATGTTGAGTATTTGAACGGTTAAGTTAGTCATCTCCGTATGATTACTTAGTCGTAGCTCCGTAGTTTACTTATGTTGAGCACTTTCAATTAAATTGATCACTTTTGTGGTTTGATTTAGTTGCGTTTCCAATTGAATTAATCATGGGTTTACTTGTGATTAATTTGGTTGAGCTTTGGATATAGAAAATCATTCATGGTTTTTGGTGTCCAATAAAAATCCTTCTTTCTTTCGAAATTAAGGTCGCTCTTGTTGTTCTCGGGAATGACATCAAATGGGGGAGAGTTCTTTTGAACTTGTGCTTAATGGTAATATCTTGCGGGGTGTGCGGCTGTGGAATTTTATAGGGGTTATCTTGTATCTTAAAACTCCTTGATGAATGTTTAGCTTCGGCTTTAGATTGCATCTAAATTAAGTTGGTATGTATTTTTCTTTTGTCATGAAATGTCTCTTGTGGAAATTTCATTATGATCCCATTCTTGTACCTTTGCCAATTTTATTGACAAAAAGGGGGAGAAATATGTAGTTCACACTACAAATACATATGGTTTTCGGATCATTGTGTAAGGGGGTGGTTTCCATGATCGAGATGGAGTATTGACTAAGGGGGAGTGATACATATCACCGTAGTATTATTGTTAAAGTCGTGATACAATTGGACTTTGATGTTATAATAATACTATGACACTGTACAATAATGATCGAGAATCTCGATTTCTCTCATTGTTATAGCTACGAATCTTCAACAACGTGATGCTAAACTTACAACCTTTGGGATCACTGGAGTACTTGGAAGGACGAAGATTCCAGGGAACGTTGAAGATTAGACTATGGAATAGGAGCCACTAAAGTTTATCTTTTTTGTATTCCATATGTATTAATAGTTTTTTCACTAAAATTGACAAAGGGGGAGATTGTTAGAGCGTAGCTCGGTCGACCTCGCATGCGTTGCTATCTCAAGCATGTTTGTCAATGTTAGTGATCAAAATTATAAGTCTTGATTTCTAGCCTACATAGCTAAGTCTCGGACTAGGATAGAAAAGTGTAGTTGAGCTCAAGGACTTCATGGCGATTCCTCATACAACGACGAAGATCTACACAAGGAACTGTGGAACTTCATCAACAAAAAGGTATGTGGAGACTTGAACTTATCTATCACTCAAAAATCTATCTATTCTATCTCCTACTTCTTATGAGACAAAAGTCGTATGCTATATAGACTAGATCATACACATTTGACATTTCGAGCTGAGCATTCATTGCTTATCTTTTATCTCGAAATCGTGTGTTGGTAAAGCGTTTCGTTTTGATCAAGTTTATCTTCACTTAGTGACGAAAGTCATGAAAAATTTCAATAACTTTGAGAATTGCTCTGACGTGAATCGGTATGTGAATAAAGGCTACATAGCGTCCTCTGAGAATGTATCAATGATTGAAATGAGAGTTTAGATTACATAACCATGTATTCCTTGAACCGAAGTTTTCTAACTTTGTTGATCAAGAGAAATCGGGAGGATTGTGGAATTGGCTTGCCAAGTCCGCCAACCCAGTCCGCAGACTCAGTCCGCGAACTGTCAGAAGTTCTCGACCGAGAATTTCTGCTGAATTTTCCAAAACTCGTTTGTGTGCTAAGTCCGTGAACCCAGTCCGCGAACTGGCGGAAGTTCCCTTTCCGAGAATTTCTGCTGAGTTTGGACAACTCAACCAATTAACTTAAGTCCGCGAACTTGTTTGTGAACTTAAGAGGTTATGATCTGAAGATGTGCTCTGAACATGAAACATTAAATTACTAAGGAATGCTTTATGCAAACCGTGGTATAATGTTCATGAGCCGATTCAATCGAATCGAATCATCTTTGTTTCAATTGTGTCTTGTGTAGTTACATAAGATCTCATGGAAATTTAAAAAATCTTTAACTAGTTCATTTGAGTCAATTGAACTAGTTATGGTGAAGAAGAACAAGGTTGATATGAAATGCTCATATGGTTAACCTTTTGGGTTACTATGTTGAACCAACATACACATACGCGTTTGGGCATGGTTTTCACAAACCCAGTAAACGTTTACCCAAGTGTGTGTGTGACAAGCTAAGTTTTCGATCTAACGGTTGAGAAATATTAGCTTGAATCTAAATCAGGTTTTCATCTAACGGTGAATAAAGATTGCTTTGTAACTAAGGAAAAACCCTGATTTGAAGGTTATATAAAGGAGACATCTAGCATTGTGCAAAAGTAATCCCCACACGTCTGTGTGCTACTAGTGCGTCCGCTAGAGTCGATCTCCATTAACCTTTGATTTTCTTCTCTAAAATCAGGTTAATGACTTAAAGACTTCATTGGGATTGTGAAGCCAGACCGATACTACTTTTATCGTAGTTGTCTGATATGATTTTGCATCTTCTATCATACGAGTACAATCGATTGATTGGCTTGAGATCGTGAGAGTTCTCCGATAGGCAAGATAAAGAAGTCACAAACATCTTCGTCTCACTGTTTGTGATTCCTCGACAAACCGCCTGTGTAGTGAGGAAGGATTGTAGAGAGGTGATTGATTAATCTAGGTTGTTCTTCGGGAATATAAGACCGGATTATCAATTGGTTCATGTTCACCTTGATTTTATATCTTAAGACGGAACAAAACCTAGAGTTTATCTGTGGGAGACAGATTTATCCTTTGATAGACTTTTCTGTGTTAGACAGATCTGTTTATTATCAAGTCTGTGATTTTAGGTTGCATCAACTCTTGGTTGTGGGTGAGATCAGCTAAGGGAATCAAGTGCGTAGTATCCTGCTGAGATCAGAGGCGTAGGAGTACGACTGTACCTTGGATCGGTGGGAGACTGATTTGGGTTCAACTATAGTCCAGTCCGAAGTTAGTTTGCAGTAGGCTAGTGTATGTAGCGGCTTAATACAGTGTGTATTCAATCTGGACTAGGTCCCGGGGTTTTTCTGCATTTGCGGTTTCCTCGTTAACAAAATTTCTGGTGTGTCTGTGTTATTTCTTTTCCGCATTATATTTTATGTAATTGAAATAATACAGGTTGTGCGTTCGTGATCATCAATTGGAAATCCAACCTTTGGTTGTTGATTGATATTGATTGATCCTTGGACATTGGTCTTTGGTACCATCCAAGTATTCCTTGTATTTGATAAAGACTCGCTTTTGTTTTTAGCTTGAGTAAAAATCAAGAGAGAGAGAGATATTAACTCCTTGAGATACTTTTATCTAGCTTGAGTTTGACTGTCTAGTTGATTCTCTAGCAAAGTATTTCGGAGTTAGTCCATACAGATTCCTAAGCGAAATATTGGGTGGTATTGTTAGACCCCCACTTTTTCAGCTACAGACACTAGCCCACTACCAATTAACTTCGGACTGGACTGTAGTCGAACCCTAATCAATCTCACACTAATTCAAGGTACAGTTGTGCTCCTTACGTCTCTGATCCCAGCAGGATAGTACGCACTTGATTCCATTAGTTGATCTCACCTACAACCAAGATTTGATACGACCTAAAGTCGAAGACTTGATAGACAAATCTGTCTCACACTGAAAAGTCTATAGGATTGAATAAATCTGTCTCCCATAGAAATACCCAAGAGTTTTGGTTCTGTCTTTTGATAAATCAGGGTGAATGGGAACCAATTCATAACTTGGACTTATATTCCCGAAGAAAAGCCTAGAATTATCAATCACCTCACAATAATCTTAATCGACTAGCGAAACATGATATTGTGGAATCAAAAATGATGAGCCGAAGGTGTTTGTGATTACTTTTCTATCTTGCCTATCGGAGATATAAAATCTCGAGCCAATTATTTCAATTGCACTCAACACGATAGAAACAGCAAGATCAGATCACGTAACTACAAAGATAATAGTTGGGGTTTGGCTTCACAATCCCAATGAAGTCTTCAAGTCGTTAACCTACAGGGTCTCGAGAAGAAACCTAAGGTTAAAAGAGAATCAACTCTAGTTATGCAACTAGTAACACACAGGAGGTGTGGGGATTAGGTTTCCCAGTTGCTAGAGTTCTCCTTTATATAGTTTTCAAATCAGGGTTTGCAATCCAAGTTACATTGGTAACAAAGCATTCAATATTCATTGTTAGATGAAAAACCTGATTCATCCAAGATAATATCTTTCAAACGCTAGATCGAACTTAGATTGTTACACACAAATGAAATGTACCCTCATTTAGGTTGATGTAACCGTACCCAAACGTGTGCACCATGTTGGCTCACAAATAGTTAACCGAGGTTATCCATATGATTACTCTCATATCAACCTTATTCATATCAACCATAACTAGTTCAAATGACTCAAATGAAACTAGTTAAAGAGTTGTTCAATTGTTATAGAAAACACAATTGAAACCAAATTGGTTTGATTCACTTGAATCAATGATGAACATTATAGCCACAGTTTGCAAAGATTGCATTCCTTATGATTTAAATGTTCAAGTCCATGAACTGACCGATTTGACAAAGTAACCAGCTTAAGTATGCGTATGGGTATGTGTACTTAAGCAACCGGATTTGAGTTTATTTAGTTTCCAAACTCAGTAGAAATTTTTGGTTCGAAAACTACCGCCAGTAAGCGTACGGGTACGCATACTTAAGGTGACTAGTTATGAGTTTGTCAAAAACCAAACTCAATAGAAATTCTCGGTTCGAGAACTTCCGCCAGTATGCATACGGGTACGCATTATTAACCTGTCTCCTTCACCAATTTCGTATACACACATATGCATACACTTGGCTCCCGGTTTATGGATTTATACACTAATGTGCGAACACACTATATATGCTTATATCCAAACATAGTTACATTCTCAACTCTTTATTTTAATCATTGAAACATTCTTCTATAATGATAATAGCCGTTTTCACACACTATTAGCATCAAAGCAATTTTCAAGATATTAAAATAATCATTATCGAAACATTATAAGCCTACATCAAATGATTGCATCACACAAACCATGTAAGATGTTACTCGGCAATTTTCTCATGATATAAGATGAACTTAGTCGAAGCAAAATCTTACCAACACATATTTCGAGAAATATGTAAGCGAGATATACTCATCTCGAAATCTCAAATGTGTATAGAGAATATATTAACACGACTTATGTCTGAATACAGGAGATAGTAGAAATATACTTTCTAAGTAATAGATGAGTTCAAGTCTCCACATACCTTTTGTCGAAGAAGTTCCACAAGCTCCCCTTAGTAGTTCTTCGTCTTCAAATGATGAACTCTGTGAAATCCAAGCTCAACTACACTATATATGTCCTAGTCCGAGACATCTATAAATACGCTACAATTCAAGAATTATAGTTTTGATCACTAACATTCACAAACATACTTGAGATAGCAACGCATGCGAGTTTGACCGAGCAGTGCTCTAACAATCTCCCCCTTTGTCAATTTTAGTGACAAAACTATCAATACATATGGATTACAAAATAAATAAAAATTGTAGCTTCTCATCCACATGCTTGATCTCCTTGACATCTTCAACGCGACTCGAATTCTTCGTCACTTCCAAGTACTCCATGATCCTAAAGGTTGTAAGTTCAGCATCATAGTTGTTGAAGATCCGTAGCGACAACAATGTGAAAACAAAATGCTCTCAATCATTATTATATAGTGTCATAGTATTATTACACAGTATCAAAGTTCAATTGCATCACAACTTTGACAACAATACTATGGTGATATTTATCACTCCCCCTTAGTCAATACTTTATCTTAACATGAAAATCACTCCTCCTTACATAAGGATTCGTAAACCATATGTATTTGCAGTATCACACGACACATTAATTCTCCCCCTTTTTGTGAATATAAATTGGAAAAGGTACGAAAACTAGTGGCATCCTCATGAAATTTTCACGGAGATACTTCATGACTAAAAGAGAATATCATACCAACTTATTTAGATGCCATCATAAAGCCGACGCTAAATGCATTCACCAAGGAGTTAATAAAGATACAAGATAACCCCTAATATTCCACAACCGCACTCCCCACAAAGATTTGGCAATTAAGCACAAGTTCAAAATGAACTCTCCCCCATAAAATGCCATCCCGAAGACCAACAAAGGCGACCTTGTTTTTACAAGAAAAGAAGGATTTCTTTTGGATAAAATCAAATCACATGAAAACACGAATTTGTATCCAAAATATTCAATTGAAATAACCACAAGAGAACCCATGGTTAGTTCAATCGAAAAATACAACCAAATTAATCACAAGAAAACCCACGATTAATTTAATTGGAATACACAACCAAATTAACCACAAAAAGTTATCAATTCAATTGGTCATGTGATAGACACAATTTTGTGTCTAAGTTATCCTCAATTTTCTGTACTGTTGGTACTCGATTTCGTACTTATTATGGTGTTTCATGTGTTTGTAGGTATTTTTCGGGAAATAAATATTTTTGGAAAATTCGGCTCGAAAAGTTGCTCGGGGCACCCCCTGGAGGACATTTGCTAAACGGACCCACATTTTGGATAAGGGGAACTCATTTACTAAGGGCCACCTCCTTTACTATTCATATCCCCAGGGCGTCACCTGCTAAGGGCGCCCCCTACTTTGGATAAGGGGCACCTTTCTTCATCGTTTGAAAACTGAAGTTGGCGGGAATATTTTGCAGTTCACCTGGAAGATTTTTGGTTCGAGTTTTGGACATGCTAGAAGGAAAGTCAATGGCTAGGATTTGTTGGGATGACGTGCCTAGTCTCAACATGCAGGTTATGGTTGATTTCATCGGAAAAATTTGGCTAGATATTCGTGTGGAAGAAAACAAGGAGTACGTGGCCGGAAAAGATAATCACAGGATTACAGCAAATTCAGGTGTACTCACGTGTTTGGATAGAGTTGGGTTACTTAAGAAGCGTGTAGAAGTTAAACAAGGATATTTTTTACGCAATTCACAGCTGCAGATGCATGGAAAAAGGAAATAATTTTTTTCTTTAATACCGAGTAATGGAGGATTATTGGGAGTGAATGAAGAAGATTTCTTGGTGCTGTTGGATATAAATAGGTTTCTGGGGTTGCGAGGAGGGGTTACAGAGTGATTGGGGAGATAGCAGAGCAAAGAAATGAGAGTTCGAAAATCTGATGTAGCTGCCATTGAAGAGAGCTCGAAGAACATAAGACGCCTGGTGACAGTCGTTTATGCTACAGTGACACTTCTGTTATATCGTTCTTTATAACAATCGGTTTGTAACAAATATAATTGTTACAAACCCGGTTTTTCGTCATTTCTCCCTTATTCATCATTTGTAAACCATTTTTGAGCATAAATAAATTCTTTGAGAGGGTTTTCTACATGATGAGCGGCTAAATTACCCGGTGACTGAGGCAACGGAGGAAACTATTCACTCATGCTTGATTGGTAATTTCTTTTACATTTTCTTTAATTATTTATTTTATTTAATTCACTAGGATCAACATAAAGATAAAATTGGTTTTCTTAATTAGTTGTGAATCAATTCGATGTGTTATGCTTAGAGTCAATTCCTTGATAATTCATGCTTAGGGATTACAATTTAATGTTTGGACACCTTATAGATTAATAATGAATTAATGAGAAAAAGAGCTTAATAATAATTCTTGAAATATCATTATAAACCAATCAATTAGGAGGAATAGTGGAATCCGGAGCCTTGGTCTATTTTTAAATCTTGAAATCACTTTTTATATTAAGTTTTGTTTATTTTTAAGTCTCATTAAGTCTAAATTCTATTGCTTTCACAAGTCTTGAACGAACTATTACTACAACATCTTTGAAAACACATCAATTTTTGGCGCCGCCGACGCAGACTTGTCTTTAGGTTTAGAGTTTTTAGATTTTTTTTTAGGTTTTTGTTTTTTTTTTTTTGTTCTATTTTACGTTTTTGGGTATTTTTCTTTTCATTACAGATTTTTGGAATTTGAAGCGAAAGCAAAAGAAGTTGCCAAAGATGTTGGTGATTACTTAAAGATTTGGAGTCAAAGTACAAAGCGAAAAGAACAAAGAAATTAAAAAATATATATAAAAATTAATTTTTTTTATTAGATTGTGTTTTTATCTTTTAGATTATTTTTAGTTTTTAGAAATTGTATTAGGATATTCTCTATTTTCGTAATTTTCTTTTTATTTTGCACTTTCCTTTTTGGACTTTCGACTTGGGCATTTTATTTTATTTTTAAACCCTACGGAAGAGTAGTATTAAATATAAATTGTTTGCAGAGAAGGACGACAATTACGATATTTCCTCGGCCCCTCGGGTTCGTACATGACATAGGAATCATGGTCCGAGTCGACTACAACTGTTCATCCCCCGTCTGGTACGGGAGGTAAGTTTATCGAACCACCCGCGAATCCCCTGTCGGCGGGTTTACTGTCTTCCTTCGTATGCTTATATGTTGAGGACTGGAAACGGTTTAATTTTCTAGTAAAGGGCAAGGACTGGCCATACAAGATAAGGGTTCGGATTTCATCACCGTTCTCTTCTTGCCCGCTTTAGGAAAACGATACCTAACGCGAACCCAAGCCTAAAATACTGACTAGAACGAGACCGATATGGTAACGAGCTTATAGGAAAGTCGTTCAAAATGATCGTATTGTGTATCTTGTTAGCCTAGCTCAAAGTTCAGGAAGATTACTGGAAGTCAATTAGAGCCGCCTTGTAACCCAGGTAAGCGTTGCCAAAGAGGCGGGGTATCAAAGCTCCTCTGAGCTTCTCCCGCTTCTCTTCGACTTACTTTATTCGGATCGTCCTATGAGGTTTGCTAAAATTGTACCAAGTTTCCTCTTGGAAGAGTAGAAGCTGGTCTAGAAACAATCTAAGTGGAGCCATCATGCTTTTTGTTTGCTAGAAATCAGTAGGTTTGCTGTGGTGGAGTCAGCCTTGTGTGTGTTTGCATAGAACTTCCCTTCCTTTTAGGATTTTTCTTTTTAATTTTGTTTCTCTAGTGTATGCCCGAGGTTATTAGAGAGCGGGCTTGGAAAAGAGACAATCTAGGTCGATTGATTAGTGAAAAACCTAGTAGTTCTTCTTGTGGAAGCGGGGAGCTCGAAGACTCTTCTTTTGAGAGCCCTGTTTTCGGAAACTTCAGTTTTGAGAATCTGTCTCTTCATGAAGAAAGTACCCCTAGTACTTCAGTTGAGCCAGCAATGACTACTTTGAAAGATTACATGTACCCAACGGCTAATTATGAGTTGAAACCTGGTATCCTTCAGATGATCCCTATATTCTTAGGAAAAGATGATGAAAACCCTTACTTTCATGTTAGGGACTTTGAAGAAGTTTGCGGAACAATTAAGATTAAATACCTTAGTGATGAAGTCTTGAAACTTAGGATGTTCCCCTTTTCCTTGAGAGATAAAGCCAAGTCCTGGCTGCATAACCTACCATCTGGGTTTATAGAAACATGGGACGAACTTACTAATGCATTCTATTTAAAGTTTTACCCTAAGCATAGAACCGCTTCTGTTAGGCAGAAAATTAGTTCCGGTGTGCAACAAGAAGGAGAATCTCTTTATAGTTTTTTAGAGAGATTTAATGATCTCTTGTCGAAATGTCCTCACCATGGGTTCGAGAAAATGAAACTAGTTGAAATTATTTATGACGGTTTAGACTATTCGACCAAAGCCATGGTCCAGTCTATATGCGCTGGTATGTTCACGAGTAAAAATCCTGATGAAGCATTTTCCTTTTTAGAAGATGTACCTGAAAAATCCCAACAGTGGGAGTCTTCTGTTGAACCCCCTAAAAGAATCTTGGTCAATAGAAGTAGCACTAATGTGGTAGATATAGGCTTTGGATCAGATGCTAAGTTTGCTGCTTTGTCTAGAAGGTTAGAAGCTTTGGAATTGAATCAGTCTAAACATAGGTCTCTTGTTGAACCTGATGCTAGGAATAGAGCCTCTCAAGTCTTTAGTTGTGGAATAAAGCCCGCTAACTCATTTTGGGAAGGTCAGGTTAGTGAAGAGAAAGCCCATGCTATCTATAACAACTCTAGGTTTGAAAACCGTCAGAAGTTCGACCCATACTCTGAGACCTACAACCCTGGTTGTAGAAACCATCCTAATTTCTCTTGGGCTAAAGGTCAGAATCAAGGTCAACCTAGTAATTCTCAGCCTCCCCCAGGTTTTGGTTATAATAAGAATTCTTCAGGCCAAGCCCAGTTCCAGAACCCTGCTGAGAATATAATGACTAGCTTAGAGGAATCTCTTAGTATACTAAAAAAGAGCCAAGATATGTTAGCACAGGGCCAAGAAATGTTAGTAAAGATCCAGGTTAGTTTTCAACAGGAAACCAAGCAGAATTTTCAAACTAATGCCCAAACTCTTGCTAAGTTAGAACTTCAAGTGGGTCAAATATCTAAGACTCTAAGTGAGAGAGATAACAGAAGGTTCCCTAGTCATACTGATCCTAATCTCAAAGGAGAGAAATCGTATAATTATGTGAATTCTATTACAACCCTTAGGAGTGGAAAGAAAGTTGACAATAAGGTCGCCATGCCTGAAAGTGAACATGTTGTAGTTCACCCTTCTGAGCCAGAAAATGAGGAGACTGATAAAGTCTCTAAGGAGACCAATGCGGGTCCTAATGAGTCCGTCTTTGTTCCTAGAGACCCATTCCCACAACTGCTAGTTCCAACTAAGAGGGAGTCCAACTTTAATGATATATTGGAGGTTTTTAAGCAGGTAACTATCAACCTTCCATTATTATATGCAATTAAGCAGATTCCCGCTTATGCCAAGTTCCTTAAGGATATGTGTACGCGAAAGCAAAAGCTTAATGTCCAGAAGAAAGCCTTTCTAGCTAGTCACGTGAGTTCCATTATTCAGAATACCACTACTCCTAAGTATAAAGACCCATGGTCCCTACCATTTCTTGCACAATAGGTAAATACCGTGTTGAGAAAGCTTTGCTTGACTTAGGAGCCAGTGTGAACTTGCTCTCATACCATGTGTACCTTAAGATAGGACTTGGTGAGATGAAGCCTACCCAGATAACACTTCAGTTAGCTGATAGGTCCGTTAAAATTCCTCGTGGTGTGATCGAGGATGTTCTTATAGAGGTCGACAAGTTTATTTATCCAGTGGATTTTGTTATCCTAGATACCCAACCTGTCCCTGACCCAGAGAACCAGATACCGGTAATTTTAGGTCGTCCGTTTTTAGTTACATCCAATGCGATCATCAACTGTCGAAATGGTATTATGAATTTGTCTTTTGGTAATATGACTATTGAGCTAAACATTTTTAATATTAGTAAGCTACCCTCTGAACTAGATGACTCGAGCATAGAAGAGGTAAACATGATAGGAACATTAGTCGAGGATTCATTACCAAAAACTTTGTTAGAAGATCCATTAGAGAAGTGCCTAGCTCACTTTGGAATTGATTTTGATGGTGATAATGTGATTAATGAGGTGAATGCTTTGTTAGATTCAACCCCTTTGTTAGACACTAGTAATGGATGAAAACCTAAGTTCGAACCACTACCAATTTCTAAGTCTTCCCTAGTTCCTTCTTTAGAAGAGCCTCCTAAGTTGGACCTTAAACCATTACCATATACCTCGAAGTATGTGTTTTTAGGCCCATCTGAAACTTTACCTGTGATTGTAGCATCCGAATTGGATAGTGGTCAGACATTAAGGGTATAAGTCCTACTGTTTGTATGCATCAGATTTATTTAGAGGAAGACACCAAACCTTCTAGGGAGATGCAATATCGACTAAACCCTAATATGAAAGAAGTAGTTCGAACCGAGGTCTTTAAGTTTTTAGATGCATGCATTATCTATCCTATTTCAGACAGTAAGTGGGTCAGGCCTGTTCAGGTTGTCCCCAAGAAATCCGGTATTACTGTAGTCCAGAATGAGAACAATGAGTTAATCCCAACCCGAGTGACCACGGGTTGGCGTGTTTGTATTGACTATAGGAAATTGAACAAGGTCACTAGAAAGGACCACTTTCCCCTTCCCTTCATCGACCAAATGCTAGAGAGATTAGATAGACATAGTCATTACTGCTTTTTAGATGGCTACTCAGGATATAATCAGATCGTTATTTCCCCAGAAGACCAAGAAAAAACTACTTTTACTTGTCCCTTTGGTACCTTTGCGTATAGACGCATGCCTTTTGGGCTATGTAATGCCCCTGCGACTTTTCATCGTTGTATGATGAACATATTTTCTGATATGGTAGAAAAGTTTTTAGAGGTCTTTATGGATGACTTTTCAGTGTTTGGTTCGTCATTTGATGAGTGCTTGCATCATTTGTCATTAGTTTTGACTAGGTGTAAGGAAAAGAATTTAGTGCTTAATTGGGAAAAATGTCATTTCATGGTTCGTTCAAGAACTGTTTTAAGGCATATCCTATCTTCTAAGGGTATAGAGGTAGATAAAGCCAAAACTGACCTTATTAAGACTTTACAGGTCCCAAAAACCGTAAGACATATTAGGTCATTCTTAGGGGATGCAGGTTTTTATCGTCAATTCATTAAGGATTTTAGCTTGATTTCTAGACCTCTTTGCAATTTGCTTGCAAAAGATGTTAAGTTTGTCTTTGGTGATGCTTGTTTAGAGGCTTTTGAGAAGCTTAAGACTTTACTCACTACCGCCCCCATAGTCCAGGCACCCAACTGGAATCTACCCTTTGAGATCATGTGTGATGCTTCAGATTATGCCATTAGTGTTGTGCTAGGTCAGCGAGAAAACAAATTACTTCATGTGATTTACTATGCTAGCAAAAATATGAATGATGCCCAGTTGAACTATACCACTGCACAGAAGGAACTGTTAGCCATTGTGTTTGCCTTAGACAAGTTTAGACCCTATCTCTTAGGTTCTAAGGTCGTAATATATACTGGTCATGTTGCTTTGAAATATCTTCTGTCTAAGAAGAATACGAAACCTAGATTGATTAGGTGGATCCTTTTGTTGCAGGAGTTTTCTCCAGACATTAGAGACAAAAAGGGTGCAGAAAATGTAGTATTAGACCACTTGTCTAGGCTAGTTGTTGATTCCCCTGATGATTCCCTTCCTATAAGGTATATGATTCCCTTCCTATAAGGGATAGCGTTCCTGATGAACAACTGTTCTTTCTTACCCAATTACCTTGGTATGCGAATACAGTGAACTATCTTGTTACTGGTCGAATACCCCAACATTGGGGTAAACAAGATCGTTCAAGGTTTTTAGCCGAAGTTAAGCACTTCTTTTGGGATGATCCTTATTTGTTTAAGTATTGTCCAGACCAGATTATTAGGAGATGTATACCTGAGAGTGACCAGTCCAGTATTATTTCCTTTTGTCATGATCATGCTTGTGGGGGTCACTTTAGTGCTAAGAAGACTGCTGCTAAGATATTGCAGTGTGGATTATATTGGCTTTCGTTGTTTAAAGACTCCCACAGTTACTGTGTTACTTGTGAACATTGCCAGAAATTAGGAACCATTTCTCGTAGGAACATGATGCCCTTGAACCCTATTTTAGTTGTTGAGGTCTTTGATGTGTGGGGTTTGACTTTATGGGTCTGTTTCCTAATTCTTTTGGTAACTTATACATCCTTGTCGTTGTAGACTATGTCTCTAAGTGGATTGAGGCGATTTTGTGTAAGACCAATGACCATAGGGTTTTGATTGAGTTCTTAAAAGATAATATACTTACACGTTTTGGTACACCGCGTGCTATAATTAGTCATTGAGGGTCGCACTTTTGTAATGGACCTTTTAGGCTTCTGATTAAGAAATATGGTATTAAACATAAGGTAGCTACCCCGTATCATCTGCAGACTAGTGGTCAGGTAGAGGTTTCCAATAGGGAGATAAAACGTATATTAGAGAAAACAGTTAATCCTAATCGGAAATACTGGTCGTCTAGGCTTACTGATGCCTTATGGGATTACCGTACTGCGTTTAAGACCCCAATTGGAATGTCACCTTATCGACTTGTGTATGGCAAGGCATGTCACTTAACTGTTGAGTTAGAATATAGAGCATATTAGGTCGTTAAGTAGCTAAATTTTTCACTTGACAAGGAAGGAGAGATGCTTACGATAGTGCTAAGGAGTATAAGAACAAAATGAAACTTGTGCATGATAGAAATATTTTAAGAAAGTCATTTTCTCCAGGTCAAAAAGTTCTTCTGTATGATACCCGCTTGTATCTTTTCCTTGGGAAGTTACGTTCTCGGTGGACGGGTCCTTTTATTGTTCACACTGTCTTTCCTCATGAAGTTGTTGAGATCGAGACACCGGATGGTAGTAGTTCTTCGAAGGTTAACGGTCAGAGATTGAAACCCTTTTTAGAGCCCTTCCCTACAAGTGATGTCGAGGAGGTCCCTCTGGAGGACCCTGCTTACCCTTGATTGACCATCGAGGCGATTGTATGTTGTATATTAGTTTTTGATTTCTCTCTTCACTCAGGTACTATCTTTCCGACTTCTCTCTTTACTGATTCCTCATGTTACTTTACTTTTGGGTATCGCGCTTTCATTAGAAACATTGAGGACAATGTTAGATTTAAGTTTGGGGGCGGGGAAGAAACTTTTTATTAGATTTTAGTTGCAATAAATAAACTCCAGAGCCTAGAAATTTATGTTTATTAAGGATGACACTAACCAATCTAAGTGGATGGAAACATCTAAATAGAGTCTATTCATAAAATCACAGAGCTCAGGTGTTAGAAAAAAACATGGTAGTTTCGCCATATCTCGTTGAATCCTTTTCACCTTCTGTTTTTATTTTCTTTTCTTTTAAATATGTTTCTAAGTGATTTGGTGGGGAACACAAATCAAGTTGTTACCACTGCTAGGTTGAAATAGAGTGACTGAGTTACCACCAAAAAAAAAAAAAAATGAGACCAGACCATCAGACCAATCGGAATAAATTCAATAAAGTCGACCAATGGTGCCCTTGTATATGCTAGTTGTGTTGACCTAGAGTTAGGATTATCACCCGTTGGTCCCCTTGTATATGCCAGCTGTGTTGATATTAGTCAGACCGGTATCTCAGTCAATTATGATAGGTTTATCCTAGTAGTGTCATTCAGACAGATATGGGAAACACCGTTTACCTTAGTCAACATCAAAACCATCTACGTTTTTCTCTACATCCATCTTCTTAATCTATCCATGTGATTGGTTGACTACGGTTATGATGTCCAGAAACTATCTGAGTAGAGCTCTGTCACTTATATATGAATTTTAGTATGCTTGAGTGCAAACTCGTGTACAACAATTGGAATTTCGCATCAGGGTACTTCCTCCTATAGTCAATGATTGTATGCCAACCAAGGAGATTCTTTAGTGCCTTTCAAGGTTCTGCTTAGATAGCTAGGGTCTGGAGTAAAGGTTTTGTGGGTACACCTCTTGTAGACCCTCCCGAGACAACACTCGGCCGCTAGGTCTACCTAGCGGTTTAACGACTTGCTGCACGTGCTAAGTGTAGCCGTGATGCCTGCGACAGTGAGTTAGGATTTTATTTTTCTAGATTAGTTTTGCCCGAGGACTAGCAAATAATAAGTTTGGGGGTATTTGATAGACACAATTTTGTGTCTAAGTTGTCCTCAATTTTCTGTACTATTGGTACTCGATTTCGTACTTATTATGGTGTTTTATGTGTTTGTAGGTATTTTCGGGAAATAAACATTTTTGGAAAATTCGGCTCGAAAAGTTGTTCGGGGCACCCCTGGAGGACATTTGCTAAACGAACCCCAATTTTAGATAAGGGGCACTCATTTACTAAGGGGCACCTCCTTTACTATTTACACCCCCATAACGTCACCTGCTAAGGGCACCCCCTACTCTGGATAAGGGGCACCTTTCATCATCGTTTGAAAATTGAAGTTGGTGGGAATATTTTGCAGTTCACCTGGAAGATTTTTGGTTCGAGTTTTGGACGTGCTAGAAGGAAAGTCAATGGATAGGATTTGCTGGGATGACGTGCCTAGTCTCAACAGGCAGGTTATGGTTGATTTCATCGGACAAATTTGGCTAGATAATCGTGTGGAAGAAAACAGGGAGTACGTGGCCGGAAAAGATAATCACGGGATTACAGCAAATTTAGACGTGTACTCACGTGTTTGGATAGAGTTGGGTTACTTAAGACGCGTGTAGAAGTTAAACAAGGATATTTTGTACGCAATTCACAGCTGCAGATGCATGTAAAAAGGAAAGAAAATATTTTCTTTAATACCGAGTAATGGAGGTTTATTGGGAGTGAATGAAGAAGATTTCTCGGTGATGTTGGATATAAATAGGTTGTTGGGGTTGCGAGGAGGGGTTACAGAGTGATTGGGGGGGATAACAGAGAAAGGAAACGAGAGTTCGAAAATCTGTTGTTACTGCCATTGAAGAGAGCTCGAAGAACATAAGACGCTTGGTGACAGTCGTTTATGCTACAGTGATAGTGACACTTCTCTTATATTGTTCTTTTTAACAGTCGGTTTGTAACAAATATAATTGTTACAAACCCGGTTTTTCATCATTTCTCCCTTATTCATCATTTGTATACCATTTTTGAGCATAAATAAATTCTTTGAGAGGGTTTTCAACATGATGAGCGGCTAAATTACCCGGTGACTGAGGCAACGGAGGAAACTATTCACTCATGCTTGATTGGTAATTTCTTTAATTATTTATTTTATTTAATTCACTAGGATCAACATAAAGATAAAATTGATTTTCTTAATTAGTTGTGAATCAATTCGATGTGTTATGCTTAGAATGAGTTCTTTGATAATTCATGCTTAGGGATTACAAATTAATGTTTGGACACCTTATAGATTAATAATGAATTAATAAGAAAAAGAGCTTAATAATAATTCTTGAAATATCATTATAAACCAATCAATTAGGAGGAATAGTGGAATCCGGAGCCTTGGTCTGTTTTTAAATCTTGAAATCACTTTTTATATTAAGTTTTGTTTATTTTTAAGTCTCATTAAGTCTAAATTCTATTGCTTTCACAAGTCTTGAACGAACTATTACTACAACAACTTTGAAAACACATCATCATGCTCGACATAAGAGAACTTACGGAGCTACGAATAAGTTATTCATAAGAAAATGATCAACTCAGTCGATTATGCTCAAACATAAGAAACCTTACGGAACAACATAGTATATGCACAAGGATGTGGATCGGAGATCGACCAATACTGCGGAATAAACAAGGATTCATTATATTTTCCATCACTATTTGCATAATGATATACAATAAACTTAATCCTTGTAAACAAAAGATTTATCCTTTTTTCCATCAAAACAATGACATAAAAGGCTTTAACTTTTGTAATGTCAAAAGTTCATTATATCTTTTATCAATACTTTCATATCGACATAATAGAGATAACTTTTGAACAAGTATGGGACAGTCACAGGTTCACGGACGTAAACAACATATCTCATAACAATTTGCAATATATAAAATCATAAAGATTAAAATTCAAAAATCATCTTCCGAAAAACTTAGAATTTAAACAAATAAATCTAAAACATGAAGATGACAAACGTTGGACATAGCTATGTGTGATCACAATAATTGCTATTCCAAACTCTAGTAATCCTTCTCAAAAACAAGAATAAATTCTCATAAGAAGTTTCCTAGGCATCAAGACAAACTCGTAATGCACATATAAGATGATTTGTCCTTAGAGGGAAGAATCAATCTTTTTCGCCCGGATTTATACCAAGAATGGTTACCAAAGGCGTATAAAAATATTTTCTTAACAAAGAAGAACACACAAAGTCATTAACGACCATGCACCATAGTTTACATAAAATGATTGTGAACATTCAAGAATCGCATAGTAATGCGTACTATTGCCAATTCTTGAACTTCCTTCTTTGTGATTCACCAACAACATTCTTTTAAAAGCTACAAATGAGATTAGAAGAGCAGTATTCCATGAATCCAAGTGCCCAAGTCACATAGAAGTGGAACAAGTGCGACAAAACGGAGCAAAATACTCAAAAACAAGAGACAGGACAAATACCAATCTTTACTCATCCAAATTCAGGAATTCTCATCTCCAATTTGAAGAGAATTCAAAGAGGAAGAGAATTCAAAAAGAATTAGGTCATTCCGAGTACAGACGAAGAAGTTGCGACCAAAATATCGTCGTCTAAAGGCCAGTATGCATACGGGTTTACAAGCAAATTTTCGTGACCTGGAGCAGTATGCAAACGGGTATGCGTACTTAAACCCCTGAATTTTGGTTTTAAATGATGGTATGCCTACTTGGTAAGTGTACCATGAAGTCCAAACGTCCCGAACTACTATTTTCAAACCTAAACATTCAAGAACCTTAAAACACAGATCAAGTTAGGTAGAAATGAACGATAAGCAAGGTACATGGATCATTATAAGTACTCTAAGCAATTAAAAACACAAATCTTGCTCAATTTTATAGACATACCTTTTTAGAAGAATCCAGTCGAAATCTACAGCCTTATCGAACATTCAGAATCATACCCAACTTAATATGTGTGCCCCAGTTCTTGTGCTTCCCTCACCGTATACATAACAGGGCATTTCTTGGTGAGGATGCACTTTCAACACAATCAAGTCGTATTGAGGTGAACAATGTCTTGCTCACCATGGCACCAAGAAAGAGTTTCTTTCCAACTACTCTTACATCTTACAGTATTGAGAGAAACCCAAGGAACTGTTTTTTATAAGTTTTTCAAAGAACTTCCAGAGAGCACAAGAAAAAATGTGTCTTTGATTTTTTATTTTACACCTTATAAGAAACAATTTCTGCAAATAATTTTCAGTATCGCATAGGGAAACTCTTTTGATAAAAAGAGACATCCTAATTTCTTCATAAGAAGGGACAATACTATTATAGTAAAACTTTCTTAAAATAATAATCTATCTAAAATAATAAATTTTTTTGGTCCCAACTAGGCTTGGTCAGGCTAATTTCTTAAAGGTGGTACAGTCGGAAGACTTAGACTTAAACTCTTCTTGTAAACCGTTTAGTTTGCTACAACTAGTTGGATTACACAGAGGAGGGGCATTGCCATCACTGATTAGTAAATCAATGTCAACCTCAACATAAATATTATTCATCATAACTTGATTTATCCTATCAAGAGATTCTTGTTCTTTCTGGAGGTATAACTCAACATCAAGAGATAAGCTTTCAAGTTTCTTCTCAAGCCCTGAAAACTTCAAGGGATTTTAAACCTGGTGGAGGTTTAAATAGAATTTCTTCTAAAAATTCTATTAAGTCATTCATGGAAGAAAATTCTGTAATCCCTGGATCTGGTGGTGCATTTATTGAGATAACACTTTTGTCCATATCAGACCGCTACAAACACAGACTTATAAGGTCTTTAACATGTTTGTCTGCTCTGATACCAATTGAAAATGCGGGGGTCTAACAACCAAACCCAACAATTCGTTTGGCAATCTGAGAGGACTTACTCCAATACACTTTCTAGAGAATCAACTAGACAGTCAGACTCAATCTAGAATAAGGTGTATCAAAGAGTTTAATATCTCTAACTCTTAATTCAATCCACAATCAGCAAATAGAAATCTGCGAGCCTGATTGAATATAAGAGGAGTAACTTGAACGGTACCAAAGACCAATGTTCAAGTGTCAATCAATGTAAATCAACAACCAGTGGTTGGATATTCTAATTGATTGATCTTAACGCACAACCTGTGATATTTCAATTATATAACAAAATATAATGCGGAAAAGAAATAACACAAACACCAGAATTTTGTTAACGAGGAAACCGCAAATGCATAAAAACCCCGGGATCTAGTCCAGATTGAACACCATACTGTATTAAGCCGCTACAGACACTAGCCTACTACCAATTAACTTCGGATTGGACTGTAGTTGAACCCTAATCAATCTTACACGGATTCAAGGTACAGTTGCGCTCCTTACGTCTCTGATCCCAACATGATACTACGCACTTGATTTCCTTAGTTGATCTCACCCACAACCAAGAGTTGCTACGACCCAAAGTCGAAGACTTGATAGACAAATATGTCTCACACTGAAAAGTCTATAGGATTGAATTAATCTGTCTCCCACGGAAATACCCAAGAGTTTTTGTTCCGTCTTATGATAAATCAAGGTGAACAGGAACCAATTGATAACCTGGACTTATATTCCCGAAGAACAGCCTAGAATTATCAATCACCCCACAATAATCTTAATCGATTAGCGAAACATGATATTGTGGAATCACAAACGATGAGACGAAGGTGTTTGTGATTACTTTTCTATCTTGCCTATCGGAGATATAAAATCTCGAGCCAATTATTTCAATTGCACTCAACACGATAGAAACAACAAGATCAGATCACGGAACTACAAAGATAATAGTTGGGTCTGGCTTCACAATCCCAATGAAGTCTTCAGGTAGTTAACCTACAGGGTCTCGAGAAGAAACCTAAGGTTAAAGGAGAATCGATTATAGTTATGCAACTAGTAACACACAGGAGGTGTGGGGGTTAGGTTTCCCAGTTACTAGAGTTCTCCTTTATATAGTTTTCAAATCAGGGTTTGCAATCCAAGTTACCTTGGTAACAAAGCATTCAATATTCACCATTAGATGAAAAACCTGATTCATCCAAGCTAATATCTTTCAACTGTTAGATCGAACTTAGCTTGTTACACACAAATGAAATTTGCCCTCATTTAAGTTTATGTAACCGTACCCAAACGTGTACACCATGTTGGTTCACAAATAGTTAACCGAGGTTAGCCATATGATTACTCTCATATTAACCTTATTCATCTCAACCATAACTAGTTCAAATGACTCAAATGAAACTATTTAAAGAGTTTTTCAATTGTTATAGAAAACACAATTGAAACCAAATCGGTTTAATTCACTTGAATCAATCATGAACATTATAGCCACGGTTTGCAAAGATTGCATTCCTTATGATTTATATGTTTAAGTCCATGAACTGACCGATTTGACAAAGTAACCAGCTTAAGTATGCGTACGGTTATGCGTACTTAAGCAACCGGATTTGAGTTTGTTTAGTTTCCAAACTCAACAGAAATTTTCGGTTCGAAAACTTCCGCCAGTATGCGTACGGTTACACATACTTAAGGTGACTAGTTAAGAGTTTGTCAAAAACCAAACTCAGCAGAAATTCTTGGTTCGAGAATTTCCGCCAGTATGCGTACGGGTACGCTTACTTAACATGTCTCCTTCACCAATTTCGTATACACACATATGCATACACTTGGCTCCCGGTTTATGGATTTATACACTAATGTGTGAACACACTATACATGCTTATATCCAAACATAGTTACATTCTCAACTCTTTATTTCAATCATTGAAACATTCTTATATAATGACAATAGTCGTTTTCACACACTATTAGCATCAAAGCAATTCTCAAGATATTGAAATAATCATTATCGAAACATTCCAAGCCTACATCAAATGATTGTATCACACAAACCATGTAAGATGTTACTCGATAATTTTCTCATGAAATAAGATGAACTTGGTCGAAGCGAAAGCTTACCAACACATATTCGAGAAATATGTAAGCGATATATACTCAGCTCGAAATCTCAAATGTGTATAGAGAAAACTATATCTTAACACGACTTATGTCTTAATATAGGAGATAGTAGAAATAGACTTTCCAAGTGATAGATGAGTTCAAGTCTCCACATAACTTTTGTCGAAGAAGTTCCACAATCTCCTCTTAATAGTCCTTCGTCTTCAAATGATGAACTCTGTGAAATCCAAGCTCAACTACACTATTTATGTCCTAGTCCGAGACATCTATAAATAGGCTAAAAATCAAGACTTATAGTTTTGATCACTAACATTGACAAACGTGCTTGAGATAGCAACGCATGCGTGTTTGACCGAGCATCACTCTAACAATTAGCTTATATCCAAGTATCCCAAATAATGTAAGCCGTGCAAGAAAACGCGTGCCATCAGTTTAGGGAGTATATTTATTTTATTACGGGTTTTGCAAAAAGGGGTAGGAGAAAAATTCCTCGTTTTCATCTCCCTATTATCCTTTATTGTTTAGCAAAAAATTTACAGAGAGGGGAATTGTCCATATAGCTCATTACTCTCCATACTTTGCCTTCAAACTCTAGCATTTGCTTATAATAATCAAAGGGTTCGTAATTGGGGAACTCGTGGCTTTGCTATTACTATTGAGTATTTGTTGGATGGAAATGTGATTAAGGTATGTAATTTCACGATGAAATTAGTACTTTGCCAAAAGTTTGAAGATTTTGCTTTAACTCATTTTTTTTAGCAAATTGAAGACATGGTTAATGGAAATAAGGGTGAATTCATTTTGCATTAATTTAATTTGTCAATCTCTCAAAATGCTAGTACGAATATAAGCATAAGGTTAGTATGATCTTTATATGTTGTATTTTATACAATTTTGTTAAAGATAAGAAATAAGTTTGTGTGATAGTTTAATGCATGTCTTAATTTCAAGCTCAAACATACTTGACATGATGTAATTAAATTAGAGTTCATGACTGGAACTTGGTTTTTTTATCTGAGCTCATATTTTGTTTCAATTGATGAAATAGGTATTAGCATGCATCATGAATTCAAGTTTCCCTATAATTGATAATTGAAATCTTATCGATGTAGTTGCAGTATTGGATATTGATACTACTAATGAAGAGATGATAATTCGCGCCATCTGATTGTTACCATTCGAGGTAATTCATATCATCTGTCTTGACTTGTGAGTTAAGCAATAGTTAATATCGTATGAGGTGACTTATATCATCTGAGAATAAAGGATTGTTATTGTTTATGATGACAGTTCATACCCTCGGTACAGAAATGATTACTAAGTCTTTTAGGTTATTCATATCGAAAAATTATGTTAAGGTTGACGAAGTACTGTGAGTTGCCAGGCCCATTTGGGGATCCTACCTACGAGTGGCTTCCAGGAAAACCATTGGAACCTGAACGATGGTGGCTAGTATCCGAAAAATTTGAAATTTCGACTTCTCGAGTGGCGTATCAGAGAGTCGTAGCTTTCCAAGCAGGTCGTAACCCGACCAGTTGGAGCAAATATTTTTTGGCCTGTCATGGTTTATATTACTGATTTTCCATGTAATGATATTGATTCCGGATCAGAACCATTAATATGATGTTTAATTTTCGAAGAAAATAAAAATATTTCAAAGAAAAAAGTAGAAATGAACCACAACTTTATAAGATCTTCTCAGAATAATCGAACAATGCTTCAACAACTCCTTAAAAGGACATCAGAAGATGATGTACTATTTAACCTTCGTAATAACCTCCGCCACACCATGCAGTTCCTTTTCTTTCCGGACTTTATAAAAAATAATAATATGAACTAGTGCCAAAATGAATTAATGCCTAAAGGCTTACTGCTCATTTCATTAAGCTACTTAATATACCAAGATGCAATTGAAGATATAAATGTCTTTAAGAGTAATCCAAGAACTATTCAAAGCCTTCAAAAAAAGCTCAAAACCTTACAAAAAATGAGCAATGAATAAGTTAATGCGGCAAACACACTCTTCATAATTACACATAAGACAAGTAATATACAACAAATGAATTCTTATATGCTGAAGCGTAACTCTCAGAAGGGATTGAGTCATGCGAATCTTTTCGCAATTACTGAACTTTTGTTACTGTTTTTCATTGAATTTGACCTTCATAATTCTTTTTTCCTCAAAGCTTTTCATGTTTATAATCTTTTCATAACAATTAGCTTTCCAAATTACAGAGATTTTTGGTATTATGGTGAGTTCTGATGATGTTTTTGAAGTTTTTCAATTATTTTTGAAAGATCCCACAATCAAATATTTCCCAAAAATGTCATAATGTCATGTGAAGAATTTGACCGAATATAATAACCAATATTTGACCCAACTTCATCTACTTAATTAAGAAATAATTTATTCTACTACTATCCTCCTCCCGGCTCTTGGCCTCTGGCCAACAATTGATGTTTAATTTGGTCTCTCATTAACAGAAAACGGTCCCTCTTATGTAGAGATAGACCCAAGAGCTTGAAATAATTATTTTTCCTTCACCAAAATCTTAAATCAAACATCTCATCATTTAACTACATCGAAACCTATTATCATCAACCAATCTTTTATGGGTCCATCAAAAGTAAAACTTTTCTTATGAAAAGGAATCAACGAATGACTATCGACCCTCATCTGACCACCTCACCAATTCGAACATCTGCCTCCGCTGCTTTTCTGATGTAGAGCACGTTGTTCACATTCTGCTCCACAGTCAAGTTGTCGTAGTTTCATGGCTTACGGATCCATTATAAAACTGTAGTCTCAAATAAAACTAGTTAGTCGACTTGAGGTCTAACCCGGGCTTGAGCCTGGTTTAACCGGCATATGTCCGTCAAATTTTCTCACGCAACCATCTAAACTGTTCCCCTTGCAATCATCTCACTATTCTGCTCTAGTACCGTACTTGCTTCTTTTGGACTCTTCTGGTGACTCGCGAGTGCTGAATATTAGTGGATGAGCTAAACCGAAGATTTTGAGGGTTTGAATAGAAAATCTAGAGACGACGAAGAAGAACAAGAGAAAATGCCGTGCTTAAACCTCTTCACGAATGTTAGTCTCGATGAAATCGACATCTCTTCAATCCTCTCCGACGCTTCCAAATCCGTTGCTAACATCATTGGCAAACCAGAATCCGTAAGCTCCCTTCCCCCTTCCCTTATCTCTCTGTCTGTACTAATCTTGTTTGATTATCCTGAATTTTTGGTTCTGGTTTCATTTTGCAGTATGTGATGATTGTGGTTAAAGGGTCAATTCCGATGTTATTTGGCGGTACTGATGAACCCACAGCTTACGGTGAGCTAGTATCAATTGGGGGTTTGAACTCTGATACGAACAAGAAATTGAGTGCTGCAATTGCTACAATTCTTGAAACAAAATTGTCCGTTCCAAAATCGAGATTCTATCTCAAATTCCATGACACTAAGGTAAGGAATCTAATTTGGTTAAAGATGAAATTTGGTGCATTTAGTTTCAGTGTATGTGTGTGTCATCTCATTGCATTTTTCTGTTTGTTTAGGCACATCAAAGTCAAGAATTTGCACAGTGTTTACATGCTTTACACCAGCACTAGATACATGTAAATAGCTCTTTACTGTATTTAACCACAGGCAATTTCTCACTAGTTTTCGTTATTTATTTGGATTTCTTTAGATTTTTCTTATGTTTGAAGCTGAATTTTACGTCTGAATTAGTTAACATTTGAGAAATAGTAAATGTTATTAAAGATGGTGCTGATTGCCTGATTCTTCATCTCCTCTTTTATCTGCAGCGTTCTGACTTTGGATGGAATGGAACCACATTCTGAATATCACTTCTGGTGTGTTTTCCACTTGTCTTAATCTCTAACTAAACATTGATATTTGTAGTAGTAAGCCATTAGCTTTATGCCTGGTTATTGTCCCCATTACATACTTCTGCATGGATATTTAGGGGCAGCCTTATCTTGTTATTACGAAACATTTTTAGTTATATGATATTCTGAACTCTTTTTGTGCTTGTACTTATTAATCCATCCTCTCTTTAGCGTAACATAAAAGTAGACATGACTGCGTTCTCACCGATAACAAAGGAAACTAGTTTACATGCTTGGAAACTATTTGATACTTATGGTCCTGAAAATGGTTCAGAGTCCGTGTCACTGCTGAATCTTTTGTTGATTGGTAGAAATAATTAGTTTTCACAATTTCCTTTCTCTTGTGTGAATTGCATCTGTTTTTATGCTTTAGACTGTTGAGTTTCTTTATGGATTCATATTCCAATCTTGTCTGTGGGGATTTCAGCATAACAGAGATTCATGATTTAAGAATATAAGTGACTATTTAAGGTTGCATTTTATAAGCTTGTTCTAGTGATGAGCAGGAAATCAGGCCTAGTGAAGGATAGGTTGTTTCTTTGTGCTGGATCCCATGGGCGTGAATGGTGGCTCGTAGCCTCGCATGCTGGGTTGCATAGATACTGGTACAGTGTCCGATTCGGCATATTAAAAAATGGCCGATAGAGATACTGACCGATACGGCATACATATAATTTTGTTAGTGTAGTTTTATAGGAACCAATAATGTATTAGAGCACATAAATTCAATTTAATCCCACAAACCCTCATTGTACACCTATATTTCACAACATTTCAGTCTCACATTGCTAGCAAACTTCGAACTTCCTCTCTCAACCCTCTTTATGATGAGAATAAACTCCTTCATTTTCTTTTTAAGTGTTTCTCCACTTCACATGTACAAAGCACGTGAAAGCAAGAGAGAACTTTAAAAAAATTGAAGAAAAAACCTTTAGGATTTGGGAAGTATCCGAGGGTATCGTATCCGATTCGGGTACCAACATAATCCTCAGGTATCGGCGCAACCCAGCTCACATGGCACAATATTTCGAAGAACATGAATTTGGTATAAATAAGCAAAGAGTCACACATCATTTTATTTTCTGCACACTGAAACATATATAAAGTCCCAATAACTTCGAGAGGGTAGTTAAATAAGGGAAAGATGCACAATTTCTCTGAACACCAATGCTCTAGTCTCAGTGTAGAATGATCTGTGCTTATTTGGCCAGTATGTTAGCCAAATCCTTCCTTTTATCTCCCACTCCATAGTCTTCCCTAGTGCACCTTTATCAATCTTCCATAATACACTATCTCCATACTCATCTCCTGCAAAAACTACTCCTCCCTGCTTGGTGAATGGTCGGTACGCGCTCGAGTACCGATTTTTAAACCATGCCTTCGGTTTTGATAAAGCAATCTTAGAAGGCTTTGAGGAGAAAACCTCTCGCCCATTTACACTATCGTGAAGATACCAATTCAAGTTTGCGCTGTATCCATAGATAGATTGCTCAAACTTCCACGGCTTTAAGCTCATTGTCATGGTTTCTGACATTGCAGCTCTGAGCCCTAGAATATTGGGTGTTTCAAATGAACCTTCTACTGTCTTTTCTAAGCCAATTTCTAGAGTAGGATTCTCTGAAGATTTGCTCACCGACACGGATAACACATTCGTTTGTAAAGTTGGAGTAAGTTCCAATGATATACGTGAAGGGAAGTGTTTCTCTGCTGATCCAGCTCCTTGCTTTCTCATGAGAGTTTCAGACACTAGCCGGATTACGTCACACCTGTTCAAAGTAAACCAGAAAAAGATAAACACACAGTTCACAGTAATAAAAGATATACAGATTAGAGCAGTTTGTTCAAGAATCAAGATTTTTCAGATGAGAGCAAATCATTATGGATTGTTCGGTATCTCCAGAGATGAAAATTTCATACCGTGAAATTAGGATTTTGGTTACCAACCTTATGTTATCTACATTAGCGATCACGTTAACCCACTTCTCCTGAACTACTACCCGGTAACTGAATTGGATCACGCCCTCCAGTTGCTGGTGTCTTAGTGAGAACTGCAAACGTTCATTTGCAGGCAAATGGCTTGAAGTGTCAAGTTCCATGGCTATTATTGGGCAATATAATTGAACTTTCCATAGTCCAACTGTTGAGATTGCATATGAGAACGGCAGTGGTGTCCTTAGAATGTGGTTCTGTTCATCCATTTCTGCAATAAAATTAGTGATTGCCAGGTTTAATGACCTCATCCATTGTTCTTCAATATTTGATCCTAGTAACCGCATGAGTGTCTTTGTAGTATCTCTGGAATATGAACCAACCAAATGATTCTTAATGGTTTCTAGACATTCCAATCTCAGATCTTTGGGGACTTCATAGATACAAATGAGAAGAGTAAGAGTAAAGAATGAAAGGTTGAAGATTTCCTTGAAGTTGCCAATTGTGTCCAAGGAAGGGATGTAAAGAAATGAAATATTCTTGGTAGGACCATAGTTAAGTATGTTCTTAACGAGATTACAGAACAGAATGCAACTTGTTCCATTATCTAACAACTTTGAAGCTTGTAGACTAGGTTTGAAAGATTTGGAGGTCCAAAGAGGGATGGGGATGTGCAAATCTGCAACAATGGAGAAAGAGATAGACGTGTGGTAGTTTTGATCGACTTTGCTTACTGTGAGATCTAGTGATGCTTGAGTTGATTTTGAGGAAAAGATACAAATGGACATGGAGTTTGTTTTCCACTGAGTAATTGGTGGAAGGCTTTGGATCCACGCCCATACATCAGGAGAACAATAAGAACTCATGGCTAGCAGAAAAAAGATTATGAATTCTTACTCAACATGCGTCCTATTTAAAGAAGCGTAAAAAGATAAGGTCATCTAGTTTGGTTTTCGCCAACAGCAGTTCCAATGTAGAGTGGTCAGATTTATGATTTGCCGCTTGAATTATTTCTCTGCAGCTGTCCCTACCGGTACAAGTAGAGTTTGGCAGATCAGGGGCTCTTCCTCGTTATCGATTGGTTCTATTTGGTCCCTACAATTTCTAATCTCTGCAAGTAGTATGGATGATTCTAGATAGTATTTTCTTTTGATTGCTTTACGTTCTAAAAATCCTTGATGGTTATCATTTTTCAGATGATCCCTGAAATTATTGGAACTACTGGTCATGAAAATAACCTCTCTTATTCTAAATTTTCCCGATTAAGAAAGAATGTGAAAATTTTCAAAGAGATTAGTTGGGCATTGGTCATCTTATAACCTACTTAAGGATGTAATGGTTTACTTAGGGATTAAGTACACAATCATGATCGACTTGAATCTTATAATGGATCACTAAGTATAATTTTACATTCATACACAAAGAGAAACTTATAGGAAAGATTTAAAAAGTTGTTATTCGCTGCATTTGGCCTTTGCTATCTTGTAAGTGTCATAAAAGTAGTTGTATGTCTTATAGAGACATTTCAATGAGAAGTCATCAGCAAAATATGAAGAGAAAGTTTTCCTCTTGAATTTTGATAGTTTGGTAGCATATATGCTCTGTCTTTACTAACCCTATGGTCCTATCCTATGAACATATTCCATTTTGACTTGATCTTGTGAACCTTTGTTTAGGAGAACGTGGAATTAGCTGGAACAAACAGTGGAAACCCTGCTTTCAATCATTTTGATGGAGTAATACATTAAGTTTTAGGATGGACCATAAATGTTATACAGTGATCTACATTACTCGATAAAAAGTTGTGCAGTAATTGTCAGGTTTATAGTTCAGTTAAAGGGCAATGTTCATTCTCAAGGAGTCTGGTGTTTACCCATTCAGGGGTGACGTAAAATGTTCACCAAATTAAATTCCAAAACCTCCCTCTCTACCTACCGAGTAAATTAT
The DNA here is from genome assembly GCF_003573695.1 of Papaver somniferum. NCBI lineage: Eukaryota > Viridiplantae > Streptophyta > Magnoliopsida > Ranunculales > Papaveraceae > Papaver > Papaver somniferum. The sequence continues at coordinate 116,881,112 of NC_039366.1, read as the reverse complement.
TTTGCAAGATCGGTGATGCATTAAGTTATAGGTGCGACGATTTTTTCTGTGGTTAAAGGTTTCCTTTTCAGGAAAGCGATTATGTTTCTCTTGCAAACTGAAAATAGCACATTCTGTAAGGAACAGGTACAGAGGTAGGCATGGTCCCTATTCCCATCCAGCCTTCAATGAGATGCACATCCCGTGAACAAGTGGGGGAAGATGAAAACGAGAAGAAGCTTTTAAACGAATAAAACAATTCCTATATTCCCATCACCATTTCATTGTTATAACAATTTTAAACGTGAAAGCAAATCCAAGAATCTAATCATCCATCCAGAATCCATTAAGCAGTTTCTGGAAACGGTATATTCAAGTAGTCCTTTGGAGATTATCCTCTGATGTGGAATCCCGTTTTGGCTATCCACAATATTCCTGCTGGCTGTTCTTCAAAGAAAAACAACTCATGATCACATCCTTTGCTAAATAATCCCTACAATTAAAATCAAAAGATGAAAGGAATGTCACAGACTCGCATGAACACTCGTTAGAGAGTGTGCACAAAATCAGACTTGTTAGATTACCCATATCAGCCCTTTTTACTTGAGCATCCTTTGCTAGAACAAAATATGAGCCAAAATTTGCACATTACCATTGAATCTAGAGCATCCTTTGGTGCTACATTACCCATATAAACCCTTTTACTGAACACAAAATTTACCTTCAAGTTACCAACTACATTTTCTATTTTGTGCTCAGTCTCTCAAATTTGAGCACCTTGCCAGGGTAGCAATTTTGCTGCAAAACAAAGCAAAAAACAGTTGGCTTCATTGATTAGCCTTCCATCAAGGCATAATTAACCTAGTTTAATTGGGGGCCATAACTTCTAATTCGGGGTCATGGAATTTTGTTTGCCCCCCAAATTTTCCAGGGGTGTAAAAATCGGAAGATGAATATACTATTTTATCCTTGATTAATATTTTTTTTCTTTAAGTAACGACCCTCATTAACGACCCTTCACCGACAGTAACGACAGTTTAGGATCGTCATATACATCATGATCAAAACAATAACGACTCTAAACTGTCATACACTAACGACTCTTTTTAGAGATTAACGATAGTCTATAACGACATTTCTAAAACATTAACGACTATTTAAGTCGTCAAATGCGTAACCAAAACAGTAACGACCTTCCAAAGGGTCGACAGGGAATTGATCATTTTTATGACGATCCAAAACTGTTGTACATTTCCGCCATTAATGAATCTTCGACAGTTTAGAGTCGTCACTTAAACAGTCTAAACATTAACGACTGTTGAGGGTCGTCAATGAATTTTTTTAATACCCTGACGATTTTTCATAACCTGGAAAAGTTGCAGGTTTGAGTCGTCATTTTTGGTGTCAATACATTGACGACTTTCTAGATTCGTTGGGGTATACATCCCTCGACATTGACGACTCTTTCTCTGTGTTGTGACATACATCCAATCCATGGGAGAATTTAAGATAATCTTACCATCAACACAATCATCTTTGTTGCTTGAACCTTCCCCAACATCATTTCCCCTACTTGAATTACTCACTTCTAAAAATCCTAAATTTTCCTCTAAAACCTCCTCTTCTTCTTCTCAACTCAAACAACAACAAAAAAAGAAAAAAAATAAAATTTAATTCTAAAATCTGAGTTTAATCTAACATAATCTAACCACACTAATTAACTTGACTTAATTGAATTTTAATACTAATCATTCAGGGACCATTTAAAAATATTTTGATTAAGAAGGGATTCAATTTGAGTTTTAATGACCTCTTTTGTCCTCTAGTAGAGCCCCTAATTGTTTTTTTGGGTCCAATTAAACTAGGATAATTAATCATGGCTCATATTTTTAGCATCTATGGGTAGCTCTCGGTCACGTGCAGTTTTTCGTTTTATCATCTCACCGACACCACCAAAATAAAAATAATTCACCGAAAACCACCACTCACTTTCCTTTTTCCTTCTCCCTTGAGAAAAAGAATTCCCAATTCCAAATCTCAAAATCCTTAACAATTCCGGGTTCTCTTCCGCTTTAAAATCAAATCAAATCCGAAAAAAAAGAAACTACAGCATTGAGTTCGGTAATCTCCCATGATGTCGTCCGCTCCTACGCTTCCGATCTCAAACCCTAACAACAACAATTCTCAACCATCTCAAATCGCAACACCAGCTTTCCGTGCATTCATATCACGTCTCTCAGATTCAGTCCGTCAAGGTTTCTCTCAACGTCGTCCATGGCTAGAACTCGTTGACAGATCTGCTTTAAACCGTCCTGATTCCGTTTCTGAAGCTGCATCTCGTATTCGCAAAAACTTTTCTTATTTCCGTATAAACTATTTTACTCTACTTGCTTCTGTTCTTGCCTTATCTCTTCTTACCCATCCATTCTCTCTTTTCGTTCTTCTCTGTCTCCTCGGTTCATGGCTGTTTCTTTACATCTTCAAACAATCTGATTCACCACTTGTGATTATGGGCCGTACGTTTAGTGATCGTGAAACGTTGGGTGTTTTGGTTGTTCTTACGATTGTTGTTGTTTTCTTAACAAGTGTTGGATCTCTACTTATCTCTGCACTTATGGTTGGATTAGCTATTGTTTGTGTTCATGGTGCATTTAGGGTTCCTGAAGATTTGTTTCTTGATGATCAAGAGCCTGCTACTACTGGTTTCCTTTCGTTCCTTGGTGGTGCTGCTTCGTCTGCCGCTGCTGCCGCCGCTCCTGTTGTAGCATCAAGGGTGTAATCATATCTAAGTTGCTCAGATCTAATTGCCCTGGCTGAGGTTGGTTAAAGGGAAATATTTTAAATTTGGTACCAATTTTTTGGTAGATATAATTCATTAAGTCTGAAATTTATGTAGATTTGGATCTAGACAATGGAAAATCTGTAGATCTGTTTTTCTCTTTTGATACAGGTAGAAATATTTGTAACATCTAATGCTGAATCTTCGGAGTTGTTTCTGTTTATCACGATTTATTATATACAAATTATTATCTAGCTCTGTTAATCTAATTGTTTCCGTATGTTAGCAATCTTAAAATGTATTTGGAATGCCATTCTGTAGTTTGTTTGGCATTCTCAGTGATCTTGTCCCTTGAATTCAAAAGATATTAGAAATCTTAAGATGTATTTGGAATGCCATTCTGTAGTTTGTTTGGCATTCTCATTGATCTTTTCGTTAGATTTGTTGTGTGGCATGATAGTGAGCAATTCCCTTAGATATGGAATATGTTGTAGCTAGGCTGAGTGGATTTAGTAGAACGGAAAGCCAAAGTAATGATTTTGAGCCTAATGCGACTTGAAATTCAGATTGTGAAATAGACTGTGGTTCCTAGGTTTCCTGCTCCAGTAATGATAAGTAAAGCAGGTAGAATCTTTAGATAATGTTTTTCTGAGGTCTGACCCATTTTTTATGCAACAAACCGGTAGAAAAATGTTGTATGTACAAAATAACACAATCAATGTCTAAAATTCAAGTCAAACTTTCTGAACAACGTGTTAGCAAGCTGCAAGTCAAGCGGTTGAATATACCAGAGTGAGAGCCTGATTGTACAACACAATTTTATGAGGATCAAATGGTTGCTTGTGTTTTTTTTATTAAGTAATATAGCTGTTATAAACAGTCTAGATAAGTGACTGACCTTAATATAATACATTAGGAGGCGCAGTTATTCATACAGATGTAGTTGTCGTATCATTACGCTATAACGCCGTGGTAATCAGATTTTGACAGGTTCAATGCGGTTCTTTTTCATGTATTAAGTATCATGATTTTACGGAATTAGAGATTCACCAGTACTCCCAAATCGGTGCAATTAACAGTGCTGAATAAAGCGATGGCGACTTGAACAGTAGCTTTTGATGGTTGGCACGTTTCAGGTGATAACACCTCTATAACCTCATTTGAAGTAATTCAAGTATAGGTTTTTTGTACACATCCCGTGTTGTGTTTGTTGCAAATGTAGTTGCTGTGGAGTGTGGACTGTTCCTTGCTTTATGAACTGTTACACAGGTTTGATCAAACATGGTGTGCTGGTTTGTTTATATTTTGTTATGTTAATGCTGGTCTGCAGGTTTACGGTCACTTGATTTGAGCTAATTGATGTGCATAGGTTGGTGGTATCATTTGTTTGAGTTGGATTGAATTTCTCTGCAATCTTTGTCAGGCCAATGTTCTTAGTGTTCTATAGTTCCTTTTTCACTGAGCTATTGAAGATCAAAGGGTTGACCTGATGTGTAGTACCTTGCTCTTAGTAGGTTAGCAGTTTCATATATAGGCTTATTGCTAGTAGGTTAAACATTTTGGACTAGCATGATGGAGGAGCTTCATGTTGCTTTGAATTGTGCAGCGCCCTCAGGGAATTTTCTACTATTTTCATTTTTTTTTTGTTTTGGCAGCAACAGGATCAATTGTGTTTGTGTATTTGGTTCTGGAGTAGGAAATATGAAGGGGTAAAACAGCTGCAATTTTCTGCACTCTTGTGGCTATTGTATGTTCTATGCTGTGATCTGTTGAACAACAACTGAAACTCCCCTCCAGCTTTATGCATTAAACCCATATCATACCAAATGGAGCTGCTTGACATTCTGACAAGTACCAATTACTTCCTCCGTCCATTTTGGATTTTGGGTCATTTGTGCAACAGCCAACAGCATAACTTTCGTCGATCTGTGTTTTTATCTTTGATGTGATTCAGCTTTTTCTTCCACGCGGTTGTTTCATCTTCTTTATGTCTTTGTTTAGTTACGTTTTGTTTTCTTGTTGTTAAATCGGTGGGATGTGAAGCATATGATGTCTGAAATTGAATCCATGGTAGGTCCAAAAATGAGTAGTGTGTGAGTTAGGGGTGTATCTTATACGCAGCTTAATGCAAATATAGTATGGCGGATCACTGTCATTTCTCATGTGGCGCGACTTTGTTGCCTTTTTACTCCATACACGAAGGCCCATGCAATGGATGATTAGTTCTGTTAAACCAGCTCATGAGATGCATTTTCGAACCAGCATTATGTAATGCCCGCTGTTTGTTGTTTGTGGTTGGGTGGACGTAACGGCATCAGTCTGAATCAAATTTTTTTTCTTCCCGAAATTCTTCAATCTTTATCATCTGTTTTTGTTGCGGCTTCTGTACAGACGACCCTATTTTATTTTTATTTTTTTAATTTGGAGATAAACAAGTTCAAATTTCTCAACCTCAAAAATCTCAACGAAAAGGGATCGGAAAAAGAAAGGTTCCTGTAGATTCTGTAAACTTCTTTTGGGATGATTATTTATTAAATAAAATATTAGTTTGGCAGAGTTGCTGTCACAGAACAGCTATGATCGCACCTTCTTCCTTTAGAAGTGCGTGGGAGGAGGACTAAAATGATTTGGCATATTAGCTAGCATGTTCGTGAGATTCACTCGTGATTATACTAAACGAAATATATATACTTCTCTGGGACGTTGTTTTTGTACTTTCGTTAGCTAAACCGTCTGCGGCTAGATCAACTTAGGATTAATCTATTCGTACAAAAAGCCGAAAGTCTAATGCGCAAAAATTTGCAACACCACCTTCTAACGGGACATCCTATATTGGTAAATCACGGCTGCAGCCACTGCCTGGTTGTATACATGCCGAGAAGGTTAGGTTCTACCGTTCTACTTCTTTTACAGCTCTGCTGAGTTAGGATCTCAGCGTTCAGATAATCGCCCACGTGATATGGTCGTGGCTGCGGATGACCATACGACGAGGACCGGAAGCCGGTGTCGACCCCAAAACGAACTATGATTTTCCGTTGGATGAAGGAGAAGTGGGTGAAGATAACTATTGACTTTCCGTTCTCCATCCCAACATAATCGTGATAACCACATCCACTTGCTTCTCTCTCCACACTCTTCAAGTGTCACCCAAAACCCTCCACTTCAAAATCATCGAACCTGAATCAAATCTGCTTGCTACGAGTATATAAAACCAAGTACAACTGTCTGATATCATCTCTCTCTCCGTCAAGTCTCTACTTCTCTGCTCTTGTAGACAGACTGTGTGTGTCTTCTCTTAATGGCGCCTGCCGATTTTTCTAACTAGGAATCAGGTTCATTTTTCTTTCACTTCTTTGATTTTTTGATTCTTATTCCTTCAATTCTGTCATCCTGATTTCCAGTTCTCACAATTGTTTATGATTTCGTTATTATTACTATAGATCTGACTGACTTTTGTTTTTGTTTGAATTAGGTATTTGTACGAGCAAGAAAGAGCTGTGATTTCACTCGATTCTTCATCGGATTTGTAATTCATTATGGATTTCGCTAATTTACCTATGGATTTGAAAGAGATTAAATTATTCAATGTTGGAATCTTAATTGTGGCGACATTAGTCGTTGCTAAGATCCTTTCTAGTCTTTTCATGTCTGGATCTAAGAAAAACTTACCTCCAGTTGTCAAAGCATGGCCATTACTAGGTGGATTAGCTAGATTTATGAAAGGTCCAATTATAATGCTTAGAGAAGAGTATCCAAAACTAGGTAGTGTTTTCACTGTGAATCTAGTTAATAAGAAGATTACTTTCTTTATTGGACCTGAAGTTTCATCACATTTCTTTAAAGCTCCTGAAACTGATCTTAGTCAACAAGAGGTTTATCAATTTAATGTGCCTACATTTGGTCCTGGTGTTGTTTTCGATGTGGATTATTCGGTTCGGCAAGAACAGTTTCGATTCTTTACTGAGTCATTGAGGGTGACTAAGTTGAAAGGATATGTGGAGCAGATGGTTTCCGAAGCTGAGGTAATTGTTTGTTCATTTTTATTTACTTTTGTTTGGTTTCTTTGCCTTTGAGTTTTTTGTATGGATCTTGTCAAATACTTAAATCAGCTTTACAGTTTGTTTGTGTTTCCTTGATAATTTTAGTCTACAAACTACTTATTTACTTCCAGTTGCTTGATTTAGAAAGTGTAGGTTAGAGAGAGTTTGGAATGGGGTAATGTGGTTTCGTGCACTAGTTTAGATGATTATTTGATGATGCCAATGGGGCTTTGAATCTTTTTGTTAGATTGCTTTCAGACCTTCTAATGTGTTGAATATCGAGCTTACAGAGATGTTTCACATACACACCAACTGAAGTCCTTAGATAAGATTTGGTTTGATATAGTCAGCACTTATATTTATTGTGGTTTGTTTCTGTTTGACCATTTTTGTTGTCTGGATAGTTGGTTGTTTTGCATTGTTTGTTTGTTTGTCTGATAGCCCGTGTCAGACTATTAGGTGGGCATCCAAACCATCACTGACTGGCTGGTTGTTTTGCATTGATACAGTCATATCTAGGTTTTACTTTTATCATTCAAATACACACCATGAAATGAAAAGTTAAAAGATTAGAAGAAGAGTAAGATGTTTGCGTAGTGTGCTTATTGTTTCACCAATAAATAAAAACAAGTAAATCCTTATTTTGTGTAATTGTTGCATACAGTGCAATAGTTGACTATCTAGTATCTGACCGCTAGACGAGTAATATGTCATGGTCTCAGTTTTCAGATCTGGGTACTTTTGAGTTGAGATCATAGTATTCTGGTTCATGGTTGCAAGTGTTAAACTCAAGCTTTTCCTATGATAAAAGAAAGTGTATTGAGCGGCCTATGGTTAAGGGTACAGATACAGAACAAGTTGAAAGCCTAATTGTTGGGTTTCCTTCATTAAGTTTTGAAATACTAGTCCCGACTCCAGAGTTTTCCTCTACATTTTTATCTTAGCTTAAGATTCATTTTCAAAGTTCCTTCTGAGTTTGTTATCCTTATTCCTGACTATTGTTGGTAAACCAGGACTTTTTCACAACTGCTTCTTCAATTGCTCGATACGTGTGGAAAAAAGCCATAAGCTGTCTTTTGGTGATAAATGCATGTCTGTAATGTATATATAGGAATACTACCTTAGATGTAACATAAGTAAAATACGAAACTAGAAGAACGAGAGGTTATGTATTTTGATTGGAGTTTTATCATTCCAATTGAACCTCAAGATTGAATCTTGCTATTCCATGTAGTAAGCCTCAGGCGCTGACTGTTTATCTTTTATTATAAATTTTGCAGGACTATTTCTCAAAGTGGGGTGAGAGTGGTGAAGTGGACCTCAAGTATGAATTGGAACACCTAATTATTTTGACCGCAAGTAGATGCCTCTTGGGTCAAGAAGTCCGAGATCAGCTATTTGATGACGTATCTGCTCTCTTCCATGACCTTGATGCTGGAATGCTCCCAATTAGTGTCATTTTCCCTTACCTTCCCATCCCAGCTCATCGCCGTCGTGACCATGCCCGCAAGAAACTTGCACAGATCTTCGCTAGAATCATTGCATCACGTAAACAAACAGGAAAATGTGAAAATGACATGCTTCAGTGCTTTATTGACTCTAAATACAAGGATGGTCGGCCGACAACTGAACTCGAGGTCACTGGTCTCCTCATTGCTGCTCTGTTTGCTGGTCAGCACACTAGTTCCATTACCTCTGTTTGGACAGGAGCTTACCTTTTGAAGAACAAGCAATTTTTATCTGGAGTCGTGGATGAACAGAAAAACCTGATGAAAAAGCATGGCGGTAAAATCGACCACGACATTTTGTCAGAGATGGACACTTTACATCGATGTATCAAAGAAGCTTTGAGGCTTCATCCCCCATTGATTATGTTATTACGTAGCTCACACACCGATTTCGATGTAACGACCAAGGAAGGAAAAGAATACCACATCCCAAAGGGTCACATAGTCGCTACATCCCCAGCATTCGCCAATCGACTCCCACATATCTACAAGAATCCAGATAGTTACGACCCTGATCGCTTTGGACCTGATAGGGAAGAGGACAAGGCAGCAGGAGCGTTTTCCTACATTTCATTTGGAGGTGGAAGACATGGATGTCTTGGTGAACCCTTTGCATATTTACAAATCAAGGCAATATGGAGTCATTTGCTGAGGAATTTTGAATTCGAGCTGGTCTCACCCTTTCCAGAGATTGATTGGAATGCGATGGTTGTTGGTGTGAAAGGCAACGTGATGGTTCGTTACAAGCGACGAAAGCTTGTTCCAGGTGACGACCTATAGTCGACTTGTGCTCCCGGGATCTGAAGTAGTTAGCAAGTGCTTGGTTTGTTCATTTTAGCTTTTCTTTAAACTTTGGCATGCATGCTTCTCTCTTCGTTTTAACTTTCGGATATCTTTTTGTGTCTTGTTAAATATTCTGTTTTCTCAATGAATTTCTAGGTTTTCCTCATTATTGCTTTAGAAGGTGTCATCTTCGTTTGAGTGACTTACAGTATGAGTCTTACTTAGAGTAATCTGTTTTGATCTGGCTCTTAAATATCTGTGTTTTTCGAAATCTATTGATCAACCTGGCAGTAGATAAAATCTGTCTTTGTTGGGCAAAACCCCCTTATTTCTGGTCCAGGGTGAGTATTTTCGATTTCTTTCTTGCCCAAGCCCAACTAAAGGTTGTCATTTGCAAGAGTTCAGACTTCAGAGGATTGCTTTTCCAAACCCTTTTTCTGAGCCACTTGGGCAGTTGCAACCCCCTCCTGGAGATAGGCAATTGCTTCGTACTAATGGTAAAAATCGAACTATTCACTGTTTCAACATGTTTATTTCTTGTTGGTATTTTCTCCTCGGCAATTACTTGAGCTGCGAGTCTGTGACCATAATAATAACCAGAAAACAGTGCCCCCCTTAATGAGTTGCGACCACGGTTGTTGAAAACCATCACTACTTATGATTTCACCTCGATTTTACACGAAGAAATTGAGTACTATCATTTATGATTTTCATCGGTATTACACAGAAGAAATTTTCGAACTCTTAAACCCGTTCAATAACTAACTCCACGCTTTGAATTTCACAAACTTTCCTTTCTCGTTTACTGCACCGTCTTTATCACATATTCCAAAGTAAAAAAAAAAAGACATCTAATTATCCAAAAACGAAAGAATCACATATTCCAAAGTAAAAAAAAAAAAGACATCTAATTATCCAAAAACGAAAGAAACAAGTAAATTAAATTGTACTCCATATAGAAAATCCTCGTGTTTTTAGGGGCCACTCAAAAGGATTTAGGGGCCATCAATTTATACCCATTCAAAGACTCTAGTTAAGGGGTACCCTATATGATATTGAAGTTACATAAATGTCCTTCTGGTAAAACCGTATAAAAACCAAATCAAAAAAAATTCTACTCATTTCAACTCTTCTTCTTCCAGTTTCATATCTTCCGATTGTGGAAGAAAAAAAACTTTCCTCGTTCAAACGAAACATCGCCGCGAATCGTAAAATCAAAATATCGTCGATTCGTTTATAAAACAATGGATAAGGGAAATGAAACCCACAGACCTAGAACCAAAAATGTTGCTCGGGGTATCGATCCAAAGATTGGGATTTTAGCAAGAAATAAAGAAAATCTTGCTGCAAATGAAGAAGAACGCGAAGAACAAGTACCCGGCAATGTAGTCGGTGGTGGCGATTCTGATACTCAAACACTTCGTCAACTTCAAATGGCCCCAATTAGGTAAGAATCTATCATTTTTGGTGTTTATTTCGCTTTAATTCGTCGAATCGAGAAAAAAAATTTCTAGGGTTTTCGGTTATTTATCCAGATTCGGACGATATTCATGCTCATTTACTTCTGAATGTAGTCGTGTTCTTCATTTCTCAAGAACATCGACAGTATTCTGGAGAAAGATTTGATGATTATCTGCCGAATATTGGTGGCCATATCTTCCTGGATACAAACTGCTAATAATCGGTAGTTTAATGAATTTTCTGGCTACCGAATATATTTAAGCAGACACAGAGTATTCGGAAGAACACTCACTACCGAATGTATATATTGAAAAAATATCAAAATTTCTGATATAGGAAAAATCCCATTTTGGGGCCAGTATTTATTCGGAAGACAATATAATGTTTTATACCTCCGATTGTGTAGGATAAAATTGTAGAGTTTCTGAACTCCAGTTGATGAATATTCGGTTGTAAACATGTTTAGTTATATTCCGATTGTTTTTCATTCGGAAAAAATATGTGTCTTCTTACTTCCGAATTTGTACATTCGGGTTATAGATGTGCACTTTGTCTTCCGATTGTGTAGGATGAAAAATTTACAGCTTCTGAACTCCAATTGATGCATATTCGGTTGTAAAAATGTTTAGTTATATTTCGATTGTTTTGTATTCGGGAACAGTATGTGTCTTTTTACTTCCGAATGTGTTCATTCGGGTTATATTTCCATACTTTGTCTTCCGATTGTATAGTTTGTAAATATTGTTCCTTTCTTTGTTGTTTAGACAAAGTCGAGAAAGGAGGAAGAAAGTGACAGCTAGTGCTAGGAGGGAAAGGAGCGTCAAAGATATTCAAGTGCTCAACAAAGCTTACAAGAACAAAGCAGTCAACAAGGAGTGCAACCAAGTGCTGAACAAAGTGTAGAACAACAAGGCAGTGAACAAGGGGTGCAACCAAGTGTTGAACAAGCCGCTCAACAAAGTGAAGAACCAACTGCTCCACAAGTTACACCCCACCATGAAATTGAACCAGTTGATCCAGTGCCAAGAGTAGAAGAAGAAGGACAACCAAGTGGTACCCAAAAAGCCAAAAAAGGAAAAGATGGTGTAAAGAAGGATATTGCTAAGAAAGCATCACATCTTGTCCCTCAGCACTTGAAGAAGAAGAGTATTCTAGCAGGCACAATCCTTGGTCTACCGGCGGATGGAGGAAAATTGCTATTTGGATACAAAGACTCATGGGCCAGAGAAATATACGAAACCGAGGTAATAAAATTACTATTTTTTATTAATGTATTGATCCACCTCTATTTCCGAATGTTTGGTATTCGGTGGATAGGTATTCAGTTTTAGTTCCGATTATATATAATCAGAAATAAAGTCTGGAAATCACTACCGAATATACAGGCCAGAAAAACTATAGGTTACTGAACTCCAAATGACGCATATTCGGTAGGAAATGATCCATCTCTATTTCCGAATGTTTGGTATTCGGCGGATAGGTATTCAGTTTTATTTCCGATTATATATAATCGGAAATAAAGTTTGGAAATTACTACCAAATATACACAATCTATTTACTAAAACTTGGTTTCTTATGTATATAGGCATGGATCTATGACCACTTCCCTATCCTGAAGTTGGCCGGAGAGAACCCGGGGTGGTGCAAAGGTACTCCTAGAGGAAAAAAGTATATATTTGAAGACAACCGTTCTAGGACAAAAGAGCAGCAATTGATTCGCATGAGGGAGATTTTGGACCAATTGAAGGCCTCAGACGTATGCTTTGATCCATACAAGGAAGATCGATCCAGTGGGCATATAAATGTTCGGTCGGACTTGTCCCTTTATTTTGGACCGTTGTGGCACCCCATAGGATATGTGATGTATAACCCCTCTAGGGTGATGCGACAACACGGGTATATACAACAGCAACCTGTGGAGAAAATGGGGGATTACTACAAATTGGAGTTGGAGTTGTGCTCTTCTAGTGGTGATAATCTCACGATTGTTCACACAGGCCCACCTACTGTTCTTGATAACTGGGATAAGAGGAATGACTTCATTATCGACACTGGTAGACGAACCACCCGAGGTGATGAAAATTCTCCAGACTATATGAGTTGGTATAACAAGGTATCACATCTTTTGGTTATCCGTGAAATCAAATCCAACACTATTGCGGCGGGTTCAAGTTATAATTGTATCATCAAAGACAAACCAGCTGGTTATGATAGACTGGTGCGTGTTCTTATATTTTTGTTCATTTTATATTATTCCTATAAATCTTAGGTAATTACCGTTTGATGTTATGTCATTACGTATAAAAAACAGGTGAATAGGTTCAAGCGTGTTTCCAAAATGTTAACTGCATGCCTGAAGAGCGGAGATCCCATGCCAGCTGAGAAGATCAAAGAGGCTAGAGATCTAGTTGATAATATGGATAACGAAGATTATGCTGCCCAGTTTGGGGAGAAAGTCACGAAGAGGCATCAGCCCAAGGTGGCAGTATCAAAGACGGGTAAAAGAACTCGAGCTTCATCGAGCGCTGAAGCTGCTCCAACTGAAGCTGCTCCAACTGAAGGTGCTCAAACCCGTGGTCGTGCAGGACTGGGAGGTAGTCACGGTCGTAAAGTAAAGAAGAGCAGATAAATGACAATGATTTTTGTTGTACATTGGAAATTTGTTTGGGTACTAAGTTAGACAAGTTCAAATGACAATGATTTGTGTGGTATATTCGGAAGTTTTGGTAACTAATTTAACTTCCGATTATTTCAAAGACAAAATTTGAAAAGTATAAGTTTTTCCAAATTCTGATTTTTGGGCCATCGTACATTCGGAACTTTACAAAAAAATTATCCTCCGAATATTACAAGTTCAAAACAAACCACGCCATGGCTCCAGGTGGTTCCAAGGGCCAATATTGAAGGTTAGACAACCCATATTCGGAAGTTTTGGTAACTAATTTAACTTCCGATTAATTCAAAGACAAAATTTGAAAAGTATAAGTTTTTCCAAATTCTGATTTTTGGGCCATCGTACATTCGGAACTTTACAAAAAAATTATCCTCCGAATATTACAAGTTCAAAACAAACCACGCCATGGCTCCAGGTGGTTCCAAGGGCCAATATTGAAGGTTAGACAGCCCATATTCGGAAGTTTTGGTAACTAATTTAACTTCCGATTATTTCAAAGACAAAATTTGAAAAGTATAAGTTTTTCCAAATTCTGATTTTTGGGCCATCGTACATTCGGAACTTTACAAAAAAATTATCCTCCGAATATTACAAGTACAAAAAAAACTGTTTCCTGGAACCAAACAACACCATAATCGGAAAGAAAGTTGACTCATAACATAACCGAATATTACAATCGGTAGGTTGTTTAACAAAATAATCTACCGATTTCGTATAATCTGCTAGTTTTTATATTAATAATACTCCGATTACATCCATTACATAAAGTTCAAACGGCCTTAACCTTACAATTTCGTCAAAAGCACCTAAATCCATACTCCTAATTGACCATAAAAGTATTAAAACAGATCATAACTTCCAGTGACCATAGAAATTGTCCCTCTTGATTTTGTAGCATCCTTCATGTTCAAATCGTTTCCCGTAGAAGTCCACATACCGGCGATCCGCAAGATTTCTCTGAAATTACGAATGAGTGACAAGTTAGTACTAACTTTTGTTAATGTGAGTTAGAGTTACAGAGATACTTACTCGTTTTTCATACGTCCACCAAGGAAAAGCGTTCCTAACAAACCGTTCATCATCTTCAAGTTTGTCAATCTCTTTATCGAGCGCATTCTTTCTCATCTTAATGTCATTGGATGATCTTCGAATTCGATTACCATCTAAGGCCTCAAATACCATTAAGATACGGTTCCATATCTGCTCTTCGGATTCCGATTTGTGGAGTTTGTGAACACGATCATGAGCAGTTACCACAACCCACGCTCTATAAATAGCACAATCTTCTTCTTCGGCAAAAGCAATATCCATGTTTTTTGTTATGAAAATTAAAACTGAAGAGAGGAAAGAATTTGGTGCAATTGGGGTGATAGATATGAGTTTCTTCATATAGGTTTAGGGTCCAACGGCTCTTTTTGTTTTTCCCAAAAACTCCAACGGCTAATTTGACGAAAGTTGAATGTGGAGAAACCAATAATCGATAGGTATTGTATTTAGCATATCTACCGATTATGGTAGCTTTCAAAATTTGAATTTGGGGCAATTTATAATCGGTAGGTTTTGTAATATATTTAATTCCCGATTAACGCTGCATCCAAAACACGAACCAAGTGGTTATGGCTGGCTGTGTACACTCCCGATTAATGAACACAAATCATTCTAATACTGCACCGACTACAATCGGAAGTCTGGGATATATTTTGGCTTCTGATTGCAATCGGAGGATAACAATGTTATCATATCCTCCGAATATATAAGGGTAATTTCGCCATTACGAATTACGCGAGATAAGAGCTGGCTACATTTTTCCTTTAAATGACCTTTTTTGTTTTATTATTGGCCCCTAAATCCTTTCGAGTGGCCCCTAAAAACGCGAGGTAGAAAATGACTTCACACAAATAAGCAATAACCTCGTACAAAAAGCACCTCCTAAAGCTTCAAGAAGCACTTTCATTAAGTCAGCAAATCTAAGAAGTGAAGGGTGTTTAAGTCTTTCACCCACCACAAAGCCCAAAGGTGTGGGACCCACGAGATATAGCCGTTGGAAGAAGAGGAGCTGATAAAATAGAGTCAAAGAGAGGACCTAAGAATCGAGGTGTAAATAAATTTCCCAACCAATTAGAAATGTTAAATACTATTTAAAACTAGCCGTTAGGTTCATTATTTGGAGAGAGCCTCTCTGAAAACACTGAACCCTCTCCAATTCACCTCATTTTCTGTCCACCAAATTTATCTCCCCCATAAACAAGAGAAGATTCCCTCACTCACTCTCTCTATCTCTCACTACAAAACCCATTTCTCTTCTTGCCTTTCTCCTGTTTCACACTATCACTCCTTCTGTTTCACTTCAGCTCATCACCTACAGCTTCATCAATGTCTATAGTGAATTTGTGTGGGTTTAACACAGACCCATTTCAGTTTCTAATGAAAAGAAGAATTCATCAGTGTAAAAAGAAAGAAAAATGGAAGAGAAATCATCATTCATTGATTTCAAACCATTTATTTTTATTTCTACTATTTTTAGCCATTCAATCAGTTTCAGCAAAATGGGACGGAATTATTGTAACTCAAGGCGATTATCAATCACTACAAGCAGTGAAACACGACTTAATCGATCCGAAAGGGTTTTTACGGAGCTGGAACGACAGTGTTAGTGCTTGTTCAGGTGGATGGGCTGGAATCAAATGTGCACAAGGTCAAGTTATTGTAGTTCAGCTTCCATGGAAAGGGTTTGGTGGTCGAATCTCTGAAAAAATCGGACAACTTCAAGCACTTCGCAAGCTTAGTCTCCATGATAACTATCTTACTGGTACAATTCCTACATCTCTTGGTTTTTTACCGAATCTTAGAGGTGTTCAGCTCTTTAATAATCGTCTTTCCGGTAATATTCCACCATCAATTGGTTCTTGTCCATTGCTTCAAACTATTGATTTTAGTAATAATAAACTCAATGGGATAGTCCCTTACACTCTAGCAAACACTACTAAGCTTTATTATGTTAATCTTAGTTTTAACGGTTTATCGGGTTCTGTTCCGGTTAGTTTCACAAAGTCACCTGCTCTTACTTTCTTGGCACTTCAGTATAATAATTTTACTGGACCTATTCCTGTTTCATTAGCCAAATTGAGTAATCTGCAAGAGATTTCATTGGGTCATAATCAGATTAATGGGACTATTCCTACAGAAATTGGCTCATTATCAAAGCTGCAAATACTAGATGTCTCGGATAATGATTTAACTGGTACAATTCCTGCAAGTCTTGGTAACATTTCTAGTCTGACCAAGCTTGATTTATCTGAAAACAGTTTATCTGGAGAAATTCCAAATTCAATTACTGATTTAGCCAATCTCAAATTCTTGAATGTTTCTTATAATAATCTGTCCGGTGCTGTTCCGATTCTTCTACTGAGAAAATTCAATTCAACTTCTTTTATGGGAAACCTTGAGCTTTGCGGTTATTCAGCTTCAACCCCATGTCCATCTCCTCCACCTAGTATCTCACCGACATCATCCGCGGCTTTGCCACACCGTCGCCGTAGATTGAGTACTAAAGATATAATTCTCATAGCTGCAGGATCTCTTCTTGCAGTTTTACTTCTTCTTTGTTGTATTTTACTGTGCTGTTTGATTAGAAAAAGATCTGCTTCGAAAACGAAGGGCACTCAGGCTGGTACCGAAAGAGCTGTGACCACAGAGAAGGGTGCAGCTACAATGGGGCCTGAAGTGGAATCTGGGGGTGAAGCTGGTGGGAAATTAGTGCATTTTGATGGGCCATTGACATTTACGGCCGATGATCTTTTATGTGCAACTGCAGAAATAATGGGGAAAAGTACTTACGGGACAGTTTATAAGGCGACATTGGAGGATGGCAGTGAAGTTGCAGTGAAGAGATTGAGGGAAAAGATTGCTAGGAATCCTAGGGAATTTGAAGTAGAGGTTAATTTGCTCGGGAAGATTCGACATCCGAATCTGTTGGCTCTTAGAGCTTATTATTTAGGCCCCAAAGGAGAAAAGCTTCTCGTGTTTGATTACATGCCTAAAGGGAGTCTTGCAACTTTCCTCCATGGTAAGCAACTTCAACCAACTCTATAAAGTTCTTTTCTGTCTACATTATAGCTTGGGCTTGAATTCATTGGTTCAATTGCTGTTTTTAGAAATAGTTGTACAGCTTCAAATTGTTTTTGCGAAAAGTTAATTTCTGTTTCTTAAGATGAAATTGGATTTGAACTCCTCTCAATTGTTCTTATGTTCATCTATGCAGCTCGAGGTCCTGATATGCCCATTGATTGGCCAACAAGGATGAACATAGCCATTGGTGCAGCTCGTGGTTTAAGCTATCTTCACCACAACGAAAACATGGTTCATGGGAATTTGACGTCTAGCAACATTTTACTTGACGAACAAACAAATTCGAAAATTGCAGATTATGGCTTGTCACGACTCATGACCACTGCTGTCAATTCAAATGTGATTGCAACAGCAGCAGCTCTAGGATACCGTGCTCCAGAACTGTCGAAACTTAAGAAAGCAAACACAAAAACTGATGTCTACAGTTTAGGAGTTATCATATTAGAACTTCTAACTGGGAAATCTCCTGGAGAGGCAATGCATGGAGTTGATTTGCCACAATGGGTTGCTTCAATTGTGAAGGAAGAATGGACAAATGAAGTTTTTGATGTCGAGTTAATGAGAGATGCTTCTACAACAGGAGATGAATTGCTTAATACTTTGAAACTAGCTCTACATTGTGTTGATCCATCCCCAGCAGCAAGGCCAGAAGTCCAACAAGTACTTCAACAACTGGAAGAAATTAAGCCTGAGTTTGCTTCCAGTTCTGGTGATGATAGTGGTGCTGGTGTTAGTGGCTCTGGTGATGGTGCTACCGTCGCCGCCCCTACAAATTGATGGACACCTCTTAGAGGCCGTTGATGTTGCTTTTGGTAGAAGATGATATAGATAGTATTAGCGGTTGTAGTAAAGTTATGTCTGAGATTAAATTCTTTTATTCTTAAAGTTTTGTCTAATGTTTGAGAATGGGAACTTGTTCTTAATCTCTCAGTATGTAAATATAGTATAAGTTTTGTCTAATGTTTGAGAATGGGAACTTGTTCTTAGTCCATTTCACCGTAAAAATATGTTCTTTACAATATCACCCACCTCTTTAAGATTCTTAAATAAAGATGCCGCGTTTCAAGAAGATTGCTAACAGGGGTACCAGATTAAGTGGAGGTGTACCAAAATCACGATAAGACAAAACATGTTTCTATATATGACAAAACAAATTTTGCCTTGGCTTGGTACACCCCCACTAATCCTGGCACCCCCATTACCAACCTTGGGGTTT
Source organism: Papaver somniferum (assembly GCF_003573695.1). Taxonomy (NCBI): domain Eukaryota; kingdom Viridiplantae; phylum Streptophyta; class Magnoliopsida; order Ranunculales; family Papaveraceae; genus Papaver; species Papaver somniferum. The sequence goes on along the minus strand of NC_039366.1, from coordinate 116,862,544 downwards.
TAGAGGTTAAAAGTTAAAACCCAGCAGAGAGCATTGGTTTATTTTCTTAGAGGGCACAACAAGATAATGGCTGGCACTTTTGAATTTGCTGAGAGAAGGTTTCCATTTCTTGAACTTCCAAGTTCTGCAACGGACATCTACCTTCCGGCTTCTATTTCTCGGCAACTTACCTTTTCCCTTTGGTTTCTAAACAGAACACGCTCGATCTCTATAAATCCACAGTTGATCATAATCATTCATTATCCCTCTTATTAAACCTTTCTTTCTTCAATCTTCTTCTCTAAATCACTCATCAATCTTCTGTAACTCCCTCACCAATTTCTCTTAAAATCCCTGTTCAATCTTCTATAATTCATTCATCAAAAATGGATATTGAATCAGGAAAAATAGATTCACAAATCAGCAATGGTAAGTATTTTGAAAGTGGGTTTGAATGGTTTAAGGGTTTAACTGGGAAGATCATACGAAGTGGAACCGAATTTGAGGGTAAAGTAGAAAAATTGGGGAGAGACGATCCAAGAAGACTAATTCACTCCTTGAAAGTTGGAATAACCCTAGCATTGGTCGCTATTCTCTTCTATTTTAGTCCCATTTATGGTGGATTCAAGTCTGCAACAATGTGTGCAATCTTAACAGTGGTTGTCGTTTTTGAGTTCAGTGTTGGTGCCACTTTGGGTAAAGGAATGAACAGAGCAATCGCAACATTTGTAGGTGCTGGTTTAGGGGTTGCTATTCATCACCTAGCAGACCTAGCCGGAAAGGGAGGAGAACCCATTCTTCTCGGGTCTTTCGTCTTCTTATTGGCCGCAACAGCGTCTTTTTCTAGGTTTTTGCCCGGTATCAAAGCAAGATATGATTATGGAGTTTTAACTTTCATACTGACATTTAGTTTAGTTTCTGTATCCGGTTACAGGATTGATGAAATCTTTGAATTGGTTCTTCACAGGTTCTCCACTGTTTTGATTGGTTGTCTTATATGTGTGATGATTTCAGTCTTTGTTTATCCTGTATGGGCTGGTGAAGATTTGCATAATCAAACTTGTCTCAACATGGAAAAACTTGGGGATTTATTAGAAGCAATTGGAAAAGATGGTCTAGTTCATGACAACAACACTAGCAAATCCTTACTTCACCTTCCTGGATGTGAAAGTATTATAAACTCAAAAGCAGCTGTAGAATCGCTTCTCAATTTTGCAAGATGGGAGCCACCACATGGAAAGTTTAGATATGGTCATCCATGGAAGCACTATTTGAAGACCAACATGGTAACTCTTCAATGTGCATACAAGATTCAATCTCTTTGCAACTCCATCAAAACTTCTCAAACCCAATCAGTGGAATTAAGTAAGATGATTCAAAAGGAAAGCATAACAATGTGTATAGAATCAGGGAAAGCACTGAAAGAATTATCCGATTCAATTAAGATGATGGCGTATTCTGAATCTGTTTTGAAACACCTTAAAAACTCAGCAAATTCTGCAGATAACATCAAATTTTCCTTACAGTCATGTAAATTGGAGGATACAAACATCTTTGAGCTGATGCCGGTAATTCAAACAACTACCCTACTGATGGAAGTCATTGAGAGCATAGGAAGTATTGTTGATTCAGTTCATGAATTTTCTAGCCTAGCAAAGTTCAAAGGTTCAGAGGTGCCAAAACCGCAAGTGGAGTGTATTTGTAGTGATGATCAGGCAGCCCATGTTGTTATTATGGTATGTGCACTATCTTCAGATCTGGAAAGTGGAGTTTCACAAGACAATTGCCATTTGTGATCACTGTAACTGTGTAAAAAGAAACTTGTAATTAAAAGCTTTCGATTTCTGCAACTCTATATGTAAAGGTAAATGGTAAGCTAACCTGAATTACCATGAGCAATTTTGTGATTCATTTATTCTTTAATTAATAAAAATTTATTCTCTTTTGCGATTTTTCTTAAAGGTATTATTGATCATTTCTTTGTTGCCACTGAAATTTTTTAAAGAACTGTTTATCTTGGTGATGAGGTCTCGGTGCATACAGCGCGAAAATAGAGCATGCCAGACATTAGAGTTGAGCAGTACCCAAGAACTTGAGGATATTTTGGACTAGCTAGGGCCTTGAGGTGGAATTTCAGTTCTGGCTTTTGTGGTTACACTAGATGGTGTACAAAAATGGTTGTTTGTATATGGATGTTGAACCTATACTTCACTGTTTTGGCAATTGTACGGCATCAACTGGAACAGCTTAGGTCTTTCGAGCTGACGGTTCTGCTATCGGATTTGCTCCCCAACCCAAGGCTAGAAACTTCAGCATAATCTATCTGGTAAATTCCTTGCCTATGCTTGTTCTATTTTTCTTTTGAGTTCCATAACTGTTCTGATAAACGCTTTCGAACTGCAAACAACAACTCTGAAATTCTGTATGGTATGTATTATTGAAAACTAAAGGGAGAAAAAGATTATTGAATCATTTTTTTCCTGTTTGCTATAGATCCTTGGTATTCAGCCTTAGCACATGTGCATTACTCATGATGATCCCAACTGGACTTGGTGGGTCTTTGAGGCCAGTTGTGTTAAATGAACTAGTTTTTCTACAATATTTATGATTATGCTGAATTGCATTTCTTTGCTACATAGTTTTGTCAGGTACCTTGTATAGGGATCCTCTATTGTCATTGTAAAAAGCTCTTACAGTAAAAGTTTTCTATAAATCTACTGCACAAGAATTTTGAATGAGCTAGGAGCAGGTCATCCTCAAGCAGTACAACTTGTGTTTGTTTTGGCAGTCACAAAGAGAATTTTAGTAGGCACAATCATGATTTTGCTATGCCGTACCTGGGTCAATGATTCTAGTAATGAGAAAGAGGTGGTGGTTTATGTCTCCAAAGAAACAAACAAAACAAAGGGAATAGATTTGGCTCATTTGATTGAGACTATACATAGACTACTAGAGAGGACACACACAGGTTAACTCATTTCAGGTCCTTAGAGTTGGGGAGTTTAGAAGGGAAATTGAGAGTTGGTGATTAACCTTATCACATGGTAGAATGGATATAGGGTGGAATGAAGTGGATGATTGGCAGTGGGGGGACAGAGGAGGGTGCAGCTGCAATGGGGCCTGGAGTGGAAACTGGGGGTGAAGTTGGTGGGGAATTAGTTCATTTTGACGGGCCATTGACATTTACTACAGATGGTTTTTATGCGAATCTGCGGAAATAATGGGGAAAAATACTTATGCGATAGTTTATAGGGTATCATTGGAATATGGTTGTGAAGTGCAGCTAAGGGATTGAAGGAAAAGATTGCTAGAAGTCGTAGGGAGTTTGAAATAGAGGTTAATTTTCTTGCGGTATCTGAACATATGGGCTCTTAAAGCTTAATATTTAGGCCCCAAAGGATAAAAACTCCCTGTGTTTCATTACATGCCTAAAAAGGCAGTCTTGCAAATTTCCTCTATGGTAATGAACTTCAACTATTTCTGTTGAGTTCCTTATGTCTCAACTATAGTTGGGAACTTCCATTAATTGCCTCAATTAGATTATGTAATGTTTTACAACTTCAATTTGTTTTAGCAAAAAGTTGATTGTTTCAAATTTGCAGTTATGACTTATGAGTAATCACATTAGAATTTCCGACTGGGACATCTCCTGGAGAGGCAATGCATGGAGTTGATTTACCACAATGGGTAGCTTCAATTGTGAAGGAAGAATGGACAAATGAAGTTCTGGGTGTCGAGATACTTCTACAACAGGAGATGAATTGCTTAATACATTGAAATTAGCTCTGCATCATGGTGATCCATCTCCAGCCGCACGGCCAGAAGTTCAACAATTGGAGGAGATGAAGCCTGATTACTTCCAGTTCTGTTGATGATAGTGGTGCTGGCTGGTGCTGGTGTTAGTGGCTCTGGTTATGGTGCCGCTATTGTCCCCCCTACAAATGGTGGAGTAAAAGGGTTTCTGATTCCCTTATCACACTTTTTTTGTTCGGGTTGAAGTTAACCACAGAATGGTAAGTTGACCCTTTTCAATGTTCTAATGATGTGTGATTTCATACTAGGAAACAAGAGTGGACCATGGAAAACTGTTTGGTCTTAGATAGATTAGAAAAGTGAGGTACTTTTGAACATTCAGCAGTGGACCTGAAAGTAGTTCTGATCAGCACAAGCAAAAGACCCAATCATTCATGTAATTCCCTGCTTGACTGACGCCTTTTCGCACAATGTCCTTGGCATAAGTGGAAGTCTTCAAATATGGAAACTGAGAGTTCATTCATTATGACTTCTGAAGTAGTTTAGGCAGTCCACATAGCTGTTCCACCTTCTGATTTCGGGTCACCCTGAAAACCGATCTATATATTCCACCTTTCTGGTCTATTTGAACATACTTTTCAGGTTTAAGAACATGGAGATTTCTGGCTCTAGGAGGAGAAACAGCAAGGAGAAGAAAGAAGAAGCAATGTCAGGCGGAAGGATTCAAGAAGATTGTTACCAAGAAATCCTGATAAGATTACCAGTGAAATGCGTATTGAAATGTAAGTCTGTCTGCAAATCGTGGTATTCCTTAATTTCTAACCCTAGTTTTGCTAAATTTCACTTCCAACAAAATAAAAACAACTCTATCAGTAGTATGTTGGTTGGGCTTTCCGAATATAGGAATTGCCAATTAATCCACGCTATAGGTTACAATTCAATAGAATCGTCCATATCATGCGTATTTTTTTGAAGAAGATCATGCTTTCAGAAGGCGTTGCCCGTTCAACTTGGATATTGATTCTGTTAAATTATTTGGTTCTTCTAATGGTCTGGTTTTTCTTTTGCTTGATGGTGATGGTAAGACCTTCTTATGTGTTTGGAACCCAGCTACTGGGGAATATAAAAAGATACCTAGATCACAAAATACATATTATTTCGTCAATGTCTGCATTTATGGTCTTGGATATGATGGTAAGAATGACGAGTACAAGCTTGTAATTGGGCTATGTTTCAACTTAAGTGGATTGAGTACTGTAGTGGAAATCTTTTCATTAAGATCAAATTCATGGGAAACTATCCAAACACCTTATAATTTTAATTATGATATAAGCGGGAACATGGGAAATCTGTTAATGGGAATCTACATTGGTTAGCCAAAGGGGCATGTGGCGTTTGCATAGTCTATTTGGATATCAGCGATGATCCGCCATCATTCAAGGAAATTCAACTACCAGAAATTCCTACGTTGGACTTCATTACTGTTTCAGTGACGGAAGAGGGGCGTCTTTGTGTAATTGCTAATAATGGTAATTGGGCTGGTTTTTTCCGTGTTGAAGTATGGGAAATGCAAGTTTATGGGGTTCGCGAATCTTGGACTAAACGTTGTGTTATTAAAAATAACACAATACCTCAGGCAGTTATGTTTAAAGAAGTTTTTTTCAATAATTTATGGTCTTTTAAGAATGGGAAGATTGTATTCATGGATCCTGGTAATGTAGTAGTATATGATCCAAAACATGAAAGTGCTATTGAAAGAAAATTGGATAGATTTGCAAATTTGATATCAGAAGTGAACTACTCAGAAAGCTTAGTTTCAGTCAATTCTGGTACTTACGCGGGGAAAGAACGAATAGAGGAAGTAACCCAAGACCACATAAGAATGTTTTATTATACTGCTCCTTATATGAAAACTATGAAATAGTTTGCGCTTTAACATTTCAGGTATTTTGTTTTAGCTTTCGAAATCTATTAATAGCATGTAACTGGTATCGAATTATGTTCATCCCATTCTCTTGAGCAATTCATGTTCCTATTTATAAAAAAAATCTGGTTAGCTATTTTCTCATTGATTTTCTGTTTTGATTTTGTGTGCACAATTCTGAATTATAGCTGACATTGTTGAGTGAGTTGATCTGCATTAAGCACCTAATTTAATCAATGAGTAGTTTTCTGTAACTTGTGGTGGATAACAAATACAGGAAAAATGAGACAGCAAGGGAACTGATGTTCCCATTACAGCCCCGTATTCTTCACAACTTGACCCACGGTCACCTGTTTAACCGAAAACCAACTGTCAACGATACTGTATTTGAAGTTTATAACTGTGGGAGTGGTTGAAGATAGGTGTCTTTGTGTAGTTGCTGATAATGGTGATCCGGCTAGTTTTGGTCGTGTTTAAATGCAAGTACATAGAGCTTTATCTTTTGAAACTCATTTATAGAATTGGAATCACGTAAAAAGCCTGGCCTGAGTTTAATCCTTGTCTGAACAGAGAAAAGTCGATCCTAAGTCCTAACACTTCAGTGAAGAAATTACAATTTTCTTAGCAGGTTCTTTGAATGCAGGGAGAAACAAGAATAGGTTTAAAGCACCTAAAAACATTTCTGAAGTCTGGCTTCCTCCAGCAAATGATCATGTTAAACTTAATTGTGATGTTTTTTTTTTCTGTAATTGTACTAAACTGGTGGAGTGAGAATAATAGCTCGAGCTCATGATATTGCAGGTAAGCGCATTGGCTCAGAATGCACCAGCATTCGCAGAGCAGTATATGTGGAAGAGATGGAGTGCTTGGAAGCAGAAAAAGCAGTAGCATGGGCATTCTCCAGAGGACACAATAAAGTTATCTTTGAAACTGACTCTCAGCTAGCAGTTAAAGCAAAACTAATGAAATGAAAATGTACCAACAAAAAAAAAATAATTGGAGTCTCTTGGCAACATGAGGCATCATTGAAGACATCCTATTTTATTTGAAGCAGTTTGACAGTTGGAGTTCTATTTATCTTCATAGACCTGCAAACAAATGTGCAGATATGATGGCTAAACATGCCCGTAGAAACAAAGTTACAGATTCTTGGTTTTCTAGCATACCAAGTTTTATTAGTATTGTACTGTATGCAGAACTAAACAATCTGCAAGTTTAAATCTTAATAAAAGTTTCTTTGCATAAAAAAAAAGAGTTGCATCCTTGTCTGAAACTCGATCAACAGCATCTATGGGATGTGTGTTTTCAGACTGGGAAAGCAAGAGTGGGCCATGGAAAACTGTTGATGGAGCAGAAAAGTAACTGTTTGTTTTCGCTGCTCATTAACCTCAGCACAAGCAAAAGACCCAACTAGCTTCGAGAGAAAATTAAAAGAAACTAATACCCCTTTTGTTTGAATTACCTTAAGTCCACTCTCCAAGTTGGTGGTAACAATCTCAATTTCTCCAGACATGGCGATGGAAGGGTTAAACAGGAAAAGAATATTTTCTTTGCAAATCAAAAAGCTTCATGCAGTTACTTAATCGGTTAGTGCAGTTAAAGCGTAAGGTCCAGTGTACAGTACAAACATAGCCACAACTTGGGTCATGGGAAACCTCAAGTCACTCAAGTGTAACGATACTGACCAACAAATGCAATACCTAACGTTGTGTTGCAATCTACTGCATACCACCCTGAATATTGGGTCTACTATACAAGTGTAATTTAATGAGATATCCTCTAGAGATAAATTCACTTGCTATTGCTTGAGGATTTCATGACAGAATCCATTGGTGCGAGTACTTTGCTATTGCTTTTATCTCACCCACTTTGATAATTCTAGTATGTGTCACTGCTCGGACGAGGTCTTATCACATAATGTTACGTACATTTGTGGAAGTCTTTTTCTTTGTATTTGGATGGTCTGGAACGGTGGTCTTGGACTACATCCTCACTTAATTTCTTAAGGAGTTATTTCTGACAATTACGGGGTTCGAAACCCTACCTCCACTTGGTGGTTGGCATCTTCAAATTTTTGGAAACGAGTGTTTATTCTGTAGATTGGAAATTTGATTATGATCTTTTTTTTTAGGTCCAACGCTGGAAATTGGATTCTGATGCCATATGTTCTATCTAGAATCCTATTATTGGGGCCGCAAACGACTGGCTTTTTTGGGGCTACATAGGGTCATGAAATATGAATCCATGGAACCCCTTATCATGATATCTTTGTAATACCTAATCTACCCTCAATTTGATTAGTGCTAACTAAAATAATTAAGCTAACTAATCAATATTAATGAATTGATTAGATTAACCAAATGATTACTCTTTTGAAAATCAAAACTTGACTTTCATGGATTTTGAAGAAGGAGAAGGATGACTTTGGTGAAAAAATTTCGATGTACAACCTTTAATATTTCAATTATAAAGATAAAATTATATAATGCGGAAAACAAATAACACATGCACCAGAAATTTTGTTAACGGGGAAACTACAATCTTGTATAAAGACCCCATGACCTAATCCGGATTGAATACACACTAATTTAAGTTGTTACACCGATTACCTACTATCAGATTTTGGACTAGACGTAATACCTTGCTTTATTTGTATCCTTTTTTTCTGTACTTAAAAGGGTAAAATATATTTTACTTAGGGGTAAAATATTATTGATAAAAAGAAAAAGGGAAATAAAAGAGAAGCGTTGAGGCGAAACAAGAGGAGTGTGAACTATACCCACTCCAAACTACAACCGACTACAGACGCAACGTCATACAAGGCACAAACAAACCACAAGAACAACATACACTAGTTGTATATGCACGTGTAAAAACATATGGCTTCAGTTGTATCATGCACTTGTAAAACTCCTAGCAAAAAACTGTTTCTCTTTAGGAATTTCTCATCTAAATCTTCTAGCAGAATATTAATTCTCTTTAGAAAATACTCTTTTAAATCTTCTAGCAAAATGTTAACTCTCTTCGTAAGATGTTCCAAAACAATTAGGGTTTACATGTTCCGTAACCTAATTGATTTTCCCTCACAAGATGACCGAGAAATGATCTAGAGATATCTTGATCTATCGAATCTAGGGTTTACGACAGATAACCCTTAAATGGCCTTATAGCAGAAGTGAAGACCTTATAATAGACATGGATTATTAGAATCACCTACATACAGGTTCTGCAACTATCAAAAAAAGATAGATCCCCAAGTAAATTCTTCAAAATCTCACTTTTGTTCGTGAAGAATAAAGATGTGGACACCAACCTTATGCAATACACACAATTTTCCAAGGGAAGGGTTGTGTAGCTACTTGAAACTTTATAGTAAATACCCAAGGCTAAGTTGCTTAAAATTCAAGCCACCTTGTCATGGAAAGTGAAAACGCGGGGGTACCAAAATACACCACCAACTTTTTCTTAGGCAACCTGTATGGACTAAACTCGAATACAATTCCGAGAGTTACAACTTAATGAATCTCAATGAGGAATTATATGAAGAGCTTATATCTCTTTCTCTCACAATCAGAATGTAAACAAAGACAAGTTCGTGAACCTGATTATTCCGTGAGAGTACTTGGACGATTCCAAAGATCAATATCCAAGATCAATCAAGTTGTATCCAACAATTGCGTTGGACTTATCTACTTGAATTGATTTTACATACAACCCGTGTTATTTCAATTATAAAGATAAACAATATAATGCGGAAAAGAAATAACACAAACACCTAGAATTTTGTTAACGAGGAAACTGCAAATGCAGAAAAACCCTGGGACCAAGTCCAGATTTGAACACCAAACTGTATTAAGCCGTTACATACTCTAGCCTACTATCAAAACTTCCGATTGGAATGTAGTTGAGACTGAATCTACCGTCAAAACAATTCAGTTACACTGGCGCTCCTTACACCTCTTGAATCCCAGCAAGACCCCGCGCAATTGATTCCCTTAGTTGATGTCCTTTACATCCTAAGAGTTGCTTCAACTTAATTGAAGACTTTAAACCAATCTGCCTCCCACAAATAATCCTATATGTGATTTCCGTGCTGATAAAAAATCAAGGTGAGGTAGGAAATCGATTGCAATAGACAAAGTCTAGTAAACCTCAAAATCCAGTCTTATGACTGCCGAAGAGCAGCCTAGATTATTATTCACCTCACAAGTAGATACTTGTGGAATCACAAAGTCTGAGACGAAGAAACTTTGTGATTTCTATCTATCTTGTTTGTTGGAGTAATAGGCTAGACGATCAAAACACGATCAGGATACACAAACTATCAGGATAAAGATAGTTGAACCTGGATTCACGAATCCCTAGGTGAAGTCTTTTTAGTCGCTAAACCTAAAAATATTTAAAGGAGGGGCTGAATTTAGTTTACAACTAGGACACACAAGAATAATGTCAGGGATTCAAGGATCCCAGTTGTTTAGGTTCTCCTTATATATACTTTCAAGATCAAGGTTGTTTTAGATTTAAGCTAAGGTAGCTTTGGAATCAAGCAACAAATAATCACTGTTAGATGAAAAACTTGACTTGAGGTTAACATAGTAAAATATACACTCTGGTTAGGATAACCATAACCAAACCGTGTATGATATCTTTTTCATGAAAGGTTAGCCGAAACTAGCCAATTGGACGATAAGCTTAGCCATTTTCATATAACACTTTAAGACTTTAATATTGAGTCGCAAATGTGATCAATCATGTCTAGATAATGTTTTTATAGAGTTGTTCAAATGTCGATTATCTCATAGAAATAATTCTGATGCATCTGAAAATATTCAACACGGTAAGTACGGGTACCTGGTACGTGTATTGTACATGTTCGTGAGTATTTTTATCATGGTACATGTACCGGGTATTATACCCTTAAGACAAAAAAGGGTTCAGGAATCCACAGATATTTTATGGTTTGCATACTGGGTATGCCTACATTTTTGGTTTAGAAACCAACAGATATTTTCCGGCTTGCATACTAGGTATGCGTACCTTCCTGTTTCATGAGCCAACAGACTTTTTATGGTAAGGATACCAGGTATGCGTACCAAAAAATCGCTACTGAACTATAGCTATGCCGGTACGTGTACTCGGTACATGTACTGTGGCTCTGGACTATAACAATTCTCCCTGTATGTGACTGGTGTGCATACTGTCATGTATCCAAATTTACAATAGTTCTATATCTCTCTAATAATCGATTTGAAACATTCCTGAATAACATCAATGACACATATCATTGTTTCAGGTTATTTTCAAATGATTAAATCTTGAATTATAATTAGGTCATAAACAGTAAATTGTTCTTAATCAAATTCATACAAGCATGAACAAATGTTCTTAAGCTTAGCATATTTTGAGAACGATTATCAAAATAAACTTGACTCGAAATTTCTGTTATGCATGTACTGTCTAATTTAGTCATGTGACATTTTCTCATAGATAGAAAGGTGAAAACTTGAAAAATAGGTGGTCCAGTCTTCACTTACCTTTTGTTGATGAATTTCTCCAAAAGCTTGGTTAATCTTCGCCTTCAAACAGTACAATGCAGTAATGTCTGGTACTCAACTACACACTTCTATCCTAATCCGAGACTTGACTAAATGCAAACTACAAATCAAGATATAGTTTTGATTAACTAAATTTGACAACAAGCTTGCGATAGCAATACTTGTGAGTTCGACCGAGCAATGCTCGAACAAAAAGGAAACATCAAAAACTTGACCAAGATAGGCATAAGTTACGTTTTTGTGGTTTAGTAAGCGAACTGTTGCTGAAAGTTCTTGTAGTGTTTCCCATTCACAAATTGAACCACTTTTTTCAGCTTTAATGTTTTTGATAAACACATTTTTGTGTCTGACTTGTCTCAATTTTATATATTGTTAGTGCTCATTTTTGTACATATTATGATGTTTTATGTGTTGTAGGTATTTTAGGGAAATAAACATTTTTGGAAAAATTGGTTCGAAAAGCGATAAAGGCACCCCAAAAAATTAATACAGGCACCCGTGGACAATTGTTAAAGGGACCCCAGCAGAGGATAGGGGCACTCAGTCTTCTCAAATTCAAAGCAAAATTTTGGCATGAAATATTCACATCGTACTGGCATATTAAGTGTCGATTTTGGGAAAGTTCTGGGGAGATTCTATCGGAGAATTTGCTTGGGCTAGACTTGATTGGGCTAAACAGGGTAGGTATAGGTGATTGGTTCGATTAAAATTGGCTAGATCATCGGTATGAAATAAAATAGAGGTTAGAGATGCTCACGGGATTCTGTTTAGTTTTATTATGCAAGTTGCGTGGGAGTTAGGAGAAGAATATCTTACCTGACTCTATCTTTGGAAGATGTTACAGCTGCAGAAGACGCGTAAACAAGATAAGGAATGAAAATTCCCATAACTTTTGAAAAACTAAAAGAGAGATTTAGCCGGGTTTTTTAGGATTGTTGTGGTGTATAAAAGGATTGTTCGAGTCCCAAAATAGTTTACAAAAGTTTAGAAGAGTTTATAGTTTACAGAGGATTTGGAGAGATTACAAAGGGAGAAATCACGATATGCAGAGGATCCTTTCTGCTGCTGCTGAAGAACGATGAACAAACGCCCAAAGACAGTCTTTTATTAACCATATCTTGCACATTCATATTGAATTATCGTTTATGTGACAATCTTTTATATCTGTTTCTTTGTAACACTCGATCTGTAACACCAATACAACATTGCAGGTTCTCTGAGTTATTCTTTTTCTCCTTTTCTTTACACTTTCCATGAACACATATTTTGAGCAAGTATATAACATGAGGAACTAAACTTCGTTGCTGAGGCGACATAGGAAGTTATTTTTCCAATAAAAAGTGGTATATTCTTATTTATTTGGTTTTTGCAATTATTTTATGACTATTTGCATTAGTTAAAAATTAACTTAATGATTATTTTTAAGAAATTGTGATTTATTTTGATGGGTACATGCTTTCGATCTACGGTTGTTATTCTGAAAATCTACTTGTTTCAATTGTGTCTTGTGTAGTTGCATAAGATCTCATCGCAATTGAATAACTCGTTAACTAGTTCATTTGAGTCAATTGAACTAGTTATGGTGAAGAAGAACAAGGTTAATATGAAATGCTCATATGGTTAACCTTTTGGGTTACTATGTTGAACCAACATACACGTACACGTTTGGGCATGGTTTTCGCAAACCCAGTAAACGTTTACCCAAGTGTGTGTGACAAGCTAAGTTTTCGATCTAACGTTTGATAAATATTAAATTGAATCTAAATCAGGTTTTCATTTAACGGTGAATAAGGATTGCTTTGTAACTAAGGCAAAACCCTGATTTGAAGGCTATATAAAGGAGACATCTAGCTTTGAGCAAAACTAATCCCCACACGTATGTGTGATACTAGTGCGCTCGCTAGAGTCGATTCTCCTTTAACATTTGGTTTTCTTCTCTAAAACCAGGTTAACGACTTAAAGACTTCATTGGGATTGTCAGACCAATACTACTTTTATCGTAGTTGTGTGATCTGATCTTGCATCTTCTATCGTACAAGTACAATCGATTGATTGTCTTGAGATCGTGGGAGTTCTCCGATAGGCAAGATAAAGAAGTCACAAACATCTCCGTCTCACTGTTTGTGATTCCTCGACAAACCGCCTGTGTAGTCAGGAAGGATTATAGAGAGGTGATTGATTAATCTAGGCTGTTCTTCGGGAATATAAGACCGGATTATCAATTGGTTCATGTTCACCTTGATTTTATATCTTAAGACGGAACAAAACTTAGGGTTTATCTGTGGGAGACAGATTTATCCTTTGATAGACTTTTCTGTGTGAGACAGATCTGTTTATTATCAAGTCTGTGATTATGGGTGAGATCAGCTAAGGGAATCAAGTGCGTAGTATCCTGATGGGATCAGAGGCGTAGGAGTACAACTGTACCTTAGATCGGTGGGAGACTGATTGGGGTTCAACTATAGTCCAGTCCGAAGTTAGCTTGGAGTGGGCTAGTGTCTGTAGCGGCTTAATACAATGTGTATTCAATCTGGACTAGGTCCCGAGGTTTTTCTGCATTTGCGGTTTCCTCGTTAACAAAATTTCTGGTGTCTGTGTTATTTCTTTTCCGCATTATATTTTATATAATTGAAATAATACAGGTTGTGCGTTCGTGATCATCAATCGGAAATTCAACCTTTGGTTGCTGATTGATATTGATTGATCCTTGGACATTGGTCTTTGGTACCGTCCAAGTATTCCTTGTATTTGATAAAGACTCGCTATTGTTTTTAGCTTGAGTAAAATTCAAATCAAGAGAGAGATATTAACTCCTTGAGATACTTTTATCTAGATTGAGTCTGACTGTCTAGTTGATTCTCTAGCAAAGTATTTCGAAATTAGTCCATACAGATTGCTAATCGAAATATTGGGTGGTGTTGTTAGACCCCCGCTTTTTCAGTACCTTAAGAATTAAAAACCTGGATGACGAAGCATTGAAATTTAAATATCTTTTCCCTAAGAGATAAAGCCAAATCTTGGCTGTATAGTTTGACTTCTGAGTCAATTGAATCATATGAACAACTTACATCTGACTTTTTCCAGAAGTCTTTTCCTAGGCACAAAACATAATCTATTAGGCAACATATTTGCACATTTGCTCAACAAGAGGGGGAATCTTTATATAAGTATTTGGAAAGGTTCAATGATTTACTAATACAATGTCCTCATCATAGCTTAGAAAAGGTTAGGCTAGTTCAGATCGCTTACGAGGGTTTCATTAGATTATTCAGGTTATTGTTATGTGCTTTTAATTTCTTAGTTGAGTTTTTCCTAAGTCTACAATCGATCCTCCAGATCCTGCCTATGATACAAACCATCCCATGAAAACATTTCATGTAGACCTTTTATGAAGCACTTATTTGGAGGTAAGACATGCCCGTGCGACACGGTAATATCCTTCCTTATTTCCTTTCCTTCAAGTGGTAAAAGTTTCTCCGTGTTAATACTTTAAATTTTATCTTTAGAACATTGAGGACAGTGTTAGATATAAATTTGGGAGTATGAGAGAAACTTTTAGTTGCATTATGAAACTCCAAAGTTTAGAAACTTGTGCAAATTCAGGATAACCCCAACCAATCTAAGTGGATGGAAACATTTTGGTTGCCGGAGTTGAGGGACCCAACTAAATGGTATATTCATAAAAGGACAGAGCTCGGGTGTTAGAAATAACATGGTAGTTGTCAACGTATCTCGGAGTCGTCACCGTATCACGTTATGTTTTTATTTTTGCAAACTATATGTGTTTCTCTAAGTGATTTGGTGGGCACTAGTATTGCCTTGATGTCGTTGCTAGGATAAAAGAGAGTGATTGAGGTCAAGACCATTATTTATTATTTTTTTTATTTAGACTAATTATTTATTTATATATTTTTTTAAATATATTGATTGACACTTGGATAAGAATATGTTTGCGTTCTCCCTGTCTCTGTCGCGTATGCAAGCATGGAATGCAGGATCCATGGGAACTACCATGTAATCTGTTAACAAGGAGCATGTGCTTAGATCTAAAAGATCTAATCATGTTGTCGTATCTCAAAAATAAAAAAACTAGAGAAAATATATATATATATATATATATAATGAAATTATTATTATTGTTCAATAGTAAATCGACCTCTGGGCCCTTGTAAATACCAGCTGAGTTGATACTAGAATTAGGATTTAGACCAATATCTCAATCCATTAGGATTCATCTTGGCATTGACATTCATACAGATATTCTGGGAAACACCGTTCACCTTAGTCAACATTCGCAAAACATCTATCTTCATATCCATCTTCTTAATCTGCTCACATGTGATCGTGGTTTATTGATCCGAATATTGATGTTCATTATGTGACTATTTGATTTGAGCTTTGTTTACTTATATGAATTTTAGTACGCTTGAGTACAAACTCGTGTACAACAATCGGATTCAAATCAGGGTAATTCCTTCTATGGTGAATAAGTAAGTATGCCAACTAAAGAGATTGTTTAGTGTCGTTCTTAGATTCTTCATAGGTAGCTAGGGTTTAGAGTTCCACCTCTTGTGAACCCTCCCGGGACTATAAATCGTCCACTAGGGCCACCTAGGGGTTCAAAGGCTTGTTGCACACACTAAGTGAAATCGCGATGCCTGCGACAGTGAGTTAGGATTTTATTTCTAGATTAGATTTTCTCGGGTCCTAGCAAATAATAAATTTGGGGGTATTTGATAGAATTTTTTTTTTATCCGATTTGTCTCAATTCTATGTATTGTTAGTGTTTATTTTTGCACTTAGGGAATTTTTAAAACATGCCCATGTGGGGAAATCTATTTAAAAAAATAACCTCGTTTTTTTCGTTATATATTAAATGACCATGCCGTTAAGAAATCCTTTTGAACCCACCATTTCGGTAAAATCTTGTAGAAAAAGTCAATTTCTCATCTAACGAGATGAGATTTTGACGGGTACAATTACTAAACTTTCCACTACCCTAGAATATCATAATATCATCTTTCACCATCTGTTTGATTAATTGACGGCTCCTGTTCTCAACGAGGAAAAGATCTTGTTAGAATAGTTAATAACTCATCTTCACCTTCGTCCCCTCCATATTCCCTCAACTAGGTTCTGAAAATGCGATGTTCTAACAACCTCACCCAATATTTCGATTAGCGATCTGTATGGACAACCTCCAATATACTTTTATGAGAATCAACTAGACAGTTAGACTCGATCAATAGAAAAGTATATCAAAGAGTTCTTATATCTCTATCTCTTGATTTAAATCTTACTCAAACAATCTGTGAGCTCGATTAAATACAAGAGAGATAAACTTTGACGGTACCAAAGACCAATGTCCAAGGATCAATCAATTTCCAATCAACAACCAAAGGTTGGATTTCACTATTGATCAATACAAGCACAACCTGTGATATTTCAATTATATAACAAAATATAATGCGGAATAGAAATAACACAGACACAAGAAGTTTTGTGAACGAGGAAACCGCAAATGCATAAAAACCCCGGGACCTAGTCCAGATTGAACACCACACTGTATTAAGCCGCTACAGACACTAGCCTACTACAAACTAACTTCGGTCTGGACTGTAGTTGAACCCTAATCAATCTCACACTGATTCAAGGTACGGTTGCGCTCCTTATGTCTCTGATCCCAGCAGGATACTACGCACTTTATTCCCTTATCTTATCTCACCCACAACCAAGAGTTGCTACGACCCAAAGTCGAAAACTTTAATAAACAAATCTGTATCACACAGAAAAGTCTACAAAGATAGATAAATTTGTCTCCCACAGATAAACCTAAAAGTTTTGTTCTGTCTTTTGATAAAAATCAAGGTGAACAAGAACCAATTGATAAACCGAACTTATATTCCCGAATAACAGCTAGTATTATCAATCACCTCACAATAATCTAAATTATATGGTAGCGAAACTAGATATTGCGGAATCACAAACGATGAGATGAAGATGTTTGTGATTTCTTTTTATCTTGCCCTATAGGAGATATAATCTCAAGTCAATTATTCCAATTGAACTCGTACAATAGAAAATGGCAAGATCAGATCGCTCAACTACAAGAGAAGTAGTTTCGTCTAGCTTCACAATCCCAATGAAGTCTTTCAGTCGTTAATCGACAGAGTCTCGAGAAGAAACCTACGATTAAAGGAGAATCGACTCTAGCAAACCAACTAGTATCACACAGAAGGTGTGGGGATTAGTTTTGCACAGTTACTAGACGTCTCCTTATATAGTTTTCAAATCAGGGTTTGCAATCCAAGTTACCTTGGTAACAAAGCATTCAATATTCACAGTTAGATGAAAAACCTGATTTATCCAAGCTAATATCTTTAAACCGTTAGATCGAAACTTAGCTTGTCACACACAAATGAAATGTATTCATTTAGGTTTGAGTAACCGTACCTAAACGTGTACATTGGTTGGTTCACAAATGGTTGACCAATGGTTAGCCATATGAGTGCTTTCATATCAACCGTATTCATCTTTCTCATAACTAGTTCAAATGACTCATAAGAACTAGTTCAAGAGTTGTTCAATTGCTTAGGTCTTTATACATATACACAATTGAAACAAAATTGGTTTGATTCATTTGAATCAATTCATGAACAATATACCCACGGTTTGCAAAGATCATTCCTTATAATTTATTGTTTTAAGTCCATGAACTATCGATTTGAGAAATAACCAGCTTGGGTACGCGTACGGGTATGCGTACCTTAGCTACCGGATTTTGAGTTGGTTTTAGTTTCCAAACTCAGCATACTTTTTCGAGTGAAAAAGTTCCGCTAGTACGCATACGGGTCACGTACCTAAGGTGACTGGTTTTTGAGTTTGTAAACTTCAGACCCAGAAGAACTTCACGGACATGAACTTCCGCCAGTATGCGTACGGGTACGCATACACAACTTGTGTCCTTAACCAATATCGCATGCACATATATGCACGCACTTGGTTTTCGGCACATGGATTTATACACAAATGTGCGAACACACTAAATGCTTACATCCATAGGTGGTTACATATTCTCAACCCTACATTTCAATCATTGAAACATTCTTCTATAATGTTATAACAGTCGTTAGACATAAAGAATCGACTATCGTCGTCAAAGCTATTTTCAAGATTGAAACGTCATCATGACTTTCGTCACGGGTAAAGATGAAGATGATTAAAGCAAAAGCTTACCAACACGTATTTCGAGAAAAAGATAGGCGAGTAAACTCGGCTCGAAATAGCAAATGTGTATGTATGAAAACTATCATACTTATACGACTATTGTATCAAGAGTAGGACATAGAGTAGATAGACTTTTGAGTGACAAGATGAGTTCAAGTCTCCACATACCTTTTAGTCGGATGAAGTTCCACCGATTCCTTGAGTAGTTCTTCGTCTTTGCAAGATAATCGCCATGGAGTCTGGAGCTCAATTATTCCTAATTATCCTAGACCGAGACTTAGTCATAAGTATACTAGAAATCAAGACATATAGTTTTGATCACTAATATTGACAAACATGCTTGATATAGCAACGCATGCGAGTTCGACCGAGCAATGCTCTAACAATCTCCCCCTTGTCAATTTTAGTGACAAAACTATCAATACATATGGATTACAAAATAAATAAAACTTTGTAGCTTCTCGTCCACATGCTTGATCTCCTTGGCGCTTCAACGTTACTCGAAAACTTCGTCTTTTCAAGTACTCCCATGATTCCAAAGGTTGTAAGTTCAGCATCATAGTTGTTGAAGTTCCGTAGCCATAACAATGATAAAAAAAAAGCTCTCGATCATTGTTATACAGTGTCATAGTATTATTACACAACATCAAAGTTCTCATATCACAACTTCGACAACAATACTATGGTGATATGTATCGCTCCCCCTTAGTCAATACTTCGTCTCAACATGAAAACCACTCCCCCTTACATAATGACCCGTAAAGCACGTAAATCATATGTATTTGTAGTGTGAACTACACATTAATTCTCCCCCTTTTTGTCAATAAAATTGGCAAAGGTACGAAAACGGGGTCCTAATGAAAATTTTCATTGAGACACTTCAAGACCAAAGAAAAGTACATACCAACTTGTTTAGACGCAATCATAAAGCCGAAGCTAAATGCATTCATCATGGAGTTTATAAAGATACAAGATAACTCCTCAAATATTCCACTGCCGCACTCTCCACAAAGATATAGAAATTAAGCGCAAGTTCAAAAGAACTCTCCCCCATTTGATGTCATTCCCTAGAGAACAACAATAGCGACCTTACTTTTACAAGAAAAGAAGGATTTTATTGGACACCAAAAACCATAAAGAAATGATTTTTTATATCCAAAAAACTCAATTAAACTAATCACAAGAGAACCCATGATTAATTTAATCGGAATACACAACCAAAATAACCACAAACGAATCTATGATTAATCTAGTTGGAAATGCTCGACATAAGAAAACTTACGGAGCTACGACTAAATTCACCATAAAAGAATGATTAACACAATCGTCTTATGCTCAATACAAGAATAACTTATGGAGCATTGCAGTATACACATAAAATATGGATCAGGGAATGATCAATACTGCGGCATATACAAGGATTCATTCTATTTTCCATCACTATTTTCACAATGACATACAATAGACATAATCCTTCTGAACAAAAGATTTTAACATATCTTCCATCAATAATTGACATAATAGGCTTAACTTTTGTTTGTCAAAAGTTCATTCCTTCTTTTATCAACACATGCATATCGACATATAAAGGAGATAACTTTCGACATCATATGGGACAATAATAGTTCACGGACGTAAACACACATATCCCATAACATATTGTAATATATAAACCATAAAGATTAATACTGCAAAAATCATCTTCCAAACCAATTTTTAGAATTTAAATAAATGAACCTAAAAAATAAAGATGAAAACACAGTGGACATAGTTATGTGTACTCATAATAATGGCTATTCCAAACTCTAGTTATTCTTCCTAAAACATAAGAAATAAATTCTCATAAGAAGACTTTCTAGACATTGATAAAGTAAAACATCTACTTTAAAACTGATCACAAGATAAATCAAAGTTCGCGTATGGAAGCTTCGCGGGTTTCGAGGCTTTTGAGCTTGTGATTCATATTAAAAACTGCGTCTTCAGAGAATATATCCTTGTTGAGAAGCTCTTTAGCCTGTGACTTTATGGACCAAGGTCAGTAGTAACCTTTTTCACCTTAGTTCTGATCACATCAAGATCCTTCATTGTATCAACAACCTGCAGTTTTGCTTCCTCAAAATACTTAAGAAAGTCATGAACTACTTCAGCTAAAACCATATCCACATTCTCAACATCTTGGTGTGAGTAGGCATAGTAGCACGAAGCATTAGGTGCACCTTCTTCTACAAGAGTTCTTTTCTTCCTCCCTTTCGATTCAACACCAAAACCTTTTTCAAGAAATCCCTTTGCAAAATCACCATAGCTAGATGAAGAGGAAGACATTATTGAAAACCCAGAGAATAACCTAGAGTATGCGTACGTGATGCGTAACTCAGGGAAGGAATTTTTAGGGTTTCCTTAATTGACTCGTGCCATTTACATGGGAACCTATACGAGAACAATCTCAACCCAAGACAAGAAGTCGTGCGTACACAACATTGTTGAAGGCTCTTGCAATCAAAGAAAAGCGACCTTTTAGAGTACAAGAGTAGCACCTTGTTTAACCAATCAAATAAATAGAAATTTTGATCATAACAAACAAATACTTGTGCAAGCATTTTTGCAGGATACACATGCTAAAGTTGATAAGAAGTCAGCATGGGAATCCGAAAAACACCTTGACAACAAGTATACCTGAACATATCTCTCAACCAGGATTTTTGTGTGAGAGATTTCAACCTTGTGATTAATTGGCACAAGTATGAGCTTTCAGCTCATCAAATGTAAATTGTTTGTGGTTAAACCCCATTCTTTTGTACTTTGGAAGAAGACTGTTATGATGTGAAAAGTTATCATAGAATTTACTATCATCATTATATGACACGTAGTGAGGATTTTTACATGAAGAGTGTTATCTCGGTGGAGAACACAATTTGTTGATGATATCCTTATATCCCTCAATAATCAATCTTAGGTTGTCATCCATATGCTCATATATGTATTCTTTACTCGATAAATGATTCACATCATGATTAATATTATCTCCATTTCTGATAGG
The DNA here is from genome assembly GCF_003573695.1 of Papaver somniferum. NCBI lineage: Eukaryota > Viridiplantae > Streptophyta > Magnoliopsida > Ranunculales > Papaveraceae > Papaver > Papaver somniferum. The sequence goes on along the minus strand of NC_039366.1, from coordinate 116,841,069 downwards.
AGAGAGAACATGAGTTCTTCTTATACGATAACATTAACAGGTCCATTATGCTTTTGTGCATTTGAGGAACTCATCGAACTGACCTTCCTGGTAGGGATCACAGGGTGTGTACTAAAACCAACTGGTTTAGACATACGAATGTCAGTTACACCTTTAAGAATTAAATCTAAGGTGTGTTGAAGTTGAACCAACGATTTGTTTTTAAACTTCGATTTCCCTTTTTGCATAGTATGCCCTTTTGAATTACAAAAAAGGTTGTACTAGTCTTAGTACGAATTAGGATTAAATGTGACTGAATTTAAATGGAATTTGATCAAAAATGGGTAACTCTACCGTAGCATCCAAGAACACATCAATAATTCATTGTCTATCTGAAAAACAGTTTTCCTATAGCTTAAATGCAACAATTCACGGAAAGAGAAAGCCTAAGCTAAACACTAATCAGGTATCGACGCGTGTCACAACAACGATGGTCCTCTACCAGCCACTCATTCTCAGCCGACAAGAAGATGAGTACACCCATAGTAATGGATAAGGGCAACTATGCAGAGTAAAGGTAACATGTATATGGAAATGTATATGACAATGCCCCCTCCATCAGAGAATCCTTGTCCTCAAGGATTGAATTTAGGAAAATGGTGGCCAATATGAGTTGCATCTTCCCATGTAGCATCCTCCACAAAAGCATTAGTTCACCGGATGAGAAACTAAGGAACACAAAGGCCATTACTGAAAATAGTTCTAGTGTCTAAAACAGCTGCATGAATGACCAAGAAGGAGTCATTAGTATCCAGCACAAGTAGAGAAGGAGAAGGAGTGTGGATGGCGCCAATGTGTTTCTTCAGCTGAGAAACATGGAAAACTGGATGAATCCTGGCCTATGCTAGTAATTGAAGTTTGTAAGCAGCTGCACCAATCTTCTGGATAATGGAGAAAGGGCCATAGTATTTGGTTGCTAGTTTCAGATTTCTTCTCAAATCCACAGAGGCTTGTCTATAAGGTTGCAGCTTGAGATATACTTTGTTACCCACTTCAAAAACTCTATCAATTCTGGTCTTGTCAGCAAAGAACTTCATCCTCTCTTGTGACTTATGTAAGGTTTCCTTCAAAAGATCAATTACAACAGCTCTCTGTTTCATATAATCATCAACAGCAGCAACAGAAGTGGTGGCAGAAGAAGGAAAAGCTAAGTGTGGAGGAAGATATCCGTATAGTGGCTGGAAGGGACTCATCTTCAATCTAGTGTGGTAGTTGGTATTGTACCACCACTCATCCAAGGGAAGCCACAAATGCCATTTCTTTTGTTGATGACTACACATGCATCTCAAGTAGATTTCAAGACAATAATTCACCCTTTCAGTTTGGCCATCAGTCTGTGGATGGTAAGTTGTGCTTAAATTCAGTTGAGTACCCAAAGCCTTAAATAAGTCTTGCCAAAAATTACTTGTGAAGATTTTGTCTCTCCATAAACTATGGAAGCAGGTAGCCCATGAAGCTTGAACACATTAGAGAGAAATTCCCTAGCAACAGAGGCAGCTGTGTAAGGATGGTGCAATCCAATAAAGTGGATGTACTTAGTAAGTCTGTCTACCACAAACAAAATGATTGACTTTCTTTCACTCATTGGCAATCCTTCAATAAAATCCATTGAGATGTGTTGCCATGCATGGTCTGGAATGGGTAATGGTTGAAGTAAGCCAGCAGGAAAAGTATGCTCTCCTTTGTGTCTTTGGCAAACATCACAAGTTGAGACAAATAGTAGAATATCCTTCTTCATTGCAGGCCAGTAGAAGTAAGATTTGGCTCTAATATAAGTGGCCTGCATACCAGAATGCCTCCCTACTGCTGAAGAGTGGATGGAGTCTAAAATTTTTGTTCTAGTAGAGGTAGAACTGCCAATGTATAGTCTTTCCTTGTATCTTAAAATGCCATTTAAGTAGGTGTATTTAAGATTAGAGCTGGGAGTGAGAGTAAGCTGAGCAATTAAATTCTGAACTGTGGAGTCATCATCATAATTGTCAATAATGTCTTGAGTCCAAGCTGGATTAGAAAGAGATGTAGATTGACAAGAAGCACTTAATAAGGTCTTCTAAAAAGAGCATCTGCTACCTTATTATCAGAGCCTTTCTTGTACACAATTTCATAGTCATAACCCAAGAGCTTCATAAGCCATTTTTGTTGCAAAACAGTGGAAATCTTTTGTTCCAAAAAATAGTGAATGCTTTGATGATATGTCTTGATAATGAATTTGGTACCTTGTAAGTAATGCTTCCATCTAGTGACAACTTGAAAAATGGCTAGCAACTCCTTCTCATAAGTAAACATAGCAGCAACTTTTGGTCCCAATGGTTTGCTGTAAAAAGCAATTGCTCTGTTTTCTTGCACGAGGACATCACTAATTCCCACATCACAAGCATCTGTTTCTAACATAAATTGCTTTGTAAAGTCAGGCAATGCAAGCACAGGTGTAGTTGACATGGCACTCTTGAGCTGAATAAAAGCAGTAGTGGCAGCAGGAGACCAATGAAAAGAATTCCTTTTAAGTAAATCAGTCAATGGTCTACAAAGAAGTCCATAATCCTTAACAAACTTCTTGTAATAACCAGTGAGACCCAAAAATCCTCTTAAAGCTTTAATAGTTGTAGGTATAGGCCAATCCACCATTGCTGAGATTTTTGCAGGATCAGCTTTAACCCCATTAGCAGTGACAATGTGTCCCAAATACTCCAGTTCAGACTGCCCAAAACAACACTTGGAGAAGTTTGCAAACAACTGATTCTCTCTGAGGATTTGTAAAGTAATTTGCAAATGCAGAACATGATCCTCCAAGGAAGGACTGTAGATAAGTATGTCATCAAAGAAGACTAGAATAAACTTTCTAAGATGAGGTTGAAAAATCTTATTCATGAGTGCTTGAAATGTGGCAGGAGCATTTGTAAGGCAAAATGGCATCACCTTGAACTCAAAGTGACCATGATGGGTTCTGAAAGCAGTTGTGTGTACGTCAGAAGGGTATACTCTTATCTGGTGATATCCAGACTTCAGATCAATCTTGGTGAAGAATTTGGAGCCATGTAATTCATCCAAGAGTTCATCAATCACTGGAATTGGAAATTTGTCTTTTATAGTAATGTTGTTCAGCTTCCTATAATCTACACAAAATCTCCAAGAGTTGTCTTTCTTCTTAACAAGTAGAATTGGAGAGGCAAATGGGTTGTTGTTGGGTTGAATAATTCCAGAAAGTAGCATGTCTTGAACCAGTTGCTCCACCACAGATTTTTGAATGTATGGACATTTATAGGGTCTCAAGTTGACAGGTACTGAATTGGGCTGTAAAGGAATTTTATGGTCCAAATCCCTATGTGGTGGAAAGAATTTTGGCTCAGAGAAAACATCATGAAACTGATTAATCACACAGGAAATTTGGGGAGGGGGTTGAGATGGACCAGAGGTGGTCGAAATAGAGAATAACTGACCAATCACCCCATGAGAGTGCTTTTAAATAAACTTTTTAATTGCAGAGCCACTCATCATGTGTAAGGATGGTTTTGTTGTTGTCCCCTGCAATGTGATCTTCTTACCCTTATGTTTGAAGGTAATGCAAAGCTTGGCAAGGTTGAATAAGACATCTCCCAAATTCCTCAGCCAATCAGCACCCAATACAATGTCACAGCCTCCTAAGGGTGGAGGTCTTAAATCTCCACAAAACTTGTGTCCTTGCATGGACCACTCCAATTGAGAACAAATGCCAGAGCTTACAGTTTTATCCCCATTGGCCACAGTGACTAGGAGACTAGCAGTTTTTTCAACGGAACATTGTAAGCTTTTGGCTAAGTTAGAGTCAATGAATCTATGAGTGCTGCCTGTATCAATCAAAACAGAGATGATTTTCTTCTTGACAAAACCAGGAATCCTGATAGTATCAGCTGAGGTGGTGTCTGTAAATGCATTTAGTGAGATCCCCATGTTACTCTCCACTAAGGGCTCCTCATCAGTCTCACGCTCTGTGTCTAGTCCAGAATCAAATATTTCCTCAGTTTCCTCTCCAATTAACACACATAAGTACTGTTTTTTACACACATGACCCCTTCTGTATGTCTCATCACAATTGAAACATAGGCCCTGTGCCTTTATTGCTTGCACCTGCTCAGGAGTGAGTTTTTTGAAAGGTAATGGTGGAGAGGGTTTAGGTATGGGTTGTGTAGTAGATGAAGTGGGAGGTATATAAGTAGGTTTAGGAGGAAGGGTGGTTGGTGGGAAGGGTCTTGAAGTACTGAAAGATGGAGAAAAATTTCTTGTAGTGGGTTTATGAGTTTTATGTTGGAGGAGTAATGTCTGCTCTTGCATTCTTGCAAGAGAAAATGCATTCATTAGTGTTTTAGACTCAAACATTAAAATGGAATTTCTGAGTTCCTCTTTCAAACCACCAATAAAACTAGCAATGAAATAAGATTCAGGAAAATCCTTATGAACACTTAGCAGTAAGGCCTTGTAATACTCAAATTCTTCAAAATAGGCTTCAACAGTGGTCAGTTGAGATAATTTATTAAAGATACCAACTATATTATCATGAGCAGGGTTTTCAAAACGAGAGCAAATATTTTCAGATAACTCTGGCCAGGAGATGTGATATTTATTCAATCTGAAATTCTCAAACCATTTACCTGCCTTACCATCAAGGTGTATGGCTGCCATTCCATCCTTGTTGAACTCTGGTATCTCTTGCATATGGAAATAATATTCACATTTATGAATTCATCTCTTGAGGTTGTCACCATAAAAACGTGGAAAATTCATTCTCGGTGGACGGTGGTGAAAATCACGGCCACCAGAGTAAGATTGGATACGATTTCCGACACCAGCATGAGCAAAACCAGTTTGATTACCCCGAGATTCACTATTTTCACCTTGTTCAAATTTTTTGTTTGAATGAGGATTTTCCATCTCAGATTGAATTGTTTTTTTCAAAATTGACATCTGAGCTTCAAAATTAGCTTGCATCCTTTTTTCGAAATCATCTTTGTTCAGCATCGAATATAGTTGAAGTTGAATTTTGTCGATTAGAAGTTATTGTTTATTAGTTGTATCAGTTAGGTCTTTACAAGTTTGAGCAACCATGGTGAGAAAAAATTTGAGCTCAAATTTGATGCGTGAATAGGAAAGAACAGCTCTGGATACCAATTGTACTATTCTTAGTACGAATGAGGATTAAATGTGACTTAATTTAAATGGAATTTGATCAAAAATGGGTAACTCTGCCGTAGAAGCCAAGAACATATAAATAATTCATTGTCTATCTGAAAAACAGTTTTCCTACAGCTTAAATGCAACAATTCCCGGAAAGAGAAATCCTAAGCTAAGCACTAATCAGGTATCGACGCGTGGCACAACAACGCTGGTCCTCTACCAGCCACTCGTTCTCAGCCAACAAGAAGATGAGTACACCCATAGTAATGGATAAGGGCAGCTATGCAGAGTAAAGGTAACCAGCATATGGAAATGTATATGATAAAGGCACACTTTCTGATCACAGTAGTGATTAGAGAATCCAGACCTAACATTATCGTTCGGAGAATTTTTTCTTTCAACTGATGTGTGAATCCCCTGCACATTAGTTTGAGTGGGAAGAAAATCCGAAGTTACTTCTGAAGCTGGAGCTCATTCAGTTTGGATAGAAGTAGATGGCATAGCAGACTTTTCTGAATATCCTTGAATTGAGAGTTTATTCAGAAGATGTTCAATATCTAAAGCATCCTTTTTAAGTTTTGTCTCAAGTAAGATACGAGTTGATCGCACTTCAGGATTTTCTTTAGAAGGAGCCTTTTCACTGGAGCCACGGTCTTTTACTACACCAAGAAGAACATTGACATGTTTTCTTAACTGTTTTGAATCTATCATCTCGAATTCTAACAAGGTTTAGAATTAGTTTACTCTCTCTAGCTGTTTCTTCTTGAACAGAGTCAGATTCATTAAAGAAACACATGTCAGTGTTAGTCTGTTTCGTTTGAACACGGGGTTCGTCTATAAGAGAGATTGAGGGATACTTCTCTTTGATAGATTTATTAGAAACATAACTTTTATCTCTGGTGACGCGTTCACCAGAGATGGTACTCTTGTCCAAAGAGTCAGATCGCTACAAACACAGACTTTTGAGGTCTTGAACGTGTTTGCCTGCTCTGATACCAATTGAAAATGCGGGGGTTTAACAACCTCACCCAATATTTCGATTAGCAATCTGTATGGACAACCTCCAATATACTTTTATGAGAATTAACTAGACAGTTAGACTCGATCAATAGAAACGTATATCAAAGAGTTCTTATATATCTATCTCTTGATTTAAATCTTACCCAAGCAATCTGCGAGTCTCGATTAAATACAAGAGAGATAAACTTGGACGGTACCAAAAACCAATGTCCAAGGATCAATCAATTTCCAATCAAGAACCAAAGGTTGGATTTCACTATTGATCGATACAACACACAACCTGTGATATTTCAATTATATAACAATATATAATGCGGAACAGAAATAACACAGACACCGGAAGTTTTGTTAACGAGGAAACTGCAGATGCAGAAAACCCCCGGGACCAAGTCCAGATTGAACACTACACTGTATTAAGCCGCTACAGACACTAGCCTACTACAAACTAACTTCGCTCTGGACTATAGTTGAACCCTAATCAATCTCACAATGATTCAAGGTACAGTTCCGCTCCTTACGTCTCTGATCCCAGCAGGATACTACGCACTTGATTCCCTTATCTGATCTCACCCACAACCAAGAGTTGCTACGACCCAAAGTCGAAGACTTTAATAAAAAAATTTGTATCACACAGAAAAGTCTACAAAGATAGATAAATTTGTCTCACACAGATAAACCTAAAAGTTTTGTTCTTTCTTTTGATAAAAATCAAGGTGAACAAGAACCAATTGATAAACCGGACTTATATTCCCGAAGAACAGCCTAGTATTATCAATCACCTCACAATAATCTAAATCGTATGGTAGCGAAACTAGATATTGCCCTATCGGAGATATAATTTCAAGTCAATTATTCCAACTGAACTCGTACGATATATAATAGCAATATCAGATCGCTCAACTACAAGAGAAGTAGTTTCGTATGGCTTCACAATCCCAATGAAGTATTTCAGTCGTTAATCGACAGGGTCTCGAGAAGAAACCTATGATTAAAGAGAATCGACTCTAGAAAACCAACTAGTATCACACAGGAGGTGTGGGGATTATTTTTTCACAGTTGCTAGACGTCTCCTTATATAGTTTTCAAATCAGGGTTTGCAATCCAAGTTGTCTTGGTAACAAAGCATTCAATATTCACCGTTAGATGAAAAACCTGATTTATCCGAGCTAATATCTTTAAAATGTTAGATCGAAACTTATCTTGTCACACACAAATGAAATGTATTCATTTAGGTTTGAGTAACCGTACCTAAACGTGTACATTGGTTGGTTCACAAATGGTTAGACATATGAGTGCTTTCATATCAACTGTATTCATCTTTCTCATAACTAGTTCAAATGACTCATAAGAACTAGTTCAAGAGTTGTTCAATTGCTTAGGTCTTTATACATAGACACAATTGAAACAAAATCGGTTTGATTCATCTGAATCAATTCATGAACAATATACCCACGGTTTGCAAAGATTGCATTCCTTATAATTTATTGTTTTAAGTCCATGAACTACCGATTTGAGAAATAACCAGCTTGGGTACGCGTACGAGTATGCGTACCTTAGCTACCGGATTTTGAGTTGGTTTTAGTTTCCAAACTCAGCAGACTTTTTCGGGTGAAAAAGTTCCGCCAGTACGCGTACGGGTACACGTACCTAAGGTGACTGGTTTTGAGTTCGTAAACTTCAAACCCAGTAGAATTTCACGGACGTGAACTTCCGCCAGTATGCGTACGGATACGCATACCCAACCCGTCTCCTTAACCAATACCGCATGCACACATATGCACGCACTTGGTTTCCGGTACATGGATTTATACACAAATGTGCGAACACACTAAATGCTT